>NC_082698.1:14338665-14656877 GCF_949987515.2 Delphinus delphis | reverse complement strand
TGGTACTTAGTAGTTGCTTGCTAAGTATTTAATTAATGAATAAAGTTAATTATCCTTAAATGGTAGAACTTCTTCACCAAACAAATATGTAGGAAATATGTAGATATATACTACACAAATGTGAACTTTACTAGGTAAAAATTTCGCTTCAGGCCCATACTCTTTGATAGAATGGATTTATGTTTTCGTGATTCATGTGGGAGTCAAGCTACATTTCTTAAGGACTAAAATCAAGCCCAACACTGAACCTTTGATAAAAAATATCTATAAAACTTACCTGCTCAGATTTAAGGTTCAATGAAAATCAGGATATTAGTGAAAGATGAGACAAAATAATAAAGCAAATTATGTTTCCAATGTAATATATACTAAACCTATCATAAAGTTATTCTATTTTTATAATTTGGACTTTGTTTTCTTGGATAATAATTTTTACAAAACGATTTTATTTAAATTTGAAAAAGCACAGCTCAGTTCCACCCTTTATGATCAAAAAATAATATTGAACCTTGTGGAATAAATGTCCACATATTACTTATACACAGGACAGATAACCTCACAAGACACACCTGGCAAATAAAAAGTATCAATTGCTCTTGTAGCTGTTACCATTAACATACACCATTAACACAGTCTATTCTATGCTCGTTACTATTCTTTGAATTATCACTTCCCTATGAGGTATGTATTATCACTTTTATTTCACAGATGAGGAAAATTAATTCATGGAGCTTACTTGCCTACATAGTAAATAAGTGATGGAGCCAAAATGTAAAACCAGAAAATTTCACACCATGGTGCTCTTTCCATATCTTTTTCTGGGGATGCAGGGGTGGATTTTTTGGTTAGCCATGTGCTTTTTGGATAGCACAGACTCACAAGCTTTTTCTTTTACTGACAGTGTCACTGTGAAGTAGCATGACCATCGTTCTCTCATTTGAGATGTTAAAGTTTATCTCTGTGCTATTGTCAATTGAGAGAAATTGATGAATGTGTAAATGAAACAAAGAAGAAAATAAAGACAACAAACTTGAAGAATAGTGAACATGGCTAATAGAACATGCTGCAGAAGTGAGTGAAATACCCTAAAAATTAACCCACTCAAATACTTTCAAGATAGAGCAATTAGAAACAAACTCACATAAAAAGTCAGAATTTATGGACATGAAAAATGAGACCACCAGCACTGAAAGCATGGCCAACACATTTTTCTTTTCTTTTTCTTCTCCCCACGTGCCACCCCTTTCAGGTATTTCTAGAATTGACTGGTAAATAATTACTGTGGTCAAAGAGAAAAATAGCAAAAAGTAAGCAACTCAACACATCAACTTACGAAGCGAAAGGGGAAAAATCAAGATTTGTTTGGAATAAGCAAGCTGCCCTTGAAGCCACAAAACAACAAAATAAGAATTTTGTGGGTATGAATAAAATTTAAAGGCTAAATCACCCCCGCCCCCGTATTTCTTTTGATAGGTAACACCATCGTCTATATATAAAACTGCCAATTAGTAAAACATTTTACTTTTAACTGGTCATGAATTAAGTAGTCCTGCATAACATGGGTTTAGGGGAATTTAGCAGAAGGCTACCTCCTGCATTTAGCAAGGATAGGCGGGTGATCCTGAGTGTCAGAGAATTTTAGAATTTTTGGAGCTTTAGAAATGGCCTTAGAAATCACTTAGTTCTATCCCACATTTTGCAGAGGAAACCTGAAGAGCCAGAGATGGGGAGAGACTTGTCTCAGGTCAACGCTGAGCAGGGACCACAGCCAGGGTCTCTGGATCCCTCATGCAGGAACGGACTTTACCCCTCCCTCATGTTTGTTTATGCCAGGTTGCAAAATATAACCAGAAAAAATTAATAACAATCCACTTCTTACCAGAAGGCAGTACCGCATATGTTCTGCCACCAGGGCAGAAATGACAAACAGAAAGGAACTCCCTAGATCCAAAAAGGGAAATTAAGTAACTTGAGAAAATATGTCTCCTTATCAGCAAACTGACAAAATGCTAAGAAAATGTGGGTCAAGGGCCCTGGGAGTTCCTTCTTCTCACATAAACATTTTTCTGGGGACCAGTTCAAAGGGCCAGTAGTCCCTTAGCAAATCCGGTGGGAGTACACTCAAGTTTTCATAAAAATTCTATGTTACACCGTTAGCTGATTTAGTCTCAGATCCTACTTTTCCTGTAAAATGCTGCCATATCTACCAAAGGCCTTTGAGCTTTGATGTGCCTTTATTCTTAATGAAAGGTCCAGTGGAGGAACAAGCACCAGTAGTAGTAATGTTGAATTCTGTAAAAAGGTAAACGTTGATTATAATTACATTAACTCCTTAAGACGAGAAGGCTTAAGGGCTTTCAGGGAAAGAGTTAACGGCCTTCTGAAAAGTGAGTGACTTACCTCCTTTCATTCACACCTAATTATTTGCAAATTAGCATAACCCATCTAAGTTGGGCCAGCCTCCCCAATTGATGGGCAGCAAGTTCAGGTAAAGCGCTGGCAGAACTTAAGAGCTCCTGACGAGCTGGGAGGCTAAATGGGTCCACAGGACTCCCAGGAGGTGGTTTGAAGAGTCTGCATGGTCCTTGGGATCGTCATTTAGAAGCCTTGGAGGAATAAATGGATTTCTGCCCCATGAACCTGCTGTCTGACATAATTTGAACTGAACCTTGAAGGCCCTAGAAGTCTGGATGCAGTGACCATACACTGAGTTCCATTTATTCAGCGAGCCAGGCAAGGATCATCAAATCAATAACATGACTATGCCATCTGCTTCCATCATAATGAAAAATGACTCCTTAAGTTTTCTGTGAGGCAATTAGCTCTGACGGTAGAGCTGCAATGGCGAGAGGCCAAGTCACATTTGTATTCAAAACTCCACCAGTAAAATAGAAAGGAACTGTTGTCCATATTAATAGATACACAAAATGTATAAATAGGGTACTCTGGTATTACTGTATTGATGGATATTATTATACCACTGCAGAATCACAGAGATAGGAAGGGCACTGAAATGACATCTGGCTCATCCAACTGCTTGCAGCCACAGCTGGTGACCCTGTCCAGAATCATCTCGGACAGACAGACTGTTTCTGAAGACTTTCCCGAAAGACATACGCATAACTTCCGGGACTAATTCACTCTGTTATTTAACAGTCTTCACTACAATTTGATTCCATTTTCTTTTGTTCTCTCTCTTCTTGTTCTCATCTTTCCAGAAATAGAGATCAGCTGATTTTGTTCCTTATAATTATCTATCACTTGGGTGCTGGAAGGCAGTTTTGAAATCACCTCCCAGCCTTCAGTTCAGGTTCCGTACAGGACTCCAGGTCCATCCATCCCTGCCTTAGGACTTCCAGCTTAGGTCACCTCGTGACGCTCAGAACGCTCTTTGACCTTCCCAGATATCACTGGCTTAAGAACCATGAAACAGAAAGGGATTCTAGAGGTAGTTCTGTCCCTTTGTTTGACAGATGTGGATACTGAGGTTCACCTGAGCAGACTTCCTTAGAGTCCGAAGTTTATTACATGGCAGGACCAATGCTAGAACCCAAGGGGCTCTCTCTGGCTTTATTCTCACTGTTTGTTTTTCAGTGCCTAACCTCTCTTGTAAAATGAACTGCCCTGCCTCGCTGGTTACTTTCCCACTTACAGTTCAGTGGGACTCCTCTGTAGGAGGAGTCCTAACCTTTTCTGCCATTCCGCATTTTGTATTTACGCTCACTACTTTTCTTGCACAAGAAAAGGGAGCAGTGAGTTTCAGTTCATCTCTCTGATGTTTCAAGGTCATTTTTGAAGTCTCCTATCATTCCAAATGCCATTCTCATTCCCTGTCCCTATTTGTGTTATTTGCAAATATGCTGATTTCAGGGAGATATTAAATGCCTCACACTGCTGGATTCCAATGTGACTTTTAAAATACCACTTGTTATGAATACACCGTACCTCTGTCCCTTTGCACGTACTAGTCCTTCTGCCTGGACTATCTTCCAGTACACACACCTACCCTTTCCCCCAAGAGACTTTCTAATTCAAGGGTCACCTCCTCTGTGGGGCTTGTCCCCATCTCTAACCAACCATACTTTTTTTTTTAATTTATTACTATAAAAATTTTATTACACTATGACTACTCTACCCAGACAACCTAAGGGCAGGGACTTCCCCATTGTTTACCATTATATCTCCAGGGGCTAAGTGGTGCCTAGAGCATAATAGAAACACAATATATTTGCCTAATTATTTCCTTCTTTCTCCTACTCACCTGTCTTTATCGGTGATCACTTCCCAGAGTCCAACTCTTAAGCTTCCTGTGAATTCATACTTTTGACTGCATTTTATCCATGTACTTATTATTTGTACCTTAATGTAAATTAATTCTAAATACTTCTTAGGTTTAAAAAAAAAACACCCTCCTTAATCTCTGGTCTAAATTTTGGCGTATGAAGTAGAATTGGAAACTTTACTGAAGTTAAGATGGCCGATTCCTCACTACTGACCAGGGCTGTTGTTGTTCAGCCTCATTCTGGAGACCTATTTGTCATGGGTCATGTTATTCATTTTGCAATATGATTTTTTTCTATGCTTACTAACAGATTTCTTTGGGTGTTCTGTTATTTTTTTCCACATATAAAAATCTCACTTTGATGGTTTGGTCATTCTTAAGATCATTGGTCATTTCTAAGACCATTCTTTTTTCCTATTCTTAAAAATTTCATAGGCTCTTCTTCATTCTTGGTGCTTTAAGCGGTATCAGTCCCTACCAGGGACTTGGTGGCCTAGATGGGTCACCAGACCCTGCTTCTGCTACTTGGACCGTGGGTATTCAGCCTCTTCTAATTCTTGATGGGCTTCGTGGCTTTTACATTTCCTGTTGCTGGTATTCAGATCACAGTTTTTCTTAAGACTGAGATTTTTCTAGCATTTTGAGTCTGTTTTAAGCATAATTTTTATTAACCTTTTCTCTTGCATGTAAAAACAAGTCAGTCTTTTTAAACCTAGCTTACGCTTGGTGTACAACAGGTAATGTTCTGTTTCCCTTTATATCTCCAGTGGGTCACCTCAGTCTTTGCATTAATGCTTTTCACTTTCTCCAGTGCTTCAGAAACGTCATCTTTTCCTAGGCTCCTTAGGTGACTTTTAGTCTTGTTAGGACACTCGTAAGTTCCATTTTATCTCTTTGTGAAGGTCTTGCCTGCCCATCTGAGCTTCCCTTCAACTTCCTTTGTCCATCTGCATTAAAAGTATTTCTAAGAAATTCAAATTAAAACAATACTGAGATACCATTTCTCACCTATCACGTTGGTGAAAATTTTAAAGTATGACAACACATTGCTGGTTCGAATGCAAACTAGTACAGCCCTCCTGGAGGAGAATTTGGCAATACCTAAAAGAATACACTTGCACTCTTTTTTTTTTTTTTTTTTTGCTTTATTTTGTGGTACACGGGCCTCCCACTGTTGTGGCCTCTCCCATTGCGGAGCACAGGCTCCGGACTCGCAGGCTCAGCGGCCACGGCTCACGGGCCCAGCCACTCCGCGGCATGTGGGATCTTCCCGGACAGGGGCACGAACCCGTGGCCCCTGCATCAGCAGGCGTACTCTCAACCGCTGCACCACCAGGGAAGCCTCACTTGCATTCTTTTGACCCAGCAATCCCACTTCTAGAAATGTACCCTAAAATACACCTCCAGCAGTATGAAAATACACAACCATTGGTTATTTATTTCAGCATTGTTTGTAATCACATAATATTGGGAATGAACTAAATGACCATACATAGGAAAGTAGTAAAATAAATTATGATACATTCACAAATGGAGTATAATGCATCAGTAAAAAAGAATTAGGAAGATCTCTATGAACTGATATGAGATTGTTTCCAGGATATATTATTAAGTGAAAAATGTAAAGTGCAAAATAATACCTAGAGCATGCAATCCTTTATGTAAGAAATAAAGAAATTTAAGCAAATATACAGATAACTACTAAATTTTGCAAGAGATTCTAAGAAAGATAAATAAAAAACTAATGATATTGGTTACCTACAGGAATTGAAGTGGGACTGGAGTATAAAATGGGGAAATAAGAGAGGGAATTTTTAGGGATGAGGAGGAAGTGACACTTCTCTGAGTGGGACCTTTTTAAAAATCTCTGACTCTTAGGGCTTCCCTGGTGGCACAGTGGTTGAGAGTCCGCCTGCCGATGCAGGGGACATGGGTTCATGCCCCAGTCCGGGAAGATCCCACATGCCGCGGAGTGGCTGGGCCTGTGAGCCATGGCCGCTGAGCCTGCGCGTCCGGAGCCTGTGCTCCGCAATGGGAGAGGCCACAATAGTGGGAGGCCCACATACCGCAAAAAAAAAAAAAAAAAAAAATCCTTGTTAAAAATCTCTGACTCTTAGAAACACTGGAATGTTTCACCTACCTAATAAATAAATAAATAAAATTGGGATGTGAAGAACCCAAAATGGAATACAGACAGTGAAACATGAACTTAAATGCATTACAAATGAATAACATAACTACACTGAGGAGATAGGAAAGAAAAGAGCAACCTAAGCAATTTTGGAAAATAGTCTTTTGCCTGTATCGTGTAAGGCTAAAGGCAAAGAGAACCACACACAAACATGTACTATGGTTAGTACATTTGTTTCTTCTGGAAACAGGGGCATGTGTTAGCAATTCTGACATTACTATGTGTGAGGATACAGGTAGATAAATAGAGGAATATAGAAATACGGATGTGTGTAAGTGGGTTGGTATACATATGCATGTTTCCTAGCTGTGTCCACTGAGAGGACCTGGAAGCAATGATAACTCAGTAGCAGTGAACACAACTAGCACCCCTATCTTGGTTTCTTAACACCATTTTCCAATAAAAGGAACCAGGGCTTTTCGGGGAAATAGTTTACTCCAAGGCTAGGAAGGGAAAATGCAAGTTGAAATGGAACATCTGGTTCCAGAAAGTAAGTGTTAAAAAAATTATGAAGACATGTTGAAAAGATACAGAAGCCCACCTGAAGGAGCACCCAATTGCCAAAGCTGGAACAACTTGAACAAAAAATAAATAAGTATACTATTGGATTGTAGCTCAAAGAATAAATTAAATACCTATAAGTCTACACTAACACAGATATATAATTGAATAAATAAATAAATGAGAGTGAAGGAGCAGCTCTTCCTTACAGTAGAATTCCAGTTAATGAATATATAGAAAATAAGGAAAACAGAAAAATCACCATTAGATAAGTACTAGAGTAGTACTTATTGCAGGCAAGAACCATTGATGAAATCTAAAATTAGTGGGAGAAAATATAAATAGTACATTTGCATAGCCTCCAAGTATCTTCCCACAAGACATTTATTAATTACAAAGGGGAAAATAATAAATTTATGGTAGAAAAATGTAGCAGACATGACCTTATCCAAATGATCAAAGTTAATATCACCAATAATAAGACATAAAAATCGTATACCCCTGATATGTTGCACTGAAACAAAGGAAAACATCACTTCTGCGGTATTCTTGTGAAATGCATAATGCCAGTGTAATCATGAGAAAAGATCAGACAAATCCAAATTGAAGGACAGTCTATAAAACAAACTGACCAGAACTCTTCAAAAGTGTCAAGATCATGAAAGACAAAGAAAGACTGAGGAATTAACACCGATTAGAGACTAATGACATTATATGCAGTAAGATCTTGAATTAAATCCTGGAACAGAAATCAAACATTAGTGGGAAAACTGGTGAAATTCAAATAAGGTCTGCAGATTACTCAACAGTATTATATCAATGTTCATTTTCTGATTCTGACAGTTATACTGTGATTATGTAAAATGTTGTCATTAGGAGAAGCTGCGTGAAGGGCAAATGAAACTTTTCTGTAAGTCTAAAATTATTTCAAAGTGAAAAGTTAATAAAGAGTATTTCTCAGGCCTCTTCTCCAAGTGGGTCATATTCGAAAACTTAATCTGTAGTCCGTGTTGGTGGGATAGTGGTGAGCATAGCCGCCTTCCACAAGTTAATCTATAGATTGCAGGCTATATTTTCTCATAGAAATTATATTTCCCTGGTTATATGGTTCCTGGGCTAGCACTCAAGAGCTCACTTAACCTAGAATTTTTGTATGTATGTGTGTCTCTGCTATCCTCACCGTATTGTAGAATGTAAACAATTTACTCTGGCCATGTTCCTTAGGGTTTTAAGAGGAACAATAGATTGAGAATAGGTAATACATATTGAGGGTCCCTACGCATGTGAGTTCACACACACACAGACACACAGACACACAGACACACACACACACACACACCTTTGAACACTGGGGACACAGATTTCTCTAATTCTAAATTCTGAAAATGGTCCTGCACAGAATCTAGTAAAGTAGGGACTGGTGGCAGAATGAGAAAATAGCATGCCAAGGAGCTCTGGGAGAAGAGAGAGAAGAGATGGTCACAATGATCATTTTCATATTGCTCCCTGGCCCCTCCTGTGTTTCTAGAAGGAACGATTGGTCATCATCAGCAGTGTTGCTGCTTCTCACTGCAGAAAATGCTACACAGAGCTGCCCAGATGAGAAGCAGCTTAATCACAAACCTGCTCTTCTTGCAACTCAGTTGGGAGTATCTGTCCGTGTGGCTTTCAGATTGGGGCTCAGATCTTGAAAGCTCTGCTGTCTGTGCCCGTGACCTCTCCCAGTCAGCAGCCACATGAGCTTTTTGTGCCTCAGTTATCAGCTGTTCAAGCGAATGGGTATCACAGTCTTTGAAGCTCCTCCTCAGAATTTCCAAAGTGAATCTTGTATAAACCACACAGTTTATATTAAGCCAGTCCATCCCAAACATACCTCCAAATTTGGTGAAAGTCTATCTAGCCATTATGTGATGTGTTAAAATATAAACGAAAACTTAATTTATAGTAACTAAATAACAACATTAGATTTACTGAGTACCAGCCATGTACAGTCACTATCCCAGTGGTGTGTGTGTGTGTGTGTGTGTGTGTGTGTGTGTGTGTGTGCGTGCACGCGCACGCACGCACACACGTATGTATAAAATCATCTCATTTTCTTACTACAACCCATAGGGGAATTTATGCCTATTTTACAGCTAAAGAAACCAAGCTTCAGAAAGGTTTTATACTTGCCAAAAATGTTTTATTTGCCAAAGATTTTAGAGCAAGCAAGTTGTAGAGCTGATTTTAGAGCCGGGTCTATGTGACCTGTATGCTGAGCTGCCCCCTTTTTGAAGTCTCTCAGGCCCCATCTGCCAGTCCACTTGCTCACATATTGGAGACATTGAAAATCTTATGGATGCCTCTGTGCTATCCCACTGAATCATTCCCTGATCCTTGAACTACATGTTCATTTCTTATTTTGTCCATTAGAATGCCTTACTCTTAAAATATTAACTTTAAGTAGTTTGTGGATTTTTTCTTCCTCCCATCTTTAAATCATATCGGATGGGTAAATCAGAAAGTGTAGAACTTCTCATGCAACAGGAGGAGCAAGGTTAATAAAAGCTTCAAGCAAGATGATACTCATTTACTGAATTATTCGTATTGATACTTACAATGTGTTACCATATTTTTGGATAAAATTTTGAAAATGTTTGAAATAATTAGGCATCTCAAGACCATGTTGAGACTAAGAAGCTCTTCCTATTAAAAATATTCTTAAATTATGTCGACCTAGACATGTTGTACTGAGCAGTTACAGAGGGTGAGGCTTCTAATGCAAATGCCATTTCTATTATGGATCCTTCTCAACTTAAAAAATGTATTCGGTAGGCTACGTAAACGTCCAAAGTGAGCAGACACACACACAACCAAAAAAGTCTACCATTTATTACTTACTACGAGTCAGTTGCTATAACAATTGTTTTCTTATATTTTCTCATTTAATCTTGTTATAATCCTATAACTTAGATACTGCTACTTGTATTTTACAAGTTAGGAAAATTGAGGTTCAAATACTTGCCAACTGTCTAGAGAGCTAATAACTGACAGAGTCAAGATTTCAACCTAGGTTTTTTTCTGACTCTAAAGTTTATGCCGTTAATCCCTATACTCTAATGCTTCCCTGGCAGGGAAGCATTAAATACAGCATAGAAAATTAAGAAGGAAAAAAGGCATTTACATGAAATATATTAAGCTTACATTTAATTTGCTCTATTTTATTGTTTTTAAAAAAAAGAGCCAAAAGAAAGGAGGGATTTTAAAAAGGGATTCAGAGATCAAACATTATTTTATCTTTTGTCCCAGAGCACTTCAGTTATTCAAACCCAAGGCTTCACCACTGCTCATGTCCGTCCATCTCTGTGTCTTGTAATTGGTAAATTTACATCATGTGTGTCACCAGCAGCTTAAGAAAGGCACAGATGTCAGTTTCAGGAAATCTTGGGAATTTCAGGCTGGCTCAGGCTAATTGTTCCAATCAATAAAATGCTAATGAAAAAGTAAATCCAACCCTTTACCATAGTAACTGAATTCTGACCACAAAGATTAATGTAACTGCCTTTCTGAAATCCCTATATTTTCATAAAGTAAAAAAAAAAATTTCCCCTTAAAAAATAAAGACATATTTGCGTTTAAAAGAAAATTATTAGCATTAAACTGGTAATGTAAGGATTACCAGAAATTCTAATTGCAAATATTAGCTGTTTTATAAAATTAAATTCCACTGTTGCATTTTCTTAGAACAATAGAATTCCATGTTGTCACTTGCTGGCTTTAATGTCATCTTGATAATATGCCTAGGAATTTTAAGCAACTTACTGCTTAAGCATTAACATCTCTCTAATGTCATATAATCAGAGGAAGCTTCCATTTATTTACACCATCTTTAGTAGCAAAAGAATGGTAGAGACAAGGTTAAGGCCTGCTTACTGGAAGCAGCAGCCCGGCAGGCAGCTTAGGGTTCCTGGTGTGCTTTCTCCTCCCCGAACTGGCCCTCCTTCCTCCCTTCCTGTCTCAGTATTGTTAGCATAACAGGATCAGACAAGTAGAGTTCATTTTGTTCAGCCCTCTGTCTTGCTCAGCTCCCATCTCATATTTTTAAACATATCCATGGATTGAGACAATACAGGTTCTCAGTGCAATCATTTCCAGATCTTAATTTCCTTTTAGTATTTGGAATGTGGCCACTGCATGATTGATTTTCATACAGACATACTAGAGCTTATGCGTTGAATTTGTTGCTGTCCCCTTCAAGGCTAACCCTTGGTTGCTGCTAACCCTTCAAGGCTGTTACCTTGGAAGGTTAAATATACCTATCGGAGTGATATGACTCTTAGCAGTTTAGAAGTGGAGAGGACTTAAACTCACTCTAGCTCTTGGCCCTGCCTTCTTGTTAATCGTCTTCTCAGCCAAACTTCATACTCAGTGTCTATTATCACCATCTTCATTTACCTCCCCATCCCACTGTAATCTATTCAGCAGCCGCTTCTCTATTAAATCTCTCCTGCTGAGGTCACCAGTGACCCCCATCTCTCTTAATGGGGGCGATTTGGTGACCTCTCACTTTCCCGGACCCACCCATTACACTGAAAGCTTCCTTACCTAGACTGTGAGCTCCATGCAAGCAAGGACCATCTTCCTTTATCACAGTGTCCTGTGTGTCCAGTACAGTGCCTGACACAGCAAGTCCTCAACACTTAGCTGAATGAAAGAATGAATGAATACATTCACAGATTCTGTCCCTCTAATTTTACATATACAAAGACAGAAGCCCTAAAGAAGGTGTACAGTTTGCCCAAGGCAGTAGAGCTTATTATTGGCAGAACCAGCATATGACCCTAGTTCTTCTAACTCCCAGGCCATTTGGTTTCATACCCTACTGCCATTGCTCAAAATAAGTTTTGGCTTACTCGTTTGAACTGCTTTCAAAGCCCGCAATGTATTCTCTTGAATCTTTATATTCTCTTGATTGGTGGATTTTATATTTGGCATCAGAAGGTTACCAGAAGCCTCTGTGATCTGGCCTTAAGCCACCTTTCTCCACTACTCCCACGTGCAGATCTGTCATTCCACAGAAGCAGGATCCTCACTGTTTCTCACACAGAGCACGGTGTTCCCAGCTCTAGGCCTTTGCTTATGATGTTCCTTCTGCCAGGAATGTCTTTCCTCTCTCACTCCTCAAATGCCCAAATCCTACTCATCTTCATTCATAGTCTTTCCAAAACAATGATTTAACCTGTAAAGACAGAGGGAGGAAGGAAATGAGCACTGATTGAGCTAGTATCTTCACATATATTATTTTCTCTCACTAAATGGAAGTTAGAAGATGCACAGGAACTTGGTATTCAGCAAAAAGATGAAGAGCCAGTGAGTATCACAACCTATAATGTGTTACAAATATCTGTGAAGGTGTGTGGAAAAGGGCTATTTTACCCTAAAGAATTTAAGGCCCCATCGTGGGAGCATTATCAGAGCCAGGCTTCAGAGTAATTTGCTTAAAAATGTGCGTTGAGATGAGTTAGCTTTGTTTATATTTGTAGTCGCCAGAAATCCTCAACTTTTGTAGGAAATAGCTACACGAGATTGGTGATCAGGTGTTTGTACATGTGTATGTACAGATGAACACACATCACGCACACAGCTGCTGAAGACTGGGCAGGTGGAGGAGGATGAAGAGGCACTGGGACATTACTTCTGGAAAGGGAGGCCTCATTTCTCTTCTGCAGCTCACCTCCACTGCATCCCACCGCCACAGCCAACAACACCATCACCACCACCACCAACACCACCGTGACTGCCACCACCACCAACGCCGCCACTACCAGCAACCACACCATCACTGCCACCAACACCACCAACACCACCACTGCTGCCACCATCACCACCACCAACACCATCACCACCAACACCGCCAACAACAACAATACCATCACCACCAACACCATCACTGCCAGCAACACCACCATCATCGTGACCAGCACCACCACCACCACCACCAGCAACAACACCATCACCACCAACACCATCACTGCCACCAACACCACCATCACTGCTGCCACCAACACCAACACCATCACCGCCACAACCACCAACACCAGCGCCGCCACCACAACCAACAACACCATCACCACCAACATCACCACCACTACCACCACCACCACCACTGCAACCATCACCACCATCAACACCAACACCACCATCAACACCAACAACACCAACACCACTACCACCACTGCAACCATCACCAACACCAACACCATCACCACCACCACCATCACCACCTCCACCACTACCACCACTGCAACCATCACCACCATCAACACCAACACCACCATCAACACCAACAACACCAACACCACTACCACCACTGCAACCATCACCAACACCAACACCATCACCACCACCACCATCACCACCTCCACCACTACCACCACTGCAACCATCACCACCATCAACACCAACACCACCATCAACACCAACAACACCAACACCACTACCACCACTGCAACCATCACCAACACCAACACCATCACCACCATGACCACCAACATCACCATCACCACCACCACCATCACCACCTCCACCAACAACAACACCACCACCATCACCGCCACCAACACCACCACCACACAAATACCTACCAGTTCTTCTCCCTGTAGCTCATGGGTATTTATATTTTATTGGTTGGTTTTCTGATTTTAAAATTAGTATCTTTTCATTTTAGAAAATTTGGAAAAGAGAAATCGAAATCTTACAACTCAGAGACAACGAACAAAAGATATATTTCCTCTCAGGATTTTAGACATACTTAGGTTTCTTTTTTATAAGTGCATCGTTTCTTATGAAGTTCTGTATTCTGACTTTTTACTGAATGTTATATAATGAGTATTTCTCTGTGTCATTAACAATTCTTCAAAAACAATTTTAATGACTGTATAATACCACAGGTATGGATGTATCATAAACATCTTAATTATTCTCCTCTTCTTGGCTATTTATGTTGTCCCCAGGCAGCTGCTGCTTCTTTTTGGGGGGGGGGGAGAGGATGGGGGAGGGGGGGTATTGTAAATAATGCCGTGACAAAGATTCTCATGTAAAACTTTTGTCCACATCTCTGATTGTTTCCTAAGGATACAATATTAGTTTTGAAACTGGTAGGTATGAACATTTTTGGGGGGGCGGTTTCCAAGAAATATTGTTAAGTTGCTTTCAGGAAAATTTTACCAATTTATATTCAGCCAACTGAGGCATTTTGAATGTTATGAAAACCATGGTTGTGAATTATGGCCACATCCCCTCCCTAATGAAAATACCCATGGGACACAGGGAGACAGATTCCACAATGAAAAGATTGCAACTGACTAGTGACAGGCCCCCGCATTCATCAAACCAGAGCCTCTGCAGAGGCCTAGGAGAGGAAGAGTACAGCAGAAGTCATCTGAAACTGAGACAAGGCCACACATTAGCATGTGAAGAAGCTGGTAGTAGAGTTTATCAATATATATCTATACATTTGGTAGTATCTGCTTTATTATTTACACCCCACTGGCATCCTAAAAGCATTTGAAGTGAGCCCTGGCCATCTGAGACTGTTCCTGCTGGAGTGTTCCCTGAGCTCCCCCACCTGTATAACTCAGTAACCAGATTCCAAAGCAGAGATTATTATCCCCATGTTCAGTGAGACCTAACCAATCCATCTCTACTTGATTACTGATAACATCATGAATATCTTTATACATCAATCAAGAAAGGCAGTAAAATATGTAAATGGTTAAGAGCATAGACTCTGGAGCCAGACTGCCTGAGGTTTAATTCCTAGCTCTACCATTTAATAGCTGTGTGATCTTGGCAGGTTACTCAATATATCTGTGCCTTAGTTTGCTCATCTGTAAATTGAGGATAAGAGTAGTTCTTTCGTTTAGAATTGTCATGAAGAGTAAACGGGTTAATGTATCTAAAATACTAGGAATTTAGCATATGTATTCAGGCCCATAGTAATGCTATATGTGAATCTCCTATTTTTATTTTTTCAAATCCCTAAGAATTAACTTCAACAGACAAACAATGTTAGATAATAAAAATATTTTAAAGCAATTGCTTGGATTCTGTGGATAAAAGGAAGACTATTTTTCAAATAGGTTCCCAAGAATATTCTTGTTCTGTCCTTGAAAAGGATAGGTAGGTAAGTAGGTAGATGATAGCTACGTAGGTAGATAGATAGATAGATACAGGAAGAAAGAAAGAAAGAGAGAGGGAAAGAAAGAAAAGGAATGAAGGAAGGGAGGGAGGGAGGAAGGAAGAAAGCTTTTGGTTAAAACTGTACTTAGAAAATTTTTGCATCTCTCAGAAATATTTGAAAACTATATCTTCTATGAGAGACAAAGACCATTAGCATTACCATCCCATTTGATACTTTTCCCTCTAATATCAAAAAAAGTGATACACTTTAAAATCAAACATCTTTTAAAAAATCTAGCCCTCTCTTCTGTTTAAGGCAAGGAATTTCCTAAATTAACACTTAAAACCCGTAAAACTTTCCCATAATCTCACAACCCAGATATAACAATGATAATGAGAACAAACAACCTGTTTCCTTTCAGAACTGTTTTAGCCATATCCTTTCTCTTGGATTCATTCGGACAGTCTCACTAAGGTTATCAATGTGTGTTTAGAATTTGACAGTTCCGTCCCTGGAAAGGCTTGATCAGATTTTTCATATATATATTGGACTTCCGACAATGAACTGTTCGAAATTTAATTCCACTGAATGATCCTGGTGAAAAAATGAGCTAAGTGAGAAAGCATCCAAGTAAAGGAACTGTTCAAAGAATCAGGAACTGCTTGGGCAGCAGAAACTGGGCCATGGACTTGAGAGTCTATAAACTCTGGGCCATCATAGATAATTGAAAGTCATAATCTTCCAAAGGGCTTTAATTGAATATTTGGAAATCTGTATAAAAATAAACTGAGTCAACTAAATAAGAATAAACACAGCTAAACTAAATAGTATAAATCTTCAAAAGAAGAACCCTAATTAAAAAGATATACTGCATTTCCTGAACTTTGCCATTCTGGTTGTTTTCAATATTATGCCCCTGGGAAAATACAACTGCTTCTAATCGAATAATCTAAACTCCCATGCTGGGGCTTAAGGGTGGGCTCTCCCATTTTGCTCTTGCTACTCGTTTGGGGGATAAAGCAGTGCAAATTATTCAGACACCAATCAGATTTATCATCCTGTGCCTTTTGATGACATCCATCTGTTTATCTAAGAAGCCATTAAATACTTATTGAGTTACAGTGCTATGGAGAAAATTGGGTTATCATCTATGGTTAAATCCAATTCTTGCATCTGCCATCTTTTCAGCTTATGTGGTATATTCTGAAATTACCCTGACTTGCAGACCTGTACCACAAGAATACATTTGCTTCGTAGCTTTTTTTATGTCATTCCGAGAGAATTTCTGATGCATGAGCAATTTGTGGTTCAGGAAAATGTTGACAGAAAGATGTCAGTGCTTTCTCTTGTTAAAAGTTCAAAAGCCTGATAGAGACTGTGCCAGCTTAAAGGTCTTCTTCAGAAGTGAGTACCGTTCACTTCCGAGGTTTGTGTTTAGATGAGCCTATTCAAAGAAAAATTTGAGTCTAGGTCACAAAGGTAGAATTGTGTTAATCAGAAGATAAAGATAAATTAATATCAAGTCAGAATTCAAATGGAATAAAAAAAAAGTGAGAGCTCATCATAAATGGTGTTAAATAAATACCAGCAGGTAAACTGATAAGACACAAAGGACCCAATCTTCCTCGGGAATGACGAGGTAGGAGTTCGGTGCTTATCTCCCAAGTCAAGCAGCTTAAGCAATACTAAAAGTCAGGTTTTCTGAGATGGCTGAAGAGGCAGTGGACTGTGTGGAGAAAACTAATTGAAATAAAGTGAATATTTGCAGTTTCCTGGAGTTACTGTTATATTCTGACTGCAGGAGCTCCAGGGAAAGAGCAACTGTAAATTAGGCAGATGCTTCAGTCTGCCAATTTTTCTACCGTTTGTCAGAGAAATAATGAAGTATCCATGAGTAAAACATTTTCTTGATTTGTTTATGTAAATCAGGCCAGAATTCTGGGAAGCCTAGATTTTCTGGGAATCTTCAAAGATTACAGCATAGCTGCTCTTCCTTAAAATCAAGCTGTACACACTATTTATTGGCCATTTAAGAAGATCCTTCCGATCATATTTCACAGAGTCCTTTCATTGTTTTCCTCGTTGTGAGGTAAGTACCCTGAAATGGGAGACAATAGCTATGTAACAAATGAGCATAATCAGTTGAGACCCACAGGCCGGATATGGCTGGCTTGAGAAAGATATCCCTTTGTCTACCTGTTTGCTTGTCTGTGACCTTCATACAGCTCTGTCTGTGCCATCAGCAGAGAAGCTGTTTTTGTGAGTCACTAATGATGCCACAATGAGAAAGAGAGCCATTGCCAAAGCAAGGATGACCAGGATCTAGGACCTAGGCACCAGAGATGCAAATATGAGGTAGAGGAGTCTTCTTGGTATATTTCACATCCTGCTAAATTCATCCAAAAGGTGAATCTGAGTAGGACCAAAAAAGCCCCTGTTCAGAGTGAGAAGTTGCATACTTTATGATTTGAAGAACTGTGGCCTTTCTCTCTTCACCACTCTAGTCCATCCATAAAATACTTACCCCTGCCTTGCTCAGGTCTGAAATTCTATGCATTAAAGAAGTATTTCCTGGGGAAAGGGAGGAGTGAGGGCCCTTTGGACCAGAAGGAGAAAACACTTTGTTGCTCCAGAGTTTTTTCTGGGATCTACTCTGTTGATTGTCTATTAGGTAAACATTTTTACTTTCAATCAAAATGACAGAGGACAATAAACTTTTCATTCCTTGTTGAAAGACTAATATCAGAACACCTATGGACTATTTCACAACATTTTAATTAATAACTTAATTTTAGTGAGCAGGTAGGAAAAATGATACCGAGAATTCTCTTTTTTTATAAATTTATTTTATTTATTTATTTTTGGCTGCGTTGGGTCTTCATTACTGTGCGCAGGCTTTCTCTAGTTGTGGCGGGGGGGGCTACTCTTCGTTGCAGTGCGTGGGCTTCTCATTTCAGTGGCTTCTCTTGTTGCGGAGCATGGTCTCTAGGCAAGCAAGCTTCAGTAGTTGTGGCATATGGGCTCAGTAGTTGTGGCTTGTGAGCTCTAGAGCACAGGCTCAGTAGTTGTGGTGCATGGGCTTAGCTGCTCTGCAGCATGTGGGATCTTCCCGAACCAGGGCTTGAACCTGTGCCCCCTGCATTGGCAGGTGGATTCTTAACCACTGTGCCACCAGGGAGGTCCCTTATTTTTGTCTTTTTAAATTGAGGTTTAGTTGTATTAGTTTCAGGTGTACAACATAGTGATTCAAAATTTTTATAGGTTATGTACATTTAAAGCTATTGTGCTGTACAATATATCCTTGTAGCTTATTTATTTTATACATAGTAGTTCATGACTCTTAACCACCTACCTCTATCTTCCCCTTCCCCTCTCCCCCCTCCCCACTGGTAACCACTAGTTTGGTCTCTATATCTATGAGTCTGTTTGTTTTGTTATAGTTGTTTGTTTTAATTCTTTAGATTCCACATAGAAGTGATAACATACAGTATTTGTCTTTCTCTGTCTGACTTATTTCACTAAGCATAATATCCTCTAAGTCCATCTACATTGTTGCAAATGGTAAAGTTTCATTCTTTTTTATGGCTGAGTAGTATTCCATTGTGTGTGTGTGTGTGTGTGTGTGTGTGTGTGTGTGTGTGTGTGTACCGCATCTTCTTTGTCCATTCATCTGTTGATAGATGCTTAGGTTGCTTCCATATCTTGGTGGTTGTAAATAATGCTGCTATGAGCATTGGAGTGCATGTATCTTTTTGAATTCGTGTTTTCATTTTCTTTGGATATATACCCAGGAGTGGAATTGCTGGGTCATACCATAGTTTTATTTTTAGCTTTTTGAGGAAATATATTGAGAATTCTTTAAGAAGGTTTTAAGTTATTCCATTGATTGATCAGGTAGGGATATTAACCCAAATACAAATAACTGCTGAAATGGTTAAAAGCAAGGTTCTGAAAATGTAGTGGGAATTGTTAGGGGTAATAGGTCTAATAGAACCACACTGGGACAGTACAGTAATGCCCAGAGGTGGTAGCACCACTCTTTTCTCTTTTGTCTTTCCCATCCCCTTATTTCCTGCACGGCTCTCCATGCTTCTCAACTTGGGGGCAGAGTGGTTGCTGTTTGCTGTCTCTCTGATGGCCTGCTGGAGAAAATCTGTTGCCTTTTCTGCCTGTCAGTGACATATGCCTTCACATCTTGGCTACACCATATGGCTTCCTTAGAATACAAAATCCAAGGCCAGAGGTGACTTGTACTTGCTGGGCTGAGTTCCTCCACCTTGAAGATTACCTCCCTCATTGCCCTACCTCTCAGCTGAAGTTTCCATTCTCACAGTGACCGGTACTGATTGAAACAGATTGAATCACCTACTGGAATCAGGTTCCTGCCTTCTTTTAGGTTGCCCTCCATTTCTGTCTTGGGGAAACATGTTGTTTACCTTTACAGGTGCTTCTTGAGAATCTGTTTCTCAAGTACTGGGCATTATTGAAGAAAGAAATTAATGTTAATTATGCACAAACTTTAGGAATAGAAAAGAAAATTTGGATAATTACTTTTCTAAAGGAGACTGTAATCTCCTCAGCCAGATGATAAGTATGTGAAAGTTAACATTTCTACAAAAGATAAAAATGAGGAGAGGGCTTCCCTGGTGGCGCAGTGGTTAAGAATCTGCCTGCCAATGAAGGAGACATGGGTTCGAGCCCTGGTCCAGGAAGATCCCACGTGCCACGGAGCAACTAAGCCCGTGAGCCACAACTACTGAGCCTGCGAGCCACAACTCCTGAAGCCTGCGCACCTAGAGCCTGTGCTCTGAAACAAGAGAAGCCACTGCAATGAGAAGCCCACACACCGCAACGAAGAGTAACCCCCGCTCTTCGCAATTAGAGAAAGCCCACACGCAGCAATGAAGACCCAGTACAGCCAAAAATAAATAAATAAGATAAATTTATATTTTAAAAAATGAGGAGAAAAAACACTTACTACATGTTATGGACTGAACTGTATTCCTCCGACTTCATACATTGCCACCCTAACCCACAATGTGGAAATAGGGCCTTTAAAAAAGTAATTAAGGTTAAACGAGGTCACAGGGTAGGGCCCAATTCTATTGGACTGGGGTCCCTATGAGAACAAGAAGAGACACTAGGGGTGTGGCACACAGAGAAAAGGCCATGTGAAGATACAGAGAGACGGCAGCCATCTGCAAGCCAAGGAAAGAGGCCTCAGGAGAAACTAAATCTGCCAACACCTTGATCTTGGTGTTCTGTTGTTTAAGCCACTCAGTCTGTGATACTTTGTTATGGCAGCCCCAGCAGACTAATACATTAAAAGTTAAATGGAGTCAGTAGAACTTGAGATTTTCAAGTGATGGGCAGGACATGGGCAGGCAGTGTACAAGGAAAAGGTCGATCTAAGCCAAGGGACTCAGGAGCAAAGAAGAGTAAGAAGTCAGAGTGACTTGTCAGTGGGGAGTTGGTGAGACGGAGGAGGGCCCTCACTCCCAGGATGCATTTGAATTTGATCTGGTGTGTATTAGGAAACCATTATGGGTTGCCGAGCAGGGAAAGGCCTAAAACACAGGGTTTTAAGAAAATTAGCTTTGCTGCAGTACACAAATTCAATGGTACAAGATTGAGTAGAAGTGGAAGACTACTTAGGAAAAAATTACAGTAATCCAGGCAGGTAAGGGTCCAGATGGCGATAGGGAAGGAGAGTATCTGATGAGCCTCAAAGTTATTGCAAAGTAGGAATTGATAGGATTTGGTGACAAAATTGAGTGAAATTCACTAATATATCATTTATTCTTTTGTGCATCTCGGCATTATATATCTCTACAAGTGAACTCGTTAAAGATATTTTTATGTTAACAGCAAAGTTCTTAATGTAAGTCGATTTGAGAGCTCTTTGCCAGTTGAATAAATTTGTTACACTATCGGAATTACCCTAAAGATCTTAGTAAGCAAGACATCATCAAAAATTAGGTAATCTGTATAAATAAAACATTGAGACAATTGAAACTTAATGTCATTACCCAGTTTTAGGAGGAGAGTGACTAGCCAGTTGGAAAGTACTTTCAGGTTAGATATCCTGAGGGACAAATGCAAGAAAAAGTTCAGGATGGATTTTTCTAAGAATAGCCAGGGAAGGGACTTCAGAACATATCCCTCTAAACCAAGGTATCAGAGTCCCTGAGACAAAATGGAACATGGAATGAGGTAAAGATCCAAGGATCTAAGAAGAGTTTATCCATTCATGCAATAATATTCCTAATGTCTATTGAGCACCTATTTTGTGCTAAGGGCTTTGCACAGACGGTTTCATTTATGTTCACTGAGCACCTACTAGATGTGAGCTCAGGGTGAACAAAGCAGGAATGGTCCCTGACCTTCTGGAGTTTACTGTCTGGTGTGGGAGACAGGCATCGAACAAATAATCACAGGAATATGTATCTGATTACAAATTGTGGTCACTGCAGTGAAGAGTATAGCAAGGGTTCTTCATTTGGATTTAACAGTCAGAAATGGCCTCCCTGAGTAAATGACACTGCAGTGGAAACTTTGAATATGATAACTTTGATAACCAGGAATTAGTCAGGCAAAGACTAGAAGAAAGAGATTCGGGGCACAAATGAAGCCAGTGATTTGCAGGGGGCCGGAGGGCTAGCTGTTAGCATTCCAAAGATGTGGCAGCAGGGGCTGAGATCTAGTCATCAAGAGACTTGAGTTCATGTGCAGAGAGCTTAATCCCTGAGTCAAACCAACCATTAAAGACCAGAGCGAGGTTTGAGGCAGCATTCAGTCATAGGGACATTGAAAGGCAAATTAACAAACCAAATACTGGGCTTCCCTGGTGGCGCAGTGGTTGAGAGTCCACCTGCCGATGCAGGGGACACGGGTTCGTGCCCCGGTCCGGGAAGATCCCACGTGCCGCGGAGCGGCTGGGCCCGTGAGCCATGGCCGCTGAGCCTGCGCGTCTGGAGCCTGTGATCCGCAGCGGGAGAGGCCACAGCAGTGAGAGGCCCGCGTACAGCCAAAAAAAAAAAAAAAAAAAGTAAACCAGATACTGAGAATCTTGGAGACAGAGTGAAAATGGGACAGAAGTAAACATAAGCTGGTGAGCTACTACCTGTGCGGTTCCCATGTTATCCTTCCCAGAACCTGTAGGCACAAGCTAAATGGAAAAAGCAGTGTGGCTTACTAGTCAGAACGTTGGATTTGCAGTCAGATGCATGTGGACACTTGCTAGGTGTTTAGGTGTTGTATCTGAGAAGACACTTTTAGCCTTTCTTACCATTAGTTTTTTATTCTGTAAAATGGGGAAAATACTACCTATCTCTGAGGAATAATGTAAGGCTCAAAAGAGATGATGCCTATAACATGCTTAATTCAGTGCCTGACAAATAGGCTCTTCCTTCACATGTCACCAATCCTTTTGCTATTCTATTCGGTTTATGTTTGTTTGGGTAATAACATGAAGATATCTATATACACAGTAAAATGCATGAACTTTATAGCTGACATTTTCTTTGCTGCTCAGAAGCTTGTCTGAGTCCTTTCTACCTTTTTCTCGACTTCTAATTGTGTTTCATACTTTTGAGGCTCTCTGAAATGAAATCTTCAGATCAGAGGAAGGTGAAAAGATTAGTATGTAAATATAGTCACTTAGACATAGGATTCAGTGTGTGCTCAATTAAGATTTGATGAATGAATGATTACTGTATAATTACAGAGATTTGACAGCAATGAGTAGTTAATTAATTGCTAAGATAGTGTATATTAAAGAATAATTTTAAAACATCTTTATGTATTTTGTGTTTTGAAGTGATTGGTAAACTGAATTCTAACCTCTTGCTCTCTGAATATTCTCTTAGCTCTAAGCCTACCATATTTTAATTAGAGGACAGTTCCAGGAAAGGAAACATTTTTTCTGTTAAAACATTTCTAGCATTTCAGCTAAACAATTTATCTACAATGATTTTCCCTTTAAAAAGAATAGCAGACAATTAGAAGCATAGTACAGTAAATTTTCTGCCTTATGGATCCCAGCCAAAAACCATACAACTTTTGTGCTTTATAAGCAATTGCAAACTAAAATGAGTAACTGGTATATTGTAATAGAGCTGCTTTGAGCTGTTATTACCATAGAATACTTTTCCAGCTTTCTTAGAAGCATGAGAACAAAATTGAGAAGAAGGAATCTATCTGATTGAAGCTAGGATGTTACTTGCCTTGTACTTCACTTTAGGCAGAATGGCAGTCATTTTATTTGCTATTAATGTGAATAGAGAGATCACTTCTTTTCAGAATGTAGCCTGCAAAAAATATCTGTAGCCAATACACATGGTTAGAAATGAAGCTGCCTCTGTAGACTTAGGCATCCCTGAGTCTGGTCAGACCCGAGGAGACCATTATGGAAATCACAGTGGGAAGATTATTATAGATTTGCCCAAATCAAGAATGTCTGCAGGGAGTTGCTGAAAACTCCCCTTAGCTCTTCCTTCAGAATATAGCAGTGCAGATAGATCCAATCCAGAGAGTTCCTATGCATATCAACAGTTGGGTCAAGAATAGGTTAGTGACAAATCAATAAGGTACACTCATGTTCAAATATTTCTCCTGTGATAATACATGGATAAGATTATTTTATTTGGATTTTGGGGACAAAAGCATGACTTGAGAATATGAAAATCCTAGTAAATACAACCAGTAAACAAAATTTACACAATTAACTTCAAATATTTCAGCCAACCACATATCTACATAAATGCTGTGTTCGCTTAACTTCACTAGGAACTTGGAGGTATTTTTCCCTTAACAAGTAGATTTGACATATATTTACTCATTTATTCAAAATTATGTACGAGTACAGACAAAATCCTAAGCACTGAATATACAACATTGGGTATACGGTGCTGGGTATATGGTGCTGGGTATACGGTGCTGGGTATACGGTAAACACTGACTCCTGCCCTTCTGGGCCCTTACAGTCCAGTGCAGGAGACAGGAATCACACGGTACCACAAGATCCTTTCTGCAAATGACATCTTTGGAGGACTCCCAAGAGATAAGAATGGAGCAGCTCTGGCAGAAGTGGAACAGGGCAAGAAACCTGCCATTCCTCTTCCCTTCGCTGCCCTCTGGTCAACCTCTTTAGGGCTCTAGTTTGAAAACCACTTTACTTGTGGTCTGATGTATAGAAAGACGGGGAAACCTCTGCTCTTCGGGACACCATCCTGGCTAAATCTATTTCAGACCTTGCTGGCCAGCCTAGCCACCCTGGCCACACACCAAGGGCACAGAACTTCATTCCAACCAACCTAATGCTCCACAATTTGCTCTTTGGGATGAGGGGCACATTTTATTTGTCACCATGGTTTAGGCAGGAGAGAGTACCACTAGGAAGACTCTTCTCCTAGGAAATGGATAACTGTAAGAAAGAAATAGATATGGATAACTTGAAAGAAACCTCAGTATACCTAAACACACACACACACACACACACACACACACACACACACACACACAACACACACACACACACACAAGCCTGCATGTCAGCCAAATGCTTTGGACCTGCCGAAAGTATCTAAACTTGTAGAGTATCATATTCAATAAAATTCAATCACTGTGTCTCCAGTCTTGGTAGATAAATGGGGCAGGGTCCCTATACCCTATAGGAGTTTTCTTTTGCTCTTTCCCTATTCAAGAGGGACCTGGAAATGCACTTCAATTATAATGAGAGTAAGAAGGTACAACTTGACATTGTGTTATGACCCTATAGTTTCAAGATTCCATGTTCTCTGCTGTATAACGTATATGTTTTGTTAATACCCTTACCATTTAATGCTAATGCCCCTGATACTGTGCGTACAGAGTAGTACAAGTAGCTTCTGGGGCCAGCAGCGACATGGCCTGTACATGTAGAAGAATTTACCTCCTAACCCCTCAGATATTAACTGTTTGATTGAAGGATTGGTCGATTCCAGCGGTGGAATGAAGAAAGGTGAAAATGTGGGATTTTAGGCATAATAATAGTATAAGAGAAAAATTATAGTGGCTATCACAAATACGTCGCATATTCTAACCCAGATACTATCAATATTAAAATGATATACGTGCGTGCACTCACATACTCACGTAAACATCACAAAAGCCTCATAGATAAACATACGTACTACTGAAATCTCATTGATAGGGAAGCCAAGGTAAAACCCCTTGCCCAGGATCACACAACTAACAAGAGACAGTCAGGATTTGAATCCAGACAGTCTAGCTGTCCAGTCAATGCTTTCAGCGCAATGCTGTGCAGCCACAGGGCTCGTTAAGCCCTGTGCAGGGTATGTAGGTAGAGGGCAGGTTTATTTATAAGCCTAAAGGAGAGTGTGAGCTCAATGAAGCTGTTTAATCGGGTAAAGGAAATTGTGAGGAAAGAAATTAGGGACTTTGAAAAGAATCAAGAAAAAGGGGAAGACCCTGACTATGAAGATTAAATAAAAATAATAAAAATAAAAATAGTAGTTGCTTAGCTGCTGTAAATTCTTTCTAAGAAACAGATAGTGGATAAATTATAAATAAATAATGATCGCCAAGAGTTTTTTTAAAGAAGTAATGAGAGATTCTGGTCAAATTGTGGTTCAAGTAGCTGCAAGGAAATTCAGATTACGGATGTAAGGAAAACATTTTCAACCTGAAACTAAGGTTGCACTTACTCGTGGGCACCAGTAAATCAGAGCCAAGATGAGCTGTGGATGATGGATGGGAACTACATGAAATAACAGTATGAAGGAGCCTGGAGTCACAATGGAGCAGTAGAAGCTGAATTCAGGAGCCAAGAACATTTTCGGAAGCTAGAAATCCAAATCCACCAGCTGGTAAAAGCCAACACAGCAAAGTTGATGCCAAAAAGTATCTGGAAAGGAGGCAAAGATTGTCTCAGACATGAAGCATCTTGTATGCCGGACCAGAATTACTTCAGGATAAAGTCACCTTGCTCAAGCCCTCATGTAGAGTGCCAGGTGCTGCCAGCCCAGGACTTAGATCTGTAGCTCAGACTGAAAGGCTTACTTTTGGAAGGACCCAGGGATCTGAGACAGTGGGTTCAACCTGCGCCTGGCCGTGGGAGAGGGTGGACTTCCGGCCTCTGACTAGAGAAGAAGACCTGTTACAATTAGAAAAAGAGTGGAACTGAAAAGGCCTAGAAGAATGTAATTAATGTTATAAAACACCTGGACCATCTGTGTCCCTGTCATTTGCCTAATTAGGATTGAATTTTTATCCTGACTCCTTTGCACACTTCAGTGTAGTTAAGCCCTTTGCACTCTTAATTATTTACTATGTATGTAGTGAATGAGGATGAAAGGACTGCCTTAGAAGAGGTGCGGGAGGCAGTGAATCCCAAGATAAAGGTTTTTTTTCCCCATGAGAAACCAAAACAGACAAGCTCTGGGTGGGTAGTTATGAGGCCCCTTCCCACTTTGACATATCCTAAATCTGTGAATCACATGATTCCCCTAGAGTAAAAATTACTCAGAGATAAGGGGTACCCATGTGTTTGTGGAGCTGCACTGGTCCACGTGTCCGCGTAACCTGACCTGTCTTTTCAGGGGCAGGGGGCTCCCTCTACCAAGGGCTTCCTCAGTTTTGTGCTTGGGGCAATGACTGGCTGGTGTGAGTGGGAGCTTTCCCATCTCTGAGTACTCCTCTGGGGGCCAGGCTGCCCACCCTGCTCACTGCTCAGTTATAGATGAGGGTCTTGTATTGCCAAGGCTGCCACTAGCTCATGTGTTGCCTTTGAGCCAATGCAGTTCCACCCCAGCGTTCGTGGACTGGTATCCAGAGTGTGAGTTGCACGTCGGGCCACACTCGCCCCTTGCCCAGGCATTCTTGCACAGTGGTGAGCTCGCACAGCCACTCAGAGCACCCCTGAGGACTGCTTCTGTTTCTGGCTGGATGGTAATGTACGGGCAGCTCAGACACACCAAGGCCATAACTGAACCCAGTAGCTTTCCCCCACAACTCCTTATCCTCTGTGCTTGCTTTAATCAGAATATTAAAATCACTTTTCACTCCTCCCTCAACCTCTCCATGCAGTGGAACACTAGGGCTGATCCCAACTCTGATTTCTGAAAAACTATTTCTGTAGTTCAGAAAGCTAGGAACTGTATATCTTTTATCGTTCTCATCCATTATGTCCGTTTGATAAATGCGGAAACTCATGCTTAGACGATTTAAGTATCTCGACTCCAAATGAGCCTGTGTGACTGCAAATCCCATGCACTTCTCCACTGCATCGCACTGTTCTCATCACTTGCTCCAGGGCCTCTAAATGGCTTCCCTACCTCACACTCACCTCCCCAGCCCATCTTCCACCCACACAGGAGCTAGAGGTAAAGACCTCAAACACATTCAGCCTATTCTTTCAAAGATCGTTGAGGGCTAGCCGTTTCTGACACGGAAAAATCGAAACCCCACAGCATGGCAGCCCTCACTTATATTTTCAGTCCAATTTTCTAACACGCAGGCCTCATCTCCAACACTGCCAGATTGAGACCAGCACAACCAAGGTGCTGGGCACAAATGGTAACTGGGGGACCCTCAGGCTCAACGATCAGCCTTCACACACAGGTGTTGTCTCTGGCAAAGGGATTTGGGGGTGGGGAATCTGAGCCACAAAAGGCCTTGAATAAAAACTGAGAGCTGAGCAAGTAAGCATATACACTGTGATGCCCGCAGGGTGCCCAGACGACTGGACGTGTGGTGAGTGTCAGGAGAAAACTCGTGGCCGGGTTCACTCCACCCAGTGCTGTTGGGGCAATTGTTACTGAACAGCCTACGTAAGTGGCCTTAAAAGCACCGCTCAGCCTCTGACACTCACATTCTGCTTTCTAATCCTACTGAGCTATTCATGGTTTCCTGAAGGTGCCCTGTATGTTCATACATCCATTCCTTTACCCATGATATCCCTTGAGCCTATGAAGGCATTTTGTCACCTGGAAAAATCCTGTCACTCCCTGGGGTCAAACATCATTGTCTCCTCTGTGAAGCCTTCCAGACTCTTTCTAGGCTGAGTTAAAAGTGTTCTCTGTGGTTTTGTAACAGAGGGGTAGACAGAAAGTTTGGGGAGGAAGGAGTCTGAGTTGAGGAGAAGCAGAGAGGGGAATGGAATGGCATCTATTCATTACTGGCTCTTGGGTATTTGCTCATCATATGCTGAAGCATAAACCACTTTGTGTATTGGCCAGTTTTATAATTAGCTGGATGTCTGCAGATACCTCCACCCTTGCCAGACAGTGAGCCTTTAGTCCTCCCTGCCTCCCAATGGGCTGCTAGTTATTCCTGGAAGTCTCCAAAGAAATGAATCACTGTTGCCATGTGACTTCAACTCTGTTTGAAGCCTCTGGCTCGAGCTGTCCCTTGTCCATGCCCTTGCACACAAAGCCTTTAGATGCCTCCACTCCCTTGGCCTATCAAGGGAGCAGATGCCGGTAGCTGTCCAAGGCTGCAGCCTCTTTATAATCCCAAATTCCTACTTTCTACTCTCTTGGTTCAGCTTTGCACAGGATAGTGGGAGTGAGCCGTCTGGCTTACCTCACTTCATACCCATCCCAGCCTGTAGGCACCTCTTTACCCCTCCTTCACAGGGAAATTACATCCAGTCCACAAGCCCCAGTGGGAAAATAGATGCCATTTCTTTCTATACTTCTCACTCCAACAAAACTCTCTGTTATGAGTCAGTGAGTTACAGCTGTTAGGAGTCAGCAGCGCCATTGTATCTTTAGGTATAAGCCCAACAGAAATGGGTAGATACGTATACAAAAGGACTTGAACAGGGATGTTCATAGCAGCATAATGGAATAGCTAAAAGTTGGAAACAAGCCAAACAGCCATCAGCAGTGGAATGGATATCTAAAGTATAGTATTCACAGGAATAGTCTGTAACAGTGGCATAAACTATGGCTACCTGCAACAATGCAGGTGCGCCTCACGTGAGGCTGAGCAAAAGAAGCCAGCCACAAAGAGTATGTACTGTATGATCCCATTTATAGAGAGTTTTTTTAAACAACGATTAATCAGTGGTGATGGGAGTCAGTTTAGTGGTTACCTTTGGAGAGGAGAGAGCAGGGGGAGCCTTCTAGGGTTTTGGTGTAGAGAGAACCGTGACTTTGAGGAGGGAATGTTCTGACTAAGTTTGGCCTTCTGCTGCGGTAAAGACCTCTGACCTGTTCAAAAGTTGCCTGGATCTTTTTGTACTCTTTACTTACAGCCTGTGGGGGGGCATTTGAGGTGGACGTGGGGAATGACATTTTTCAGTAGCTTGTGGTCCACTCTGCTCATAGGAAGAAACCTAGTCGTAGATTCTGTAAGTAAAATTCCAGGGAAAACAGTGTGCCTTTAGATATGGCCTCTGGTAGCAGCAGTGCTAGAGCTGAGGAAAAAGGGATCCAGCTGTCATAACAAGGCAAAAGAAAATAGCAATCTCCTTCTGGACCGTACCTTGCCGTGGCTGTTTTAGCCACCATCCTTCCAAAATGGATTTGAACTTGTGTCTTATCTCATTTCTCTTTATATCTGGTTCAATATTCCTTTTGGTAATCCGTGCTTATAAAGCACTTATAAACAGAATTCTGGCCTATTTTCAAGGATGCGAGATATGACACACCAATTAACTCTAGAAAGGTTTGGATTTAGGATGGTTTTCTTTCACCATGCAGAATGTTTAAGCCGTTTCTCAACATAGCCAGCCACTGCAAACCCCAGTATCAGAATCATATTACTCCCAGAATGGATCCCTTGGCTGTCAGGAGATTCTCAGCAAAAAACAAAAACAACAAAAAGCATTAAGCCGCTTCTTCCTAATTATGGCTTTCTCTAAATATCTAATTATCATTGAGAACAAATTGCATGTTACAGAGATAATATTATGGGGAATCGTTAATCTGTTGGGCTTCTGCTTCTGAATTCCTGAGTTGGTACGGCAGCTGCTGGAGCAAAAAATTTGGCCACCTGGACACTTCATTACGGCTTCAGATTTAAATACAAAAACTGCTGATGGACTTGGCTTCTTTTGGCATTTTGTACTTAGATATGCACTGCATGTACAGCTTTTCCAAATTTCCCAGGTAGCTGGGAATATTGAATAATTGAGCATTTAGAGGGACAGAATTACAAGGAAGCCATGGGAATATAGTAATACCAGTAAAGTGACAGTGGAATTAGCTTCCCTAATTATTCTTTATTTTTATCAATGCACAAAGGTCTGCAGCTTTTTATGACATTTCCTCAATAACTTCATAGGATTTCCTTAATAAATGCTGATCCAAAAAGTACACATTCTCAAAGATTACCTGATAATTGCGCCTACTGTAATATGCTTAAAGCTAATTAACATTCCATCTTCACTTTAGAGAATAGAAATTACCAGGTACTTATCCCATAATTACATCTTTGTGCACTTGCTATTGTAATCCGTGGCATTAGCTATATAATTAATTGATGAACAGTGCCTGTGTAAGTAGAGAGTACTTATGTAAAATGTGTGCCTTATCCAAAATTAACTAAATAAATAAACAGTTTCAAAGAATCATGTCTCATTATAAATTACATTGTTCTCAAGGAGATTGTATACCATGTCAAGAATTAATAATAATACTGTCAGCTCCTTGGAGGTGGGAAGATGGCAGTACTGCCCCACCGTCAGGAAGATGTCCACTGTGATTCATCTCACCAAGAGGGATGAGTTGCACCAAGCAGTGCTCACTGCTTTTTCTGGGTGTACATCAAAACCCAAATACTTAGAAGTTGTCTTACTAAATATGGCCTGTCTCTAAGCTATTAAGTCCAATAGTTTTGTGTCAGATGCTTTGTGTAAGAATTCTTTTCAAATATAACATTTTTATCTGATTATAATGCTAATATGTATTCTTTGTAGAAAGTTTGTAAAATATTGAAAAACACAGAAGAAAATAGAAATCACTTATAATGCCATATTGTGTTAACTTTGTGTTTTATATGCTTTCAGTCTCTTTTCTCTTTTTTAAAAATTTATTTTATTGAGGTATAGTTGATTTACAGTGTTGTGTTAATTTCTGCTGTACAGCAAAGTAATTCAGTTATATATATATGTATATATATAATTTTTCATGTTCTATTCCTTTACGGTTTATCACAGGACATTGAATATAGTTCCCTGTGCTGTATAGTAGGACCTTGTTGTTATGCATTCTATATATAACAGTTTGCATCTGCTAACCCTGAACTCCCAATTCTTCCCTCCCCCACCCCCTCCTCCCCCTTGGCAACCACAAGTCTGTTCTCTATTTCTGTGAGTCTGTTTCTGTTTTGTAAATAAGTTCTTTTGTGTCATACTTTAGATTCCACATATAAGTGATATCATATGGTATCTGTCTTTCTCTTTCTTACTTACTTCACCTAGTATAAAAATCTCTAGGTCCATCCATGTTGCTGCAAATGGCATTATTTCATTCCTTTTTATGGCTGAGTAGTATTCCACTGTGTATATATACCACATCTTCTTTATCCATTCACCCGTCAGTGGACATTTAGGTTGTTTCCATGCATTGGCTATTGTGAATAGTGCTGCTATGAACATAGGGGTGCATGTATCTTTTTGAATTGTTTTTCTCGGGATATATGCCCAGGAGTGGAATTGCTGGATCATATAGCAACTCTATTTTAGTGTTTTGAGAAAACTCTGTACTGTTTTCCATAGTGGCTGTACCAATTTACGTTCCCACCAACAGTGTAGGAGGGTTTCTTTTCTCCACACCCTCTCCAACATTTGTTATTCATAGACTTTTTTTTAACATCTTTATTGGAATATAATTGCTTTACAATGGTGTGTTAGTTTCTGCTTTATAACAAAGTGAATCAACTATACGTATACATATATCCCCATATCTCTTCCCTCTTGCATCTCCCTCCCTCCCACCCTCCCTATCCCACCCCTCTAGGTGGTCACAAAGCACCGAGCTGATCTCCCTGTGCTATGTGGCTGCTTCCCACTAGCTATTGGTTTTACATGCGATAGTGTACATATGTCCATGCCACTCTCTCACTTTGTCCCAGCTTACCCTTCCCCCTCCCCATGTCCTCAAGTCCATTCTCTAGTAGGTCTGTGTCTTTATTCCCATCTTGCCCCTAGGTTCTTCATGACCTTTTTTTTTTTTTTTTTTTTTTAGATTCCATGTATATGTGTTAGCATACGGTATTTGTTTTTCTCTTTCTGACTTACTTCACTCTGTACAACAGACTCTAGGTCCATCCACCTCACTACAAATAACTCAGTTTTGTTTCTTTTTTATGGTTGAGGAATATTCCATTGTATATATGTATCACATCTTCTTTACCCATTCATCTGTCGATGGACACTTAGGTTGCTTCCATGTCCTGGCTATTGTAAATAGAGCTGCAATGAACATTGTGGTACATGACTCTTTTTGAATTATGGTTTTCTCAGGGTATATGCCCAGTAGTGGGCTTGCTGGGTCATATGGTAGTTCTGTTTTTAGTTTTTTAAGGAACCTCCATACTCTTCTCCATAGTGGCTGAATCAATTTACATTCCCACCAACAGTGCAAGAGGGTTCCCTTTTCTCCACACCTTCTCCAGCATTTATTGTTTGTAGACTTTTTAATGATGGCCATTCTGACTGGTGTGAGGTGATACCTCATTGTAGCTTTGATTTGCATTTCTCTAATAATTAGTGATGTTGAGCATCTTTTCATTTGCCTGTTGGCCATCTGTATGTCTTTTTTTTGGAGAAATGTCTATTTAGGTCTTCTGCCCATTTTTCTATTCGGTTGTTTGTTTTTTTCTTATTAAATTTTATGGATTGTTTGTATATTTTGGAAATTAAGCCCTTGTCAGTCGCATCATTTGCAAATATTCTCTCCCAGTCTGTAGGTTGTCTTTTCATTTTGTTTATGGTTTCCTTTGCTGTACAAAAGCTTGTACATTTGATTAGGTACCATTTGTTTATTTTTGCTTATATTTCTATTGCCTTGGGAGACTGACCTAAGAAAACATTGGTACGATTTATGTCAGAGAATCTTTTGCCTGCATTCTCTTCTAGGAGTTTTATGGTGTCATGTCTTATATTTCAGTTTTTAAGCCATTTTTAGTTTATTTTTGTGTATGGTGTGAGGGTGTGTTCTAACTTCATTGATTTACATGCGGCTGTCCAACTTTCCCAACACCACTTGCTGAGGAGTTTCAGTCTCTTTTTTAAATGAATCAGTCTCTCTCTCTCTGTGTATGTGTGTATATGTATATATATGTATATAAATGTGTGTATACATATACATAAAACATTGCAACCTGCTTTTTTAAAGCAGTGTATTAGGAACCTTCTAATGAAGTATGATTTCTCATCATATTTCCCATGATCCAGTAATACACTGTAATACTGATAGTCCCGAAATTATGTAACCATTTTAATGGACATTTAAGTTATTTCCCATTTTTCACCATTAATCATTACTATTTTGCTCTTCATTGTTTGAGGATTCTCTAAGAGAGGTTTTAAATATTATATTTCCATGAAAGCATATTCTAGGTTCTCCATCCTAAATAATTACCTTGTGACAGTTCCAGTGCCTGAGTTTGCATCTGTATTCACAGTGCACTGGAGCTCTGGTGTGTCACTTTCATTGTCATGGACTAATGAGAAATGGCAGAGGTTGACTTAAGCAAATGCTGGTATACTTCGTACCACCAAACGAAACCAAAAGACTTCATAGTGTGCAGGACAAATGGAAGTTAAAATAGAGAAAAGTGGTGGCAGGATTGAGTCATCACATGGCAGTAGCACAGATACAAAGGAAGAAGATACCAAGATACCAAGATACTCAAGCAGTTGATACCATATTCACATAGCAAACAGTAATCAAGTTTCGAATAAATATCATTAGTCACCCTAACTTAACGCTGTTGATTTGAATTATGTTTGTAAATATTATATTTAATTTGTAGATTTGTAATAAATTTGTTTGGGTTGTATAAGAACTGTAATCACAAAGAGTTACTATGTAATTTCATATTTCACACATTTAAGTAACACAGTAAAAATAATTTAGATTAACATTGAGGGGTCCGTAAGAAGATTTTTTTTAAAGTGGATCTATACATTTTCTCAATTTGGGTTGCACTGTTCTCATAGCTACATCTTCATGCGTATTCTTAGAATAAAGTATTTCCTTGGGGAAATTTCCTAGACATAAAATTACTGTGAAATGTTGTGAACATTCTAAGGCTTTTGATGTTTTTGTCAAATTTGAGTTCAGAGTCTTGAAGTTACTTTCTCTTCCTTTAGTTTCACCTTCATTTTTAATATTTTCTGCAATAATTCATTCCCTTCAGTTTGCAAATATTTATTGAGTGTTGACCATGCACAGGCGTCATGCTTGTCACTGGGCCTTCAAAGACTCAGCCTCTGCCCCGGAGCCCACCCACTCACAGGGAGGTGATGGCTTAAGACAGCAGTTCTCAAACATTTGTTTTCACTTTTAAAAATGATTGAGGACCCCAAACAGCTTTTGGGGGTGTGAGTTATGTCTTGATATTTACTGTATTGGAAAACAGATACATTTTTTAAATGCCATGCTTCTTACTCACTTTAAAGCTTATATTTTATCATTGGCCACATATACTGTTACTTGTTTTCCTTGAAATGACAAGCTTCCCTTTTTCATTTTTGAGAAAATGTCTGCCATGTACCCAAATCTGAATAAGTACACTTTGTCAGTCAACGTGGATGAATGACCCCAGAATGAGGGACAGCTGCCACCGCCTCTCCAGGGGACTCCAAGACCAGCAGCCATGTGGCTGACAGGGTCTTGGTGCTCTGAACAGGTGTCAGGCCTGAGCCTCTGAGGTGGGAGAGCCGAGTTCAGGACATTGGACCACCAGAGACCTCCCAGCCCCACATACATCAATTGGTGAGAGCTCTCCCAGAAATCTCCATCTCAATGCTAAGACCTAGCTCCACTCAACAGCCAGCAAGCTCCAGTGCTGGACACCCCATGCCAAACAACTAGCAAGACAGGAAAACAACCCCACCCATTAGCAGAGAGGTGGCCTAAAATCATAGTAAGTTCACAGAAACCCCAAAACACACCACCGGACATGGTCCTGCCTACCAAAAGGACAAGATCCAGCCTCACCCACCAGAACACAGGCATCAGTCCCCTCCACCAGGAAGCCTATGCAACCCACTGAACCAACCTTACCCACTGGGGGCAGACACCAAAAAGAACAGGAACTACAAAGCTGCAGCCTGCAAAAAGGAGACCCCAAACACAGTAAGTTAAGCAAAATGAGAAGACAGAGAAATACGCAGCAGATGAAGGAGCAAAATAAAAGCCCACCAGACCAACCAAATGAAGAGGAAATAGGCAGTCTACCTAAAAAAGAATTCAGAGTAATGACAGTAAACATGATCCAAAATCTTGGAAACAGAATGGAGAAAATACAAGAAATGTTTAACAAGGAACTAGAAGAACTAAAGAGCAAACAAACAATGATGAACAACACAATAAATGAAATAAAAAATTCTCTAGTAGGAATCAATAGCAGAATAACTGAGGCAGAAGAATGGATAAATGACCTGGAAGGGAAAATAGTGGAAATAACTACCGCAGAGCAGAATAAAGAAAAGAGAATGAGAAGAATTGAGGACCGTCTCAGAGACCTCTGGGACAACATTAAACGCACCAACATTCAAATTATAGGGGTCCCAGAAAAAGAGAAAAAGAAAGGGACTGAGAAAATGTTTGAAGAGATTATAGTTGAAATTTTCCCTAATATGGGAAAGGAAAGAGTCAATCAAGTCAACGAGGTGCAGAGAGTCCCATACAGGATAAATCCAAGGAGAAACACACCAACACATATTAATCAAACTATCAAAAATTAAATACAAAGAACAAATATTAAAAGCAGTAAGGGGGGGCTTCCCTGGTGGTGCAGTGGTTGAGAGTCCACCTGCCGATGCAGGGGACACTGGTTTGTGCCCCGGTCCAAGAGGATCCCACATGCTGCGGAGCGACTGGGCCCATGAGCCATGGCCGCTGAGCCTGCGCGTCTGGAGCCTGCATATCCGGAGCCTGTGCTCCACGACGGGAGAGGTCACAACAGTGAGAGGCCCGCAAACCGCAAAAAAAAAAAAAAAACAGCAAGAGAAAAGCAACAAATAACATACAAGGGAATCCCCATAAGGTTAACAGCTGATCTTTCAGCAGAAACTCTGCAAGCCAGAAGGGAGTGACAGGACATATTTAAAGTGATGAAAGGGAAAAACCTACAACCAAGATTACTCTACCCAGCAAGGATCTCATTCAGATTCGATGGAGAAATTAAAACCTTTACGGACAAGCAAAAGTTAAGAGAATTCAGCACCACCAAACCAGCTTCACAACAAATACTAAAGGAACTTCTATAGGCAGGAAACACAAGAGAAGGAAAAGACCTCCAATAACAAACCCAAAACAATTAAGAAAATGGTTATAGGAACATACATATCGATAATTACCTTAAATGTAAATGGATTAAATGTTCTAACCAAAAGACATAGACTGGCTGAATGAATACAAAAATAAACCTGTATATACACTGTCTGCAAGAGACCCACTTCAGACCTAGGGACACATACAGACTGAAAGTGAAGGAATGGAATAAGATGTTCCATGTAAATGGAAATCAAAAGAAAGCTGGAGTAGTAATTCTCATATCAGACAAAATAGATTTTAAAATAAAAGACTGTTACAAGAGACAAAGAAGGACACTACATAATGATCAAGGGATCAATCCAAGAAGATATAACAATTGTAAATGTTTATCCACCCAGCATAGGAGCACCTCAGTGCATAAGGCAAATGCTAACAGCCGTAAAAGGAGAAATCCACAGTAACACAATAATAGTAGGGGACTTTAACACCCCACTTTCACCAATGGACAGATCATCCAAAATGAAAATAAATAAGCAAACACAAGCTTTAAAAGACACATTAGACCAGATAGACTTAATTTATATTTATAGGACATTCCATCCAAAAATAACAGAATACACATTCTTCTCAAGGGCTCATGGAACATTCTCCAGGATAGATCATATCTTGGGTCACAAATCAAGCCTTGGTAAATTTAAGAAAATTGATATCGTATCAAGTGTCTTTTCCAACCACAACGCTATGAGACTAAATATCAATTACAGAAAACAAACTGTAAAAAATACAAACACATGGAGGGTAAACAGTATGCTACTAAATAACCAAGAGATCACTGAAGAAATCAAAGAGGAAATCAAAAATACCTAGAAACAAATGACAATGAAAATACGATGACACAAAACCTATGGGATGCAGCAAAAGCAGTTCTAAGAGGGAATTTTATAGCAATACAATCCTACCTCAGGAAACAAGGAAAATCTCAAATAAACAACTTAACCTTACACCTAAAGCAATTAGAGAAAGAACAAAAAAAAAAAAAAAAACGCAAAGTTAGCAGAAGGAAGAAAATCAGAAAGATCAGATCAGAAATAAATGAAAAAGAAATGAAGGAAACAATAACAAAGATCAATAAAACTAAAAGCTGGTTCTTTGACAATATAAACAAAATTGAAATACCATGAGCCAGACTCATCAAGAAAAAAGGGACAAGACTCAAATCAACAGAATTAGAAATGAAAAAGGAGAAGTAACAACTGAAACTGCAGAAATACAAAGGATCATGAGAGACTACTACAAGCAACAATATGCCCATAAAATGGACAACTTGGAAGAAAAGGACAAATTCTTAGAAAAGTACAAACTTACAAGACTGAAGCAGGAAGAAATAGAAAATATGAGCATACCAATCACAAGCACTGAAATTGAAACTGTGATTAAAAATCTTCCAACAAAAGCCCAGGACCAGATGGCTTCACAGGCGAATTCTATCAAACATTTAGAGAACAGCTAACACCTATTCTTCTCAAACTCTTCCAAAATATAGCAGAGGGAGGAACACTCCCAAACTCATTCTATGAGGCCACCATCACCCTGATACCAAAACCAGACAAAGATGTCACAAAAAAAGAAAACTACAGGACAATATCACTGATGAACATAGATGCAAAAATCCTCAACAAAATACTAGCAAACAGAATCCAGCAGCACATTAAAAGGATCATACACCATGATCAAGTGGGGTTTATCCCAAGAATGCAAGGATTCTTCAATATATGCAAATCAATCAATATGATACACCATATTAACAAACTGAAGGATAAAAACCATATGATCATCTCAATAGGTGCAGAAAAAGCCTTTGACAAAATTCAACTCCCATTTATGATAAAAAACCCTCCAGAAAGTAGGGATAGAGGGAAGTTCCCTCAACATAATAAAGGCCATATATGACAAACCCACAGCCAGCATCATTCTCAATGGTGTAAAACTGAAACCATTTCCTCTAAGATCAGGAACAAGACAAGGTTGCCCACTCTTGCTACTGTTATTCAACATAGTTTTGGAAGTTTTAGCCACAGCAATCAGAGAAGAAGAAGAAATAAAAGGAATCCAAATTGGAAAAGAAGAAGTAAAACTGTCACTGTTTGCAGATGACATGATACTATACATAGAGAATCCTAAAGATGCTACCAGAAAACTACTAGAGCTAATCAGTGAATTTGGTAAAGTAGCAGGATACCAAATTAATGCACAGAAATCTCTTGCCTTCCTATACACTACTGATGAAGAATCTGAAAGAGAAACTAAGGAAACACTCCCATTTACCATTGCAACAAAAAGAATAATATACCTAGGATTAAACCTACCTAAGGAGACAAAAGACCTGTATGCAGAAAACTATAAGAGTGATGAAAGAAATTAAAGATGATACAAACAGATGGAGATATATGCCATGTTCTTGGATTGGAAGAATCAACATTGTGAAAATGACTGTACTACCCAAAGCAATCTACAGATTCAGTGCAATCCCTATCAAACTACCAATGACATTTTTCACAGAGCTAGAACAAAAAATTTCATAATCTGTATGGAAACACAAAAGACCCCGAATAGCCAAAGCAATCTTGAGAAAGAAAAACGGAGCTGGAGGAATCAGGCTCCCTGACTTCAGACTATAGTACAAAGCTACTGTAATCAAGACAGTATGGTACTGGCGCAAAAACAGAAATATAGATCAGTGGAACAGGATAGAAAGCCCAGAGAAAAACCCATGCACATATGGTCACGTTATCTTTGATAAAGGAGGCAAGAATATACAATGGAGAAAAGAGAGCCTCTTCAATAAGTGGTGCTGGGAAAACTGGACAGTGACATGTAAAAGAATGAAATTAGAACACTCCCTAACACCATACACAAAAATAAACTCAAAATGGATTAAAGACCTAAATGTAAAGCCAGTCATTATTAAACTCTTAGAGGAACACACAGGCAGAACACTCTATGACATAAATCACAGCAAGATCCTTTTTGACCCACCTCCTAGAGAAATGGAAATAAAAACAAAAATAAACAAATAGGACCTCATGAAACTTAAAAGCTTCTGCACAGCAAAGGAAGCCATAAACAAAATGAAAAGACAGCCCTTGGAATGGGAGAAAATATTTGCAAATGAAGCAACTGACAAAGGATTCATCTCCAAAATATACAAGCAGCTCATGCAGCTCTACAGCAAAAGAACAAGCAAGCCAATCCAAAAATAGGCAGAAGATCTAAACAGACATTTCTCCAAAGAAGATCTACAGATTGCCAACAAACACATGAAAGGATGCTCAACATCACTAATCATTAGAGAAATGCAAATCAAAACTACAATGAGGTATCATCTCACACCAGTCAGGATGGCCATCATCAAAAAATCTACAAACAATAAATGCTGGCGAGGGTGTGGAGAAAAGGGAACCCTCTTGGCACTGTTGGTGGGAATGTAAATTGATACAGCCACTATGGAGAAGAGTATGGAGGTTCCTTAAAAAACTAAAAATAGAACTACCATATGACCCAGCAATCCCGCTTCTGGCCATATACCCTGAGAAAACTATATATCAAAAAGAGTCATGTACCGCAGTGTTCATTGCAGCACTATTTACAATAGCTAGGACGTGGAAGCAGCCTAAGTGTTCATTGACAGCTGAATGGATAAAGAAGATGTGGCACATATATACAATGGAATATTACTCAGCCATAAAAAGAAATGAAATTGAGTTATATGATTTGAGGTGGATGGATCTAGAGTCTGTCATACAGAGTGAAGTAAGTCAGAAAGAGAAAAACAGATACCATATGTTAACACATATATATGGAATCTGAAACAAAAAAATGGTTCTGAAAAACCTAGTGGCAGGACCAGAATAAAGATGCAGTCACAGAGAATGGACTTGAGGACACGGGGAGGGGGAAGGGTAAGTTGGGATGAAGTGCGAGAGTGGCATGGACATATATACACTACGAAATGTAAAACAGATAGCTAGTGGGAAGCAGCCACATAGCACAGGGAGATCAGCTCGGTGCTTTGTGATCACCTAGAGGGGTGGGATAGGGAGGGTGGGAGGGAGAGGCAAGAGGGAGGGGATATGGGGATATATGTATACATATAGCTGATTCACTTGTTATACAGCAGAAACTAACACAACATTGTAAAGTAGTTATACTCCAATAAAAATATTAAAAAGAAAAATTTGTCAGTCATTCATTTAATAAAGAAATGGTGTCCAGTAAAAGAAAAAAACTACAGGTAGTTCAGCCGGCAATTGAGTCACATAAGTGCTTTTCTGAGACAACTTTGGTATGCAGCGGAAGTGCTTCTTGTGTAATTGGTATTAGTTATTTATTTATTTTGCCGTGAGTATGTAGCAGATGAAGAATACCTGACTGCTCTTACAGCTTGTTGCAACAGTCTTGATTCACACCAAAGCTTCAGCAGTTTTACCCAACATATCATTTGCATCATCAGTACAAATATATCTACACAGTGAAAAAGGCAAATAATATGTTATTTTGGTAAGTGATGTCTTTGAATTATGAAAATGGTTTTGACCTCATGACCCTCCTAAAGGGGGCTCAAGGACCCCTAAGTGTCTGGAGACCACACTTCGAGAACCACTGCTCTGAAGTATGATTATTATGTAATGAATGTATGCACCGTGCCCTGTGACAGAGTAAGAGAAAGAGTGCCTCAGTCTGCGTGGAAGTCAGGAAAGGGTTCACAGCTAAGTAATGACTAAACTGAAACTCAAAGATTAGGGAATTTGCTTAACGATATATCAATAAAAACAAAAAGTCCAAAAGCCCACATTTGCCTCCCACTACTACTTCATCTCTCTAATCTTCTTCACATCAGACTTCTTTGAAGAATTTTCCATGTGCACTGACTGCACAGGCTCCGGACGCGCAGGCTCAGCGGCCATGGCTCACGGGCCCAGCCGCTCCGCGGCATGTGGGATCTTCCCGGACCGGGGCACGAACCCACGTCCCCTGCATCGGCAGGCAGACTCCCAACCACTGCACCACCAGGGAAGCCCACTGCATTTCTTCATTTCCACTCCAGCCTACATTCTGGCCCCCTGATACACCAAAACAGCCTTGCTCCCTCTTTCTTAAAATACTCCCCTGTCTTGACTTCACTTGTACAGTATTCTCCTGGTTTTCCTCCTATCTTTCTATCTATCCCTTTTCTGCTTTCCTACAGGTTTATATGCCTCTCTCCAGCCACTTTCAAAGTTAGTGGTACTTATGGCTCAATTCTAGACCATCACCTCTTACTACTTTGTACTCCCTCTAAAGCACTCCCACCCACACCCAAGGCTTTCGTTATAGTTTCCCATAAATTTTAGCTCCAACCAAACTTGTCCTCCAAACCCTTGCTACTTAGGTCTGTAGACCAGCAGCACTGCCATCACCTGTGAGCATGTTAAAAACGCAGAATCATGGACCCACCCCAGGCCTACTGAGTCAGAACATGCATTTTATCAAGACCCCCAAGTGATCTGTGGCATATTCAAGTTTAAGATGCACTGTTTTAAGAACCAGACCCAGAGGTAGAACTGCTTCCCTAGCATTTCTTCTTGGCTGTCTCAAAGGAACCTCAAACTCAACATATTCAAAGTAGAACTTATATATTTTTCACCACAACTAGTTCTTCTTCCAGGCTACCTTATCTCAGTGAGTGGCGTAGTCATCCACTCTGCCATGCACATTTAAACCTTGCTTTGCTTTATCCCCCATATATAATGTATCACCAAGTTCACGATCTCACACATCCTTCCTGTTCTGTCCATTGCCCTCTCCACTGCCACCAACCTTGTCTGAGCTACCATTGTCTATTACCTGGACATTTTGCAGTAGCTTCCCAACTGGTTCCCCTGCTTCGATTCTTACCCACTCCAATTTATTTTGATTTTCCACAATAAATGTTGGAAAAGAGTAATCTTTTGGATACACATTTAGATCATATCACCACCTTGCTTAGAACATCCCAGTGACGTTCTTTTGTTCTCATGATAAAGATGAAAATCTGTAATGTGGTCATGGGAGATCTGCCCCCTGCCTGCCTCTCCAGACTTGTTCCATGCCATGTCCTCCAAGTTTTCAGTCATCTCACACCTTGCTCTCTTACCCACCATGACAATGTATCTAGTAAATTCCCATTCTTCCTTAGACCTTAGATCAATCATTTCTTCCTCAGAGAACCTTCTCTGGCGTCTGTAATTACATCCCTTCGTCTTCTTCTGTGATCTCATCCATTCCACTTATTCTCCTGCATAGCTGTCACAGTTGTAACTCAACATTCATTTCTTTCGTTACCATCTTTGGTAAGTCTTTGGCTAATATTTAACTTCCCCATGAGACTGCAGGCTCCATTAAGGCAGGGACCACACATCATTTTTTCCACTATTGTAACCTAGCTCAGGGCCTGGCAGATAATAGGCAAAGTCCTGCAAGTTCTTACCTCTCTGCCTTTGTTCGTGAGTAGTTCTTCCATGTTGAATTCCTTTCTCCCCCATTGTCAGGTAGCAAATAATACCTGTCTTTCAAGATTGAGTGCCTGCATGCGGTCCTCCCAGCTGAAGTCCTCTTCAAAACCTCTTATATGGTACTTACTACCTTCTACAATAATTACTTTATATATTTTTTCTCTCTGTGTGTAAATTGGTGTAAGTAACCCCTACTAACTAAAAAATAAACAGAGGTTTAATTTTCATCACACCCAGTCCAGTGGGCTGAGTGAGGCAGTCCTCCATCCAGTGACTCAGTGGTTATGTTCATCATCTTGTGCTGTTTTCCCAGCATGTGGCTTCCAAGGGTGTCACAGGGCATGGAGATGCCGCACAGTCTATTAAATGTCCTAGCCCAGAAGTGGCATGTCATTTCTACTGAACTAGTAATCTGACCCCTCCTAAATGGATGGGACAGTGGAGTATAATCTTCGCATATGCCTTGGAATGTGCACAGAACCAGATATGAGTGAAAGCTAGTATCTCTCTACCAAGCCATAAACTCCTGAAAGAGGACAAGGTCAGACAAAGTCTGAGTCACCTTTACAAGAACACTGAAATATTTGAACTTTCACATGTTTGGCAATTAATACAAATTACTGGTTTAATGAATAATTGAAGAGTTCAGAAGGTAAAAACTGAGAGGGAGACAAAACCAGAGAGAAACAGAAAGGCAGATACAAACAAGACTAGCAGACATTTCTTTCCTAACCCATTGCTGCTTCCTGTACTGACGCACATTTGGGTAATGCTAACTAGCCTGGTCAACAGCCTGAGCCTCACCTCCCCTCAAAAAAGTCAGGTTTTGTTGTAATATTATGGCTTCCTATACTGTGATGAAATTAACAAAAATTTTCACAATACAGGCATACCTCGGAGGTATTGCAGGTTCAGTCCAGACCATGCAATAAAGTGAATATCTCGATAAAGCAAGTCCATTGAATTTTTTTTTCCCAGTGCATATAAACATTATTTTACACTATACTGTAGTCTCTTAAGTGTGCAAAAATAGCATTATGTCCAAAAACACAATGTGCATACTTCAATTTAAAAATACTTTATTGCTAAGAAATGCTAACCATCATATGACAGTGCAGGGTTGCCACAAAATTTTAATTGTAAAAAAAAATGTCTGCAAAATGCAATTGTGAAGTGCAATAAAACAAGAATGAGGTATGCTGTAATGTTTATGTGCTGGACAGTATGCAAGGTAGTCTATATGCACTGCCATACAGTCATTCTGTCAACAATTCTGCGGTCTAGTCATTTTTATCTCAGAGCTTGTGTGTCTTGTTCCAGAGCACAGAGGTCACAAATTAGCTGCCTCAGGATGTGGGTCAGATCTGCCTGACTCTAAAACCCATGTATTTAGCCACGATGCCACACTGAAGAGTTTGTTAAACATCTGAATATTTATCAACCTTGAGAACGAGTACATACAAGTAGTGTAATTAATCTACCCATTGTAATCCCCATGACCTACCTTAGGTAATCGACTCTGAGGGATCACTTGTAGAATTTTGCCAAGACTAGGCAAATTCCAAAGAATGTAAGTATCTGTATTTAATTGAGTTATGTATTCTAAAGCCAAGGTGATAGTCCCACAATTGGTCAGTGTTGTTTTGGTTGTGTTTCTTGTGGGGGAGGGAGGTTTCCAGCTGAGACAATGGCCACAAAGTGCCTTGTCCTTTTTTTATTTGATGTATATACTCATCTACATTTGCATAAGTCAGACTAGCCTTGGCTTTATGTTTAGCTTTACATACAGTCAGAACATTAAATCGTAAAAGTGTTCATCACAGGGAAGCCGGAGAAGCCCTTGTAAGCCCTTTCATCATTGTCTCTGCACCCACATCGCTGTGGGTGGTGGTCATGAGAACACACTGGGAGGAGTGGCAGCCTGTGTGGTGTTAAGAATGTGGAACCTATTAGCACAGATTGAGAAGTTGAAGGATTCCACTTTTTTCACAAGCTCTAGTATGGTTAATTTTTAAAGCTGTTTATTGAACATAAAGACATTTGATTGAGCACTTGGTAATATGAATCTTTCCCTACCATTCTTACTCATCACCTGTTTTCATTGTATCTTTGTTAAGGTTTGCAATAATGGTGCCGTATAAAGGGACTTTATGTGGCTCATCGTGCCTATAAAATAAGATGTTTTTTCTCAGATCATCTTTTGAAAATTGTCGTTCTCGTTATTTCACATTTTTTTCGAAGTGCTCTAAGTTTACCTGCTACAGGAAAAGATTACTTAGAGAAACGTACACTTTCTATTTCCCTTAATAGCTTGTGTTATGATATGTTTGCCAGTTCATGAAGGACACTGTTAGGTTTGAAGAGGGAGCCAATAAACTTTAGGTACTAAGAAATACAGCCCCATAATGATGCCTACTCATGTGCAGAGATATTTTGTCAGTTTAAGAATACCTTTTTGTATCTGACACGTTTGGTTTACATGTTTGCTCAATGGCCTGTTTGCCTCTGTGCCAAATTAGTGTTGAGGGAGTTTTCTGTTGAGAAGAATATTCAGTTTGGATGTTAAGAGTTATGGTCATCGAGTTGTAGGTGGTCAGCCTGGTTTATCTCTTTTTTAAAAAAAAATTTATTTGTTATTTTATTTTTGGCTGCGTTGGGTCTTCGTTGCTGAGCGCAGGCTTTCTCTGGTTGTGAGCAGGGGCTACTCTTTGTTGTGGTGCGCGGGCTTCTCGTTGCGGTGGCTTCTCTTGTTGCAGAGCACGGGCTCTAGGCACGTGGGTTTCAGTAGTTGTGGCTCGCGGGCTCTAGATCGCAGGCTTAGTAGTTGCGGCGCACGGGCTTAGTTGCTCCGCGGCACATGGGATCTTCTTGGACCAGGGTTCGAACCCGTGTCTCCTGCATTGGCAGGCGGATTCTTAACCACTGCGCCACCAGGGAAGTCCTGGTTTATCTCTAATGGTACTTTTTACTGCTGATGCAGCCTGGGGACTCATGACATGCCAGAGAAACTCTTGGTTGACTTTAAAGGAGCAAGTCAAGATGTGTGGTATGTAAGGGCACCTGCAGCCCACAGCATTAATGGGAACTTTTAAAAAAATGTGTTCTATCTTCCCTGGGTAAAAATTTTTAAAAAAATCATATGTTTATCTTATGTTAAACATATTCTTTTTTTTTGATTTTTAAGAAATTTTTATTGGAGTATAGTTGATTTACACTGTTGTGTTAGTTTCTGCTGTACAGCAAAGTGAATCAGTTATACATTACATATAGAGTTATACATTACATCCACTCTTTTTTAGATTCTTTTCCCATATAGGTCATTACAGAATATTGAGTAGAGTTCCCTAAAACATATTCTTTTAATGATAAATGAAAGCTTGCAATATATGAAATAGGATCCATTGTTATATTTAAAACATGGGTAGCCAGAGAAGAAAATTGAGATGAGGACATTTATGGAAGGAGAAATTCAGGTCAGGAAGCAGAAAATGTAAGGTATAGCCTCCTGGAAGTCCCGAGGAAGTGGGAAGGCCAAATTTTAGCCCTAAACTGCCTAAGCCTATTAATCTCATCCAAGAACAGACTTGGGAGTAGGCGTGTTGGCTTTGCCCTTCTCTTCTGAAATGTGGAGTTTGGCAAATAAATGGAGGAAGACTTAATTATTTCCAAGCAAAAAGTTCATGTGGACAATATATCAAATTAAATTGTACCTAGAATTATGCCATGTTTGGAACAATGATTTAGTTTCAAGGTGAATTATCATAGATTTCCTATCACTCATTTCTCTATCCTTGGATCCATTCATTAGATATTTATTCCTTAATTTCTTCTGTTTCAAAATGTGTCATCTCCAAATACTGTACTATAAGATCATTTAGTTCTTTGTTGTAGAGCGTTCATCTCCTCAAAATGGATAAGAACTTTCAAATGTCACAAGAAATGATAGCTTTAGTTTTCTTTTCATTTAACGTAGTCCAGTAAGCTAGTTAAAGTTTGTTTTTCTTTAATAAAAGTTATAGTGTTTTGCTATGCTGATCAGATAATTTTACGTATGGGAAATAGTCTACAATTTAAATAGGACATTATTAGTTCAATTCATCAGTTCATTACAAATGTGTGATACAAATGCTCACCCGTTTACTTACTGAATGATAGAATGCAGGGTAAGAGAGAAAAACAGCCTCATCCTTATGTGGATGAGAGTAAAATTTGTGAACTAAGACTGGATGTGAATAGGGATAGTAAGAGTCTACTAAGACTGCTGAAACCCTATCACATAGTTTGGGGAATTTTTTCTCCTAGGAAAAAAAAAGTTTATTCTGGAGTCAGGTCACATGAGTCTTTTTTTTTCTTTCCTCTCAGAACGATATTTCTGAAATTTCAAGACATTACAAAGGTGGTTTTCATTAAAGCAAAATTTGATGGCTTTTGTTTCAGAAACCTGCTAGACATACAAACACAACGAGTTACTATTCCCTGTTGAAGGAATATGGTAAAGTTTTGTGTAAGAGACCATTTACCAAATAAGGGGGAATTTACAGTTTCCAAAAGCATAATGTAAAAGCTATTCAATTTCTCCTTGTAATTTATGCATCTGGTAATACATTTTCTGTCCTATTTAACCACCAGTAATTTCAGTATCTCCAGTAAATCGTAAAAACTTGTATGTGACACAGCGTCATTCAGAGTGATACCACTTTTCTTATTGCCTTTTACTAAGAATAATGGGTTCTAGGCTAGCACTGTTTCATGCTGATAATATGTATCTTGTAAGACTATGAATTCTTTGAAAGCAGACATAGCAAGTATATCATTTATACCATACTATATACTTATTGGGGGAGGAAGCAAATGGAGATAACAGAAGACCTAAAGCTCCCTCAAGCCACCCATATTAATAAGTCATAGCACTGCATATTGTACAATGGATTTGGATTCTGATAGAATTCTTTCATTATCAGAGAGTATATTTAGAAAGAGGAAATTCAGACAACTGGGAAAAGAAGAGGGACTGAATTCTTTCACGAGCCTGTTTATGCACCTGCGTTTGTAATTTTAACTCTAATTATATTTGTACTGTATTATAATTAAGTGTTCAAATTATATATTCTGTAAACTAGTGAAATGTTAGCTCAAAAATTGTTTCAATTAAAATTAATGCTTTAGAATTACTTAATCAAGACAAGTTGCTTTAAAAAAATTGCTGTTGAATTATATGTGTTCATGTATGTTATGGAAACTTAGGGAGGAAGGGGTTTCAAGAAGGAGTGTCAAATTCTTGTGTCAAATGCCTCAAGAATAGGAGGAGAATAAAGAATATGAAAAGACCATGGGTTTGTCAACTCAGAAGCCACTGCTGACTGGCCGGGTTAAAGTTTCATTATATGTGTGAGAGCAAAAGCTGAATTTCAAGATATTAAGCTTGAGGTGGAGGGAGATAGGTGTAGGATATAGAGACCTTGACTATGTGGATCATTCAGCAGCCAGGTGAAGTGGTGAGAAAGGAAAAGTTATAGAGAAGATGATCATCTACACCTGGGAAGGACTTTAGTAAAGAGTGTGATGCAGAGCAAAAGAGCAAGGCTATGGATTTGTAAACTATGTGACTTTTGGCAATGTATTTAACTCCTTGAGTATCTGCATTACTTCTATAAAATTAAAATAATGATAATAACCTAAACCAAAAGATTGTTGGGTGAATGTAACATCAAAAACATAAAACATTGTGGTGGGGAGAGTAAAAATGTAGAGCTTTGGAATGTGTTCTTCAAAGTTAAGATGTTAGCAACTTAAAATAGATTGTTATAAATATAAGTTGTTATATGTAACTCTCATGGCATCCACAAAGCAGAAACCTATAGTATATGCACAAAAGTTAATGAGAAAGGAATCTAAGCATACCACTAAAAAAAGTCATCAAACAACAAAGGAAGAGAGCAAGAGAAGAAGAAAGTAGTAGAGGAATTACCAAACAGCCAAAAAAGCAATTAACAAAATGGCAATAAGTACCTACCTATCAATAATTATTTTAGCACTTCCCTGGTGGCACAGTGGTTAAGAATCCACCTACCAATGCAGGGGACACAGGTTTGAACTCTGGTCCGGGAAGATGCCACATGCTGCAGAGCAACTAAGCCCATGCGCCACAACTACTGAGCCTGTGGTCTAGAGCCCATGAGCCACAACTGCTGAAGCTTGTGTGCCACAACTTCTGAAGCCCGTGCACCTAGAGCCTGTGCTCCGCAACAAGAGAAGCCATCACAATGAGAAGCCCTTGCACCTCAACGAAGAGTAGCCCCTGCTCGCCGCAACTAGAGAAAGCCCGCGCACAGCAATGAAGACCCAGTGCAGCCAATAAATAAATAAATAAATAAACAAAGTCTATTAAAAAATAATTACTTTAAATGTAGATGGACTAAATTCTTCAATCAAAAGACATAGAGTGGCTCAATGGATTAAAAAAATACCCAGCTATATATTGCCTGTAAAAAGACTCACCTCAGAGGTATGGACAAGAAAAAAAAAAGAGAGAGAGAGAGAGAGGACTCAAATAGATAAAATCAGAAGTGAAAGAGGAGACTTTACAACTGATTCCAAAGAAATACAAATGATCATAAAAGACTACTACGAACAACTAAACACCAACAAATTGGACAACCTAGAAGAAATGGATAAATTCCTGGAAATGTACAACTTATCAAGACTAAATCATGAAGAAATAGAAAATCTGAACAGACTAATTACTAGTAAGGAGATTGAATCAGTAATCAAAAACCTCCCAACAGACAGCTACACTGGTGGATTCTACCAAATATTCAAATAAGAAATAAAATCAATCCTTCTCAAACTCTTCCAAAAAATAAAAGAGGAGAGAACACTTCCAAATTCATCTTATAAGGCCAGCATTATCCTGATACCAAAACCAGGAAAGGACACCACAAGAAAAGAAAATTACAGGCCAATATCTCTGATGAACATGGATGCAAAAATCTTCAATCATTCATTAGCAAACCAAATTCAGCAATACGTTAAAAGGACCATACTCCATGATTCAGCTGGGATTTATTCCAGGGATGCAAGGATGGTTCAACATCTGCAAGTCAACAAATGTGATACACCACATTAACAAAATGAAGAGTAAAAATTGTATGATCATCTCAAGGGATACAGAAAAAGCCTTTTACAAAATTCAACATCCACTTACAATAAAAATTCTCGACTAAGTGGGTATAGAGGGAATGTACCTCAAAATAATAAAGGCCATATATGACAGGCCCACAGCTATCATCATACTCCATGGTAAGAAACTGAAATAAGGCATTGATTCCCACTATTGCCACTTTTGTTGAATATGATGTTAGAAGTCCTAGCCAGAGCAGTTAGGCAAGAAAAGAAAATTAAAAGCATCCAAATTGGAAAGGAAGAAGTAAAACTGTCACATTTGCAGATATGTTATTATATATAGAAAACCCTAAAGATGCCACCAACAAACTGTTAGAACTAATAAATGAATTCAGTAAAGTTGCAGGATACAAAATCAATATACAGAAATCTGTTTTGTTTTTGTACATAACAATGAACTATCGGAAAGAGAAATTAAGAAAGCAATCCATTTACAATTGCATCAAAAAGAATAAAATACCTAGCAATAAATTTAACCAAGGAGTTGAAAGACCTGTACTCTGAAAACTGTAAGACATTGATGAAAGCAATTGAAGAATACACAAATAAATGGAAATATATTCTGCATTCATGGGTTGGAAGAATTAATATTGTTAAAATATTCATACTACCCAAAGCAATCTACAGGTTCAGTACAATACCTTTCAAAATTCCAATGGCATTTTTTTCACAGAAATAGAACAAACAATTCTAAAATTTGTATGGAACCACAAAAAACCCCAAATAGCCAAAGCAATCTTGAGAAAGAAGAACAAATTTGTAGGCGTCATGTTCCTTGACTATATTACAAAACTATAGCAGTCAAAATAGTATGGTATTGGCATAAAAAGAGACACATAGTTCAGTAGAACAGAATAGAGAGACCAGAAATAAGTAAGTAAATAAATAAATAAATAAATATAAATATATATATATATATATTATATATATATATATATATTATATATGAATGACACCAAAAGCACAAGCAGCAAAAGTGAAAATAAAAAGGTGGAACTACATCAAACTAATAAGCTTCTGCACAACAAAGGAAACCTCCAACAAAATAAAAAGGCAGCCTACAGAATGGGAGAAAGTACTTGTAAGTCATATATTTGATAAGGGGTTAATACCCAAAATATATAACTCATACAACTCAATAGCAAAAACAAATGAGAATCTGATCTAAAAATGGGCAGAGGAACTGAACAGACATTTTTCCAAAGAAGAATAGCCACTAGGTACTTAAAAAGATGCTCAACATCACTAATCATCATGGAAATGCAAATCAAAACCACAGTGAGTTATCACCTCACACCTGTTAGAATGGCTACTTTCAAAAAAACAAGAAATAGTAAATGTCGGCAAGGATGTGGAGAAAAGAAAACGCTTGTGCATTTTTAGAGGAAATGTAAACTGGTACAGCCACTATGGAAAACAGTATGGAAGCTCCTCAGCAATTTCACTTCTGGCTATTTATCTGAAGAAACAAAAACACCAATTTGAAAAGATATGCACTCCAGTTTTCACTGCAGCATCATTTACAATAGCCAAGATATGGAAACAACCTAAGTGTCTATCAATGGATGAATGGATAAAAAGATGGGGTATATATATACAATGGAATACTACTCAGCCATAAAAAATAATGAAATTTTGCCATTTATGACAACCTGGAAGGATCTTGAGGGCATTATGCTAAGTGAAATAAGTCAGACAGAGAAAGACAACCCATATGATGTTGCTTATATGTGGAATCTTAAAAAAAAAAAAAAAAAAAAAGACAACCGAGCTCATTGTTACAGAAAACAGATCGGTGGTTCTCAGAGGTGGGGGGAGGAGGGGTGGCCAACAGGTGAAGGGAGTCAAAAGATATAAACTTCCAGTTATAAAATAAATAAGTCATCAGGATGTAATATACAGCATGGCAACTGTAGTTAATAATACTGTATTACATATTCAAAAGTTGCTAAGAGTAGAGCTTAAAAGTTCTCATCACAAGAAAAATATTCTATTTATGGTGACCAATGCTAACTAGACTCACTGTGATCATTTCTCAAGATCTACAAATATTGTATCATTATGTTGTATACCTGAAACTATTGGAATGTTGTATGTTAATTAAACTTCAGTTTTTTTAAAAAAGATAGTTGGGTGGATAAAATTAAATGTAGATTATATAGCAGACTTTTTTTTACTTATTTATATTTCACCTTTCTTCTAAGAAGGGTGAGTCCTGTCCAATTGGAAGACTTTGTGCTGTGCTGAGCGCACGATGGATTTAGCAGAAACACTTTGGGAGCAGGTCTGAGGAGAGCTGAGTTGCTCTACATTTAGAGCACAGAGATCTGGCTGCTCCCAGAGGTGATTTGGGGGCAGGGGCTGGGCAGCAGGGATGGCAGTTGGGAGTGGAAGGCCAGCAAATGGGACAGACAGCTGACATAGAATGAAATGTAACTCTTTCCTAGGAACCCCCTCCAAAAATAATTTTTGTAATGTCTGCTGAACTCACAGGTGCTCAGTATGGATGTTTTTATGATGTAAAGCAAATAAGGATCTTTATTACATACCTGAGTCAACATGACAAAGGAAAGTTTGCCAAGGAAGCCAGAATTCAAGGAAATTTAAAAGACCACTATAATCTCATCTAAATAATGAACAAAAATCTTTGGAAGTACTTTATGCTTCCACAGGATGAGGAAAGAGGCAAGAGGAATGTAGGGAAATTTCAATGAGACTTCAGGGGACAAGGAAGCCCTGAGCTAACTCCTATGCTGCATATAAAGCCTGGTTTCTTAAACATAATTGATATTGAATCAGTGATGCTAATTAGCATAACTTTTGACTGGAGATGCACTAGAGGGGATTGTTGATGGCCCACTGTCCAGCGAGTGGTTGGAGGAATGGGACTGAGGTGATGGGTGTATTTTTCTGCTTTATAGGCCATGAAATTAATGACTGGAACAAAACTTTGGCATCGTGTTGCTTTTCCTTAATTTTGCTGTTCTTTAGGAAGTCACATTGAGCTTTGTTCAGGAACTCGCTGGCCTTGTCGCTATTTATCCAGTAAGCGGTACTTCAGACTCACCTCCACAAAAATATAAGAGCTTTGAAATTGGCTGTAGACAGGTGCAATGTACGTAAGGCAGTAACACCTAAGGGAATTTTATTCCTTCTTTATACTTTCAAAGACATTTACCAGGCCTCTGCAAAATACTGGAGTTGTAATATAAATATTCTGGCAATCTCCAAAAACTCCCAAAGAAAATGAGCTTTTGAAGTAGCTACCAAGATATTAATCATTGTTGCATTATTATAATGGTCAAGAGTATGTTCTTATAAAAGAAATCTTTATCCTGTTTGTTTAAGATAACAGCAAAACCATGTGGTGTCCAGATGCTACCACATAATACTCCTGGACAGTGAGAGTGGCAATAGCATTTCTTCTAAAATCTACCACAAATATCTACCTCCTTCTGTTCATACACAGGCAACCATAATGACTTTTGCTTCTGGCAGACTGAAATAACACGGGGGCCTGTGTAGGAACACTTGCAGTCTAGAAAATGAGCTTTTAGTTTATCCCTGGTAGTTAATTACTATACCTCTAGGTCAATTAAATGGCTCCTAGTCGCTCAGTTGTAACTGTGGTTTTACTCATAAGCTGTGTGTGGTCATTCTAGTTTACTTGTTTTCTTAAGTAAAACTCAAAGTGCCATGTGCATGAGATCCAGAATAATGATCAAAACTGAAGTACGCCAAAGTGGGCTATGTAATTAAAGCAATCTCATCAAAAGGCTTCTTATTTTAAATTGCTGTTATACTGTTGATGTTCTCTTAGTTCCTCCACAGATCATTTCTAAAAAAACAATAAAATAAAAGGAGCAATTTACCTTCATAACTTAAGCACAAATATTCAGAGATTTGCATGATCTGAAATGAAACAAGAGGTACAAAGTCCAAGGTGGCTGTGTATTGAAGGAACAAATCCACACTGGTCCACGGGGGACACAGCTGAATTTCCCGGAGGTATTTGCTCTAATTCAGTATTCTCTAGTGCGATATCTTCCCAGCTGCCAAAAAGTTGCTCCTCCAACAGTAGGTTTATACACGGTCTGAGTGCATCGTGCTATTCTAATGTGAATGCATTACTTCCAGCTCTGGGACACTCCAGCAAGGGCTTACGATCACTTCCTCCCCCTTCTTACCTGTGAGTCCTCCATCTGAGCAGAATGAAACATCTTCACCCTCCCTCTGCCATCCCCACCCAGGATAGCGACCACCCCTGCTTTATGCATTCAACAAACACTTAGTGAACATCTACTATATACAAGACACCGCTAAACACCAGGCAGATAAAAGGTGAATAAGAACCGACCCTGTGCTCCAAGATGTTAATGTCCTATGAAGGAAACAGACTTTAGACAATTAGGTTATCCCTCTCCTTTTTGCTCATGGCATTTTGTTCTCTGGGCGTCATGTAAAGGTGATGTGCAGAAGAGGATTCATGGAAACCTTCCCACTGGAGCTAGTGCTTGAACTGGGTCTAGAAAGATGTGAGGAATTCTGTCAGGTGGATCAAATAGAAAGCAGAGATGTTACCAGACAGAGGAAAGAGCATGTGTGAAGGCAGAAAGGATGGCTTTATATTTGCTAATTTGATCAGCCAGGTGGATAAGGATGCCATAAACCAAGAAATGGACCCATAAAAGGAGAAAATGGGATGCATGTTGGAAGCCCAGTTAGCTTTCTCTGTGTTATTGGCACTGTGATTGTCATCATCATCATCATCATCCTCAAACTGTATTTCTGTAATCCATTCCCCTAATGTAGTCAGCAGATTGATAAAAAAGCCATATTGCCCATTCTCTATGGATCCAATGGTATGTTGTCTTCCTAATGTATAACATGTACTCTTGGATTATTTTTCTGCCTGTGCTGTACTATTAAATTATAAAGAAACTCATGACCCACAAGTCAGAAAACTTAAATTGACCAGTAATCACAAAATAATTTTAGAAAGCTATTTTAAACATACGCTCTAAATAGTGCTAGATCCACATAATTTTTTAAGCAAATAGTTTTAAACCTTTAAGAAAAAAATAATTCAAATGCTAATTAAACTATTTCAGAGCATAGAGGACTAAGTCGACTCTTTCTGAAGCAAGTATAACTATACGATAACGCAAAACCTGACAAAGCACCGTGAAAGAATATCTTGACAAAATGGTTATGCAGTTTACTTAAAACAATAAAGGTATAAAAATATCTAGTAAAAGCCTGGAAAAGGAATAATGAGAAAAGAATAATTATTCTAGGTATTAAAATATAAAGCTATAGAAATTAAAACACTAGGGGGCTTAGATTAAAGCACAGATCAATAAAATAAAGAGTACAGAAATGTGCACAAATATATATGGTAATTCACGCAATAATAATATCAAATAAGTAGAAGAAGGATGATTTTTCAATAACAGTATCAGGACAGTTGCCTTATACTGTTAAAAAATATGAATTCATATATCACTGCTTACTTTCATATAAGTTCCAGATGGATAAAATAGCACTATAAAAAGATACACGTAAATATATTAAATCAAAATATGAGTGAACATTTTTATAACTTCCAATTGGGAAGACGCACAAAGAAAAAGACTGATGGCTGTGACTGCAGTGCTGACACATAACTTCCATAACCAAAGCCACAGGGAAAGATTAAAACCCAGCCGACAAGCTATTTACATTGATAACAGAGTCAATATGCCTAACGTAAAGTATCCTGATTAATTAATTTTTAAAAATAAATGTGCCAATAGGAAACTAGGCAAAGGAGGTGAACAGGAATTGACTAAAGAAACATACATACTAAAGAAAGAAATAGGAATGGCCTAAGAATACGAAACTGTATTAAACTTTGCTAATAATTGAAGAAATGCACGTTGTGACTCTAATAGATGACCTTTAATGACCTATTAGATAAGCAAAAAAGAAACAATTTCATAATATCCGCGTTAGCAGTGTTTGAAGAAAGGGCCGTGCTCATGCACTGTTGAAGGGATAGTTTGGCAACATTTATCAAAATGTGGAATGCACTTATCAGTCTCTCTTAGGAACTAACAATATTTGAACGAGTATTCAAGGGTAGATTCAAGGCTATCGATTTCAGCATTTTGTATAATAATGAAATTAGAAATGCCCTAAGTGTTAATCAGAAGGTGATACAGTTTATCTAGACAGATATAAAAAGCTTAAATGCCGAGATGGGTTATGATGAGAGTGAACTGAGGGAAGTGGGTCAGCTGTGCGACAGTAGGGGACTGGAGAGAATGGGAGAACAGTTACTTTCTCAAGGGGATGGCCACCACTCTCAGCTCCAGCTACTTCTTGCTGTGAGATAGCACTGAGCCAGGCTGCCAGGTTTTCCAGTTTTCTGGAAAAGAAGCTGGAAATTGGATTCTGAAACCTAATGATGAAAGAAAACACCATGTGGGTTTTATTTACATATATATGTCAAATTTGACTCACCAAACACCGATTTGGGCCATCTGACTTATACAATGATCTATAACCATCATTGTGGTAGATGGGCATACCAGCCCCACATTTGCTTTGCCTTCTGTGAAATAGGATTATCTATCCCAACGTCTGCTGCATGCCTGGCAGGATCTCTTGTGGGAGTGGTGTACTGCCCTACCTTATCAATGTCAAGCTCCTCCGAACAGTTGTGAGTGGAGGCAACACACACCGTGTCCGAGAAGCTTTAAGAGTCATTACGCGTCTTTACCCTGCCTTTCCCTCTGCTGACATCATGTGGAGCAGAGCCATAGCAGATGACCCCCAACCACAGGCATGCCATGTTCCCAAGAAATAAATATTTGTCGTTATAAGGCATTGAACTGGTGGAGTTGTTACTGCAGCATAGCCGACCAATAGAAAAACTGTTGAAAGTATGACAATTTTCATTGGCATGGAAGGACCTCTACAATGTTGTTGTGTTTTAAAAAAAATAGCAAGAGACAAAATAGAATTATAATATGAAACCCTATGTAAAAATTTGTACATTAATGTACCTCCATATAGGTATATGTATTAAAGAAAAGTCTGGAAGATATGCAAAAGTTGGTGACGGTGATTTTCTTGAGGTGTGGAACTCGGGACAGCTTTTACTTTTGTGTTTTTATTTCTCTGTACTTTTTATTTTCTATAACAAATCATCTTTGTAGAAATAAAATAATATTCTTAGCTGATTGATGGTTGAAAGAATCTCAGGAGCCACATAGACGATCATAAAATCATCCCATTAGGAGAATTTTCCCCCTCGAAAAAGTCAATGTCTGTCTTCTAAAAACTTGATTGTGGAGCCAAAACTAGCCAGGGCAGTCCCCCCCAAAATCAAAGTGCAGAGGTTTGCTTATCAGGATTTCAATAATTATTATAGAGCTCTAATAATTAAGACAATGTTTTATTGGCACAATACAGGTATATCAACCAATAATAAAACATTGAGAATGTATACATATCCAGCAACTTGATTCGTGACAAATTTGGCATTGTAGACAAGCGAGAAGGGAATGGACTTTCCAACAAATGGTGTTGGCACATTGGTTGTCCATATTAGAAAAATGAAATTTGGCCCCTACCTCACATCATAACTCAAAATTAATGTCACATGGCTTAAAAGTTTTAATATGAAAGGTAACATAAAACATTTCTTAGAAGACAGTCTACAAAGGGTTTTAATGACTTTGGAAGAATGGAAGGATTTCTGTAATATAAAGCTCAAACCATGAAAAAAGTTAATTCAACTACATTATACAACTTCTGTCCATCAAAAGACTTCATTTAAAAATGAAAAGCTAAATTACAACACAGGAGCTATTAAAAAATCTGTAACTGGCAAATAATAATATTTAGTAATTTTTGAGTGCTTACTGTGTGCTAGATACTGTACTCAGCACTTTGCCTATATTAATGAACTTCATTTGTACAACTACCCTGTGAGACAAGTCCTATTGTCATCCCTATTTTATAGCTAGCACTGAGGCACAGAGAGGTTAGGAAACTTGCTCAAGTCCACACAGTAGGTGGCAGATTTGGGATTTGAACCCAGGCGGACTGGCTCTAAAGTTTGTTCTTTTAGCCACTTGAAAACTGCATTATACTGCCTCAGCTATAGTAAATAAAGCATGATAATCCAGAATATATAAAGAACATCTACAAATCAATAACAAAAAGACTAACAATACAATGAAAAAAAAGGACAAAGGATTTAACAGTCACATCACAGAAGAGGAAATATCAATGATCAGTAACATTTGAACAATGCTCAATTTCACTGGCAATCAATGAAATGCAAATTAGAGCTACAAAGACCTATAATTGCACATTTACCTGATTGGCCAGGATTAGAAAGTTTGCCAGTATAAAATAACAGCAAGGATATGGACTCCTCCACACTGCTGCAGGGACTGTAAATTGATCAGTATATTAAAGTCATCCTCATAAGAGTTAATTAATTGATATTTTGGTCCAACTATCTAAAGTTGTTATGAAAAAAAGTCCTATCTGTTTTTAGGCTACATTTTTCTTTATTTATCTAACATGGACACATGAAATAGCCCCATTAAAAATGGAAGCAAATACGTGTCAATTTGTAAAATATGCTTATGAAGTTTATTAAATGGCTTGTAAAATATAAAATTAGTCTTTAAAAATTGATGGAAAAATTGGGCCTCATTCAAGTCTATTTTTTTATAAATTTATTTATTTATCTATGTATTTATGTACCTATTTATTTATTTATTTTGGGCTGTGTTGGGTCTTTGTTGCTGCGTGTGGGCTTTCTCTAGTTGCCATGAGCGGGGACTACTCTTCGTTGCGGTGCACGGGCTTCTCATTGTGATGGCTTCTCTTGTTGCGGAGCACGGGCTCTAGAGCACAGGCTCAGTAGATATGGCACATGGGCTCAGTAGTTGTGGCTCACGGGCCCTGGAGCGCAGGCTCAGTAGTTGTGGCTCACGGGCTTAGTTGCTCCGTGGCATGTGGGAGTTTCCCGGACCAGGGCTCGAACCCGTGTCCCCTGCATTGGCAGGCGGATTCTTAACCACTGCACCGGCAGGGAAGCCCAAGTCTATTTTAATTAAATATCTGGTACATATTTGAGTGAAAAAAAAAATTTTTAACTTGTTCTTGAGTCTATTTAAGAAGGATTTTTATACCAATTTGGACGGGTTGACAAACCAAAATGATAACTGTTAATTGATTCAGGGTTTTAGGCTGCATTTTATTCATCATTTAATCTGGTGCCCTTTGCCTCATTTCTCACTATTCCTTGTATGATATTTATCTTAAAATATTGAATCAGTAAGAGAAGTGTCAGAAGATTACAGCTCAGTTCATCTCAAACCACTGTATATCTTTACACTGGCCTTCAAAACAGTCTCAGTGATGTCATTATAAAAAGGCCAGAGAGGAAAAGAATTTAAGAAAAAAAAACACTTCCTGTTCGAGAAGGTTTCCTAACATCAGTGCTAAAAATCATCATGCTTTGGACTATCATAGTTTGTAGTGATTAAAAAAAAACAAAAACCGCCCCTCTAAACCTCGGTCCAGTCCTGCAGAATTAAGTTCCAGAGGTGGCACCTGTCCAGTTTGTTTGAGGTTTTGATCTGTGAAACATCCCAATGCTATCAGCAGCTTATGGGGCCCAAAGTATAATATTAGGGTAAATTATGTTTTCTTTTCCACAGCTGCACGCTGAGATTGTTTTGGAGATCTTTCAACTTTACTCATTATAATCAAGTTTACCAGCCTTTGTTTTAATAAGATTCTAATCTCGAGGTCTATCCTTCGCATCGATGACTTTACACTGTTAATTGCTTTCTTGTCCTCCATTAAATTGTGGTTGCAATTGCTTCATCTTAACAGGCGATTTGCGCTTTGTATTCTGCCTCATGCTCTGCAGACACACTTAGTAACATCACCTTCCTAAAGAACGAAATTACCTACTATCCCTTTAATTTTGATGTACTTTTTTACGTATTTGGTTTCTAGCTAGTATCCAACCAGGAAGCTACATATTATCTTCTTTTTTAAAAAAATGTTTTTTTTTTTAAAGCGGCATAGTACGGATGGCCAGAATCTATTTCTAGATAGAACTCACATAGTGCATTCATTTATTGTTTTATAGGACCAATTAAAAAGACAAAGGGGTCTAGTCTCCCCTTGATACACAAGAGCGACTTCCATTAACATTAATGCAAGGGAAACACTTGCATGGAGATGAGTGGAGCCATCATATTAGAAAAGTGGAAAGGAAAAACAAAAGCAGAATCTGGAATGAACATCTCCATGTTTTTCTCTAGAGAAGCCAGGAGCAAACAGCTCAATTCACAAATGTGTTTTCCCCCTACGCTTTCTGCTTGTTTGTATATTAAAGAACATCGGTAAATGATTTTGAGGCACTTCCTTCCTCCACAAATCAATTGGATGTGAATTTGTTATTGTAACACAAATGACACAACTTACAGAAGGAATTCAGTAATGAAAAGCAGTTGGGGGATTTGACAGGTTATAGCTGAAGCAGAGTCCCGTGAGACCTGCTTTGGGAGGCAGAGGTGAAAGTAGAAATTGGTTACCTGAAGAACTCTGTACGCAGAAGCTTCATTTTCACGGGAGACAGGCTGTCTGTGTCAAGCTTACCTCTTGACACATCTTGCCTGAAATCTATCAAAATCTGGAAACTGCTTCTGACTTTACAGTGCAGCCTCTGAATCTGTGATCCTCTTGGCCCTCTTGTGTACCTTATGAAAGTTTTAAATTTTAGACAAATATCTGACACAAATTGGGGAAGTTTCCCTCTTATTTTATTTTTTGGTTAATTGCCTGGGAGTTAAATTATTTAAAGTGCGACTAGGTCCCCATGCCGTCATCTTTTCTTTAAAAATATTGACACATTCATTTTGCATCTGGTGAATGTTGCGTTCAAATTAGATTTTAACCTTTGAATACGTGCTTCAAGGGTAGAAGCAGTCTTCTGAATAGCAGCCCTCCCCTTGGTATCTTTCAGTCTGCCCTGCATTTCCTTAGCCTGGACGGGCTCAGCAGTATCATTTTCTGCCTCCAATCTCTCCCTTCCAATGACTGCTTAGCACTGTCTCTGGAATGTTGTTACTATTCATACTGACCTGGAAAATGCTTCTGAGATGTTTCCTGCTTTAATTCCTTCCTTTCTTAACTGTGACAAATGCCCTGCTTCAGAGCATTACTTGCAGCTTTCTTTGGAGCCAAAAGAAATGCAACTCCTGTAACCAGCATTCTTTTTTTAACTTAAAATGTGACCGTATCCCTGTCCTTTACTTATCACCTTTAATATCCTCTCTTTTGTCTTGGCATCCAATTCAACCTTGATCTGCTCTGGTCCGAATTCCCTAAAGAATCATCCTTTTTTTCCCCCCGCACAACAAAACCCTGCTTTTTCCATCCTTGGTATTGTGAAGTGGTTTGAGCAATGTATCCAGTGACAACTGGCGTTGGGGTAAGTGGGGTGACAATAAGGAGGCCCCGTAGGCATTTCATTTAAACTTTATGATTCTAAAGTACTTTTATTTCTGCTAACGTTCCCCAGTGTGTTAGTTCAGGTCCCCTAAGGAGCTGATACCAAGATGATATTAGATGTACAATAGCTTTATTAGGGGAAATGCCTGTGAAGGATACAGGGAGGAAGCATGGTACAGAGAACCTCAGACCTGGATGTACATCTGACACCTCTGAAAGGAGAGTGGGGAGGAAGGATGATTGAGTACGTGTGGAGCCATTCTCAGAAAGCTTTGATCAGGCCAGTGGGAAAGTCCTCAAGCCAGTCACCTTCAAGAGAAGTCCCTCATCAGGCAGGAATGGGGCTGCACTAGTACTCCCACCATGCTCAGCACTGGCAGAGAAGCCTGGCATCAGGGACCTGAGGGGTGACAGCTAGGGCTGTCAGGCCACTGCGTAGGAGATCTGACCGGCACCTTTTTAGGCCACCACACCCAGCTATTTGTTTTCCCACTTGCAGTGCAGTTATTGCCCTCAGGGTAAGATATCAGCAAACCATGAGAGCAGTCTGTTCTTTCTGGCCCATCTCCCAGTACCAACTACTGCTCCTTTGGGAATCATTATGGGATCACTGATGGGCGATGCAGATTGTTTCCCCACCACCACCCCCCGCAAAGCTCAGAAATTGATGAAAATCATACATCAATTAAATTAGCTCCAAGGCAATGCTGTAGCCAAGGCTGAAAATCCATTTACTGTTCCCCATTCCAAATTATGCATAACCGTGTTTCTAATAGAGCACGTAACAGGTTATACAGCTCAAACACCATTAAGACACTTTAATGATAGACTGCCAACACGAAGATGCCCTAAGCTTGAATATAAACCTACTCCCATGTTCAAATTCCTGGAGAAAAAATTTAACTCCAAATATTTAATTACTTTACAAATTGAAATTCAAAGAAAAGAAAGTCTGCAATCAGGTTCTCTTGCCCCTCTTGCCCTACTGAATTAAAAAAAAAATTTAAATCTAGAGTGCACTCTCTCCAATTTTTTATGTTTCTCAGTGCCAGCTACTGGGGTTCTTGATACCTACAGGAAGTTAGGGTTTCCTTAGCAGCTTCATCCTGGACTGTCCAGAAATAGGATGGATGAAGTTCCTTCAGTACTTCATAAATTGCAGCATAATTTTGAAAGAGTCCAAAAAGTTCATAGGAACCTTGAGATTATTACAACCCTGACCTCATACTTATCCACAGTAGAAACGGAGCTTGTCCCCAGCCCCTAAAGTAATTATCCCACCCCCCGGGTTACCAAAACCACAGCAGAGATTCAGTGGTGAGTGAGTGAAGGAGGATAGATGGAGAAAATCTTGGTTTTAGTCTCCCAAGGATTCCAGTCAGTCTATGCCTGGTGCCCAGAATCCATGACCTGTGAGAATAAATTCAACGGGGAAAAATCTTTCCATAAGAGGTTAATTAGACCCTATACATTTAGATCTATGGGGAAAAATCCATCTGTGTAAATGTTCCACTCCGATGAATTTTCTTGACCCGGTACTTCTCCTTTCAAAGCACTTATCTTGAGGCCAAGGACTACGTCTGTCATATGCACCATGGAGTTTCTGGCATCCAGCACTGTGCCTAACATATAGAAGGGGGTTGATAAATACTTGTTGTAATAAAATAGAATTTAATAGAATTTAATTCCTACTCATGCCATTCAAGCTTCTATATGACTTTAATTGAAAAATAGCCTGGTTTACCAGGTGACCTGTTAAAAATCTGTTATAATTTACAACTATGTGATGCAGGATTTTCTAAATACTATGCAAAAAAAGAAAAGCAGAAGTAAGTCAGGCTGTGAGACCAGTATAACTGTGACTATCATCTATAACCTCTGATTTCAAATTCATCACTATAACCATTATTTTCATTGACTGACTTTATGACAAATGTTTACTGTTATAACTAACTGTTTAAAAGGCTATAAACAACTTATATTTATACTAGTAAAATAATTCATTTAACAAAGTATGATTTTTTTAAAGCTAGTTTTCTGCTAATAAAGTTTGAAAATCACTGATTCAACCACAGTAAAATGAGCTTTAAGCCGGAGAGTTTTATCTGGATTCATATTCTTCTCTGCCTTAACATATTTGAGACTCAGGTAACTTTTTTGGAAAATGAGAGTGATTATACATAACTCAAAGTTTGTTGCAAGATTGAGAGAGTTAAATAAAATTTTAAAAGCCCCTGGCATAGAGCAGCTCTCTATATGCCTTTATACAAAGCAGTCACCATACAGGACCATACAGGACAGCAAACAAAATAGTTACTTAATAAATGTTTTGATTAATTTTATTTTCAATATTTGGAGATACTTTAATTATTTTAAACAATTTCAACTATAACTGGATAAAGTGGTTATTATTATTAAAATGAAACACTTTCCAGTGTTTTATATTACTTTGTTTACACCTCTGCTCCAGCACATACCTCCCATTAGACTTTCAGGACCCTGAGGACAGGGATTGTGTCCTAGTCTTCATCTTCACATGGGGGCCATGTAGTCAAACTCAGTAACTTCTGAATAAATACTTTTTTTTTTTTTTTGCGGTACGCGGGCCTCTCACTGTTGTGGCCTCTCCCGTTGTGGAGCACAGGCTCTGGACGTGCAGGCTCAGCGGCCATGACTCACGGGCCCAGCTGCTCCGCAGCATGTGGGATCTTCCTGGACCGGGACACGAACCCGTGTCCCCTGCATTGGCAGGCAGACTCTCAACCAGTGCGCCACCAGGGAAGCCCTAAATACTATTTTTTAATTCAGGAAACACATATATAACACGTACATATACCAGTCTCTGTTGTAAGTGCTTTGTAATTGCTTCATACTCTTGATCCTCTGAGACAGCTACTCTCTTTTCCCCCATTTTATAGACGGGGAATCTGAGGCATAGTGAGCTGAAGTGACCTAAACAAAGTCATATGGCTAAGAAAGTGGTAGAGCCAGAATGGAGCTCAACGTTGCCTGGCTTTGAAGTCCATTCTCTTGATCCTTGCACTGTGCTGCCTCCCATTAATGAAAATGATGATCATATCACCGAAAAGGGAGTTGCAAAAGCAAGCAGATTGAATTTGCAATCATTCAGTGCTAGATTTTGTGTTATGGTTTCCATAGTAACCTTAACTCTTCCGTCGTGGGATGTGTACATTATAAAAGAAGCACTGGTATAGTTGAGCTCCGTGTGTTGTGGCTGTGGTGCTGGTACGTGGGACCATCTTATCTAGCAGCATTATGAGCACAGTGCCTTGGGCGTAGAAAATGTTTAAGAACAGAAGCAAAAATTCTACTCTAAAATAAGAAAACAATAAAACTTAAATTAAGGAATATCTACAAAATGTAATATAATGCCAACTTTATTAATTATTCAATTTAGCATTCATAAACATTTCAGTACACTTGCAAACAATCTAGGTTTAATTTGCTTACTTCATTAGTATTCCTCAGTAAGCAGGATCATCACTGAATAATCATAACCAATCATGTGTTCTATGAGATATTATAGTAAATGTTTTTAAATAAAATTATAAAAAGCTTTTCAAATACTGTATAATAAATATTTCATGTCAGTACATTTTACTGTGTTTGGTATGACATATAGAAGGGTTTATGAAGGTCTTAAAGGAGCCTTGTTATGACTCGCTTCACTTCTATCCTTAACAAACTACAAACAGCCTGCTTCCCTGTACTTGTAGCAGAAGCCATGCTGAATGAAGCAAAGAACAAAGTGGACATTGTCTGATTTATGAGTTTCATAAGTAAGCAATTTTAAAAATCGATAGGTATTTTTCCTAAGTACTGCCATGCAAATACTTGAATTATAACTCCTCCATTTTCTGACTTGGTAATTCTGAGAAATACTTCCTGTAAGATGCAGCAGTAAACAGCAGTATCAGGAAGAGGGAAACGAGCTTGAGAGGGGGGCGCTGGGAGTGACGGATGAACTAGCTCGCCGCCCAGATCGTAAACTCCTGGAGGATGATGACACATCTGGGGCCCAGAAAACTTGGATTCTATGAATACATAAAATCAGGGCCCTTAGCCCATTTGCATTATTTTGAATATCCCATGCCTCCCTCTGAGCAGCTCGTACAGTTCTGAGCATGTCGGAGGCTCTTTAGTTTCCTAATGCTGCTGTAACAAATTACCACAAACCAGGTGGCTTGCAAGGCAAATTTATTATCTTACAGTTTGGGAGGCCAGAAATCTGAAACAGGTCTGAAGAGCTGCATTTCTTCTGGAGGCTCTAGGGGGAGAACCTGCTTCCTCACCTCTTCTAGCTTCTAGAGGCTGCTGCAGTTGACCGCCCCCCCTTACCCAGCCCCCGCTTCCACCTTCAAAGTCAGCAGTGTCTGGTGGGGTCTTTCTCACACTGCATCACTCTGACTGGCCCTTCCCTCTTCTCTTCCACTTTTCAGGACCTTGTGATTATATGCCCCCCGCCCGATAATCCAGGATTGTCTCCCCATCTCAAAATCTTTAATTTGATCACATCAGTCCCTTTTGCCATGTAGAATAGATTCCAGGGATGAGGACGTGACGTGGGCGTCTTTAGAGAGCTGGCATCATTCTGCCCACCGCGGAGGCACTTGGCAAAGTCTAGGTGAGTAGACTCCTCGGGGCTCTGAGTGATTTCCAGAGGCAAGTTCGCCTCGTCTTGCTGTGTTCCCCCTAAGGCTCCCTAACGCACCTTATGTTCTGCTTCTAAAGCCGATGCTGCCATCTCTTCCTACTCATTACTTTACCCTTAAACCTAATGATAGGGAAGTTGTATGATTCACTATCTTTCTTTATTCTCTTGATACTAATACGCTGTAGGAGAGACCCTTAATGGGAGCGAGAGCTATGTTCACAGATACGTGTGTGAGGTGTCTGCATATCCACACTGATATTTTTCTATCCCATATTTGTTTCTGTTTTCTCTACTTTTTATTCAGAAAAAATTTTTAAGAAAATTGCCACAGGCAAGGAATCCTTTCGGGATGTCATGTGAGTTGCTAATGTACGTGGCTAATAACGACCCTGTTCTCTCTCTCCCTGTGCCAGTCCCCACATCTCTTCTTCCTTGTTCCTTGGTCATTGAAAAGAATCAAAGGCAGCAGGGAAGTAAAGCTGTCAGAGTCAGATCTGCCATGTAGCTGTGAGTCCTCCGCAAATTTCTGATTCTCTCTATGCCTCAGTTTCCTCACACAGAAAATGTGAATGGCGGTAGTTTTTCTACTTCATACTGCACTCAGGAACCAGTGTTTCACTTTTCTCTCTTTTTTTTTTTTTTTTCGGTACGCGGGCCTCTCACTGCTGAGGCCTCTCCCGTTGCGGAGCACAGGCTCCGGACGCGCAGGCTCAGCGGCCATGGCTCACGGGCCCAGCCGCTCCGCGGCATGTGGGATCTTCCTGGACCGGGGCACAAACCCGTGGCCCCTGCATCGGCAGGCGGACTCTCAACCACTGCGCCACGAGGGAAGTCCTCACTTTTCTTTTTTATTGAAACACATTTGATTTCCAAAACAGCCATCAAGCCTGCCTACAAGATAGAGGCCAAACTCTTCAGTAGAGGCTCTTCAAAATCTGATCCTACCCTAACTCCCCAGGTTTGTCTTCCATTGCTTCCACTGCACGCAGCCTTCCAACAAAACCCTTCTTCCTTCCTGGCCCCAAACATGCCAAAGAGAGGAGATGACTTAAAGTTCTCTCTGTGTGGTTTTGTTTTCACTCTGATAAATGGGAAAAAATGGGGCTGAGGAAGAGCAAGTGTCACCCATTGTTCAAGAGATTTTTTAAAATATTAGAATGATTATCTTGCCTTGGAAGAGGAGAGGAAATATGGTGTGTTTAAATGCAGGTAAAATGTATGCTTCAGTTAAAACGTACAGCTAATCAGACATAACATTGTAGGGGTTAGTGATACCAAGCCAGAAGGATGTTTTAAGCATTATTAATTAAGCCTTACCTTCCCTAAATAAAGTAGATGGGAGAGTGAAGAATAAATGAGTTTCTGCTTCACTCAGTGGGCATTATGAATAAGCAAATAAATGGAAAATCATCTTCTACTTGGGATGTTGCAACCTGATTTGGGAAGGTTGGGCATGGAGGAGTCTCACCTCTAAAGGGCCCCTCTTTTGAGTCACCTGATAGCTTAGCACCAGTTACCTGGTGAAAAGCAACCAAAAACAATTCAAGAGTCATTAACATCACATCCTCCTCAGGTCACTTTCCTATGAGAAAGGATGCCTAAACCACAAGACTATCGTGCTGAAGGATCAGGGCTGTGATAACAGAGGAAAGAAATTGTTGTTCCTACATATTCTCAGCTTCATTCTTTGTCTTTATACCCTTTACCCAGACCTCGTTTACTTTTAAGAGCTGTGTTAAGGGTGCTCAATTTGATTGTTTTGGGTGGATGAATTTTTGACAGGTTCTTTTCCCCAGCACCCATCTCCACCTCTCAGAGAAGCCATCCAGGACCCACGCCGTGCTCTTTCACACCTCGAGACCTTTGTACGTGCTGTTCCAGTAACCGAACCGCCCTTCTGCCCACCCCACCTGCACAGCAGGCAATACCTGCTCATTGTCAGTACCCAGCATCACATCTGTGAAGCTCTTCCCAATGACCAGCACACCCCATCACACAAAGCAAGGAAAGGTCATTAATTAATAGTGCATGCTAACCTTTAATGTATTATACAGAATATACGTGTGTATAACAGTATTTTCCTGCAGACTTTTCATAGTTTTGTTTAGCAGGCTGTGCTGGCCACCATAGGAAGTGAAGTTAAATGACTACAAAGCCTGTGTTTTAGGGACATTTAGATGTATATCACAGGTCAGGGGCAAGAGGGAGAGGGAGAATGAAAAGAAACCAGACTGGGCTTCCCTGGTGGCACAGTGGTTGAGAATCTGCCTGCTAATGCAGGGGACCCGGGTTCGAGCCCTGGTCTGGGAGGATCCCACATGCCGCGGAGCAACTAGGCCCGTGAGCCACAACTACTGAGCCTGCGCGTCTGGAGCCTGTGCTCCGCAACAAGAGAGGCCGCAATAGGGAGAGGCCCGTGCACCGCGATGAAGAGTGGCCCCTGCTTGCCACACTCAAGAAAGCCCTCGCACAGAAACGAAGACCCAACAGAGCCAAAATTAATTAATTAATTAATTAATTCCTACCCCCAACATCTTCAAAAAAAAAAACAAAAAGAAACCAGACTAATCATCTGAGAAAAACCATGACTTCTTATCCTGCTTGCCAATGAATTTTTCCTTTAAATAGTAAATAACAACAGGAAAACTTCCATGAAAATGCATGACTTATATTTTCTTTTTCCCTTATAGTTCACAGGTTGTTTTCATATCATTATCCCACTGGATCTTGGCAACAACCCTGTTCAGTAACCATTTTACCAATGGTGAAATTGAGACCCAAAAAGGGCAACTGACTTGTCTAAAGTAACAGAGCCAGTGGGTGGCAGTCAGGAGAGGAGGGTGTGGTCATCCATCTACCCATCCTCCAACAAGCCCTTAGCAGACAGCTGACATGTCCTGGGCATAATAACAGCACAAGGAGACACAGATAAACAAGCTATAGTTTCTCCTCTCAAGGAGCTGCTGCCTTGCTTTCCTCATACACCATCCTGTGTTTCTCCCCCTTACTCCTTATTTGAGCTACTTATTATTTGAGTAACTTGGTCCATGCTCAGTTGGAAAGTTTGAAATCTGGAAAGTCATGATTTGTGATTCATTTCCTACATCTGCATACCTTAACAGAGCTCCGTAGGGTGTGCTTCCTTTATACACTGTTTTTCTTACCACCACACCATGTGCTAACAAAAGAGTATAAAATGATTTAATAGTCATGCTTCTGACTTAAATAGCTTCCATCCATCGGGGTGACAGGAAGAACTTGGTTGGAAGAACCGCAGGAGGCAGTGGCACCCCAATCCTGAAGGTCGTTATTGACAATGAAGACATCAAACAGCAACCACAGCAAGAGGAGGGGCAATCCAGAGAACTGTCACCAACAAATACAGTAGAATGTTGATTGTTTTTATTAGAGGGAAAGCTCATACAAATAAGGGAAACCTAACGTATCAGTACAGAAAGGGACAAAATACACAAGGAAGCAATTGATCAATAAACTAATGACCAATAGAAAATATTAAAAGCCTATAGTCTAACTAGTAGTCAATAAAACAGATATTAAAACAGTGATCCTCGTCTGTCAAATTAGTGAAAAATTAAGTATATATTATATATGTACATGATGAAACAGGCATACTTTAAACACTGCTGGTAGAGGTATAAGTCTCTGTAAAATAAATTGGGACTGTGTATCAAAAGCTTCAAAATAGTTCATATTCTTACACTTAGTCATTTAATTTTTAGGAATATACTTGAAGGAAATGATCAGTAGTTTGGTCAAATAATCGAAGGCAGAGATGGTCAACCCAACATTATTTATAATAGTATAAAACTGAAAACTTAGATAAACAATGGTAAGAAAAATTTACATGAATTATACAGCTTTGTCTTATATAATAATAATGAAAAGAATATTTAACGACATGGAGAAATGTCAAGTTGTTAAATGTCAAAATTCATTCACCTAAAATCTTGGAAGAATGTAATTGCTCTTCATATGGTGGGAACAGTGAAGTAAGAAGGGACCTTCTCCACACCTGGGAGGGCATATAAGGCAGGGAGGGGACACTGGGCTGAGGACCAGATACCCTGGCCGCTCCCACTTACTAACCATGTGCCCTTGGCAAAGCCACTAGACTACCCAGACCTCCCAATTCCTCCCAGTGCCCCCTGCTTCTACCTCAGCAGGAGAATTGTGAGATGAAGTGTATAAAACTGCCTTGTGGTGAGAAAGCCGGCTGCTGTTAGCACAGAATGCAGGCACTAGAGAGAGAAAAGTATTAGTAGGATGGAGAATAAACTGTAAAAGTACTTTATAAACTAATTTGTAGTATATGTATAAGATAATATTTTAACTGATTCCTAATTTTCATTTTTTTCCCACATAGAGAGCATTCATCTCCCCAGCTGTCATCAGTATCTTAAACTTAATCATGATTGCCTGATTATGTGATGACCTCCACAGACAGTCTTGGGTCCTTTGATCACACCCACCTACACTGGCACCCATAGATGGCTTCAACCTCACCCGGAGGGTAGCGATGTGGTTAAAATGACCAACTCTGGGGTCAGGACACCTGGTTCAAATCCCAGTTATATCACAATACCTGTTGCAAAACTTAAGTCGGCATGCTTATACTGCTGTAAAGCCACAGTTCCTTCAACTATGGGTATGTGGAGATAGGAAGCTCTACCGCATTGGGACAGTGGGAGGATTAAATGAAATAATCCAGGTAAGGGCTTGGCTAGTGCAACACCTGGCACAGAGTCAACGACAAATGGTAGGATTTATTATTATTACTACTGCCCCAAACTCCTAGATAACTTTTAGTTTTCAGTTACAGAGCAGTGCCTGTACCCTTCCCAGCATTCCCATCACGGTCTGGTTAAGGAGCCCAGGACATGTCAGTCAGTGCAGAAAACATAGATGACGTTACAGAACATGGTGGAAACCTTGACGGATGTCCAGACTGCTGGTGCATCCCCTCAGACTGTGAACCCAAAACTGTGGACCCCTACCTTGATGTATGTTTTGAGTGCAAACTGGGAATGATTAGCATTTGAAAACACTTCACGGAGAGATTGGGAGGGATAGTGTGTCGGGGGAAACAGAACACTGGGGAAGGATATTCCTGGAGAGGAAGAAATCCGGTGTGATTCATAGAGCATGTGGCAATGATGGAATCCTGAAGTAGTGTGACCAGAGAGCAGGGATTTGGGGGTCAGAAATAGGCCACAAATGAGTCAAAGCAGATGGAAATAGGCTTGTGTCACACACGTACCCAGCTAGAGTTGTCAGGTCCTCAGCAAGCCAGCGAGTGAGGGGTTCAGCCTTCCAGGCGCCTTGTGGATTTCTGCTGGGCAGCCAGTCCCGGGCCTTTTCCTTTTTGTCACCTTACGTCCCTCCAGCTTGTCTGTACGCCTGCTCAGTACTTCTCTAGGCTGTTGGCTCTGTAATCATCATCCTTTCTTATGAGGCACAGGTTGACACCCTCTCCAATTTATACATGTGTTTCCTTTCCTTATTTTTCAAATGTTAAGCAGTGAAATAATGGGAGATAAGTCTGGGCTTTGGAGTCAGAAGAAGATTCACACCTCAGCTCTGCTACTTCCTAATTCTGCGCCCTTGGGAAAGTTATTTAATTTCCCTAAGCCTCCATTTCTTATTTGTAACATAAATATAAAAATACTACATCCCACCCCACTGTTGTGAGAATTCAGTGAAAAAGAAATACTTGTAGAGACACTAGCATATAGTAGACAGTAAATATCTTCTTTCTCTTCAGTGGAGAAATGTTTAAATGAAGATAGTGCATTTTATACATTTGCAATGTTTAAAGGCCAGTATTGTTCTGTGGCTTTAGGAATATCTAATCAAACAAGCTCGTAGTGTTTTGAAGATTAAAAATATTTGACAGTTACAAACAGGTCAAGGACTAAGGCTGTAATGATACATAAGACAAAGTTTTTGCCAGTTAGAAGAGACTGGCAGATAGTTGGGAGAGACAGCAGATAATTAACATGTATACATAGACAGATATTTTTACAGGAAAATAAGATATCCACATGTGCTTGGTTTGCATGACTTTTAAATGGAGATTTTGCTGATTGATGATCTTAGCTGGTGATAAGGTCAAGTGAATAAAATCCCAGACTCCAAGCTATCAGGTCCTAAAGAGATTAGAGTGAGGAGGTAGATTTTGAGCTGAGAAGGCTCACGTGTCGATGTTTAAAAGCATGCATTCTGTAAATTGTGACACCTCTGAAAACGAAGTCAGCTAGCTTTCCTAGGCCAACAAATTGCTGGTGACCCTAGAGAATTGTGTGAGGCCACAATTTAATTGCACAAGCTTTAGGAGATCTGCAGTCCTTTATCCCATTAATTCAACCTGCAACTTTGTTCTCTCATCCTTTTGAATATGCAGTTCTCATTGATTTCAATGGGAGTTACAGACACAGAGAAAGGGAAGAACTGGGCTAATTATCTGTTCAAAGCAGAGCCTCATTTAAGGTACAGTTTTAAAGTGTTTTCAGGCACATTAGTGAGTCAGCTCCTTCTCACTCGTTTGTCCAGAAGGCTTTGCAGCTTGAACGGAGCATTTTAAAGGGCAGTCTCCTTCCCTAAAATCTCCGTGTCATACTCACGCACCAGTAACTTGATTATGACTGCTAGGAGGCAATGACCTCCCATTTTAGTCTCGATTTTACTGCTGAATTGTTTCAGACTGAAGCTGTAGCCTAATCATAATTACCAACCCCAAATAACATACATTATAAATTCATAGAACGCCTATCAGGCTCTGACCAGTGTCCCACATTTGCAAGTTAAGTCAACATAGCCTTGACCCTCAGAGACCCTTTGTTTGAAATAGTCTCCTTCAGTCCCGTAGCAACATAGTGCAAAGAGGGAAAATGGTTGTAAATATAACATTTAAAGCAACTGAACTTACACAGCCAGTGAGCACAGCATTGTGATTTCAGCTCTCCCTCACCTTATGGACTATGTGTTATAGCATTTGGCTGCATGGTAAATTTCTGTAAAGCAAATCCTGTTTTTCTACTGACTTCCACTCTATAATTCCACATGCATTAGAATTCATGAAAGTCTTATTTGAAAACTTGTGTTGGGAGAGATCCGGATGATGTGAACTGCCAGACACCCCAGCTCCCCAGCTCCCCTGGGTCTGCAAGGCACTTGTTGCTGAGATGAGTTGCAGCCCTGGGAGCTCAGGATCTCTCTTCACCGGGCACTCTTTCTCTGACCCTTAGAAAGTTCTTTCTCCCACACTGAAATACCCTGCCTTCATGTTCCAACACCCCTCCTTTTCCTTTTGTCCCGGTATTTATAATGCTTAATAGGACCAGGTTTAGGATTGGTCTTGATCAGAAGTCCTCTCTAGGTTGGGCACAATATTGAGTTCAGGGTTTTCCCTTTCGCAATGCAAATGAAGAGGTCTGCCATATACAGCCATTGCAGGTCCAGCCCACTCATATATGGCAACACTGCAAATGGTACCATCTTGCAGCATGATAAAGGGAGTATTGTAGGGGTTTGGGGATGGGTTCTAATTCTGCCTTCAACTTTAGTAGCTGTGAGACCTTGGGCAATCTCTGAGATTCTGATCTCTGGGATTCGATCTATGGCCTTTGTAAGATGAGGCCATAATATCCACCTTCTAGAGTAATTGTGTGGACTAGACATATTAAAGGATGCCCAAAGCCTGCTCAGTACGTAGCGGTTTTCTGTTTGGTTTGGTTTTGAATGAGAAGGGTTATTTAAATGTTATAGACTTTCTAGGGTTTAAAAAGTCCGTATGTGATTAATATTTTAAAGAAAAAAACTCTTGTTTATTTTTCTCAAATGCTATTTCATAAAAGGAAAACAAAGACTCTGTGAAATAAGCTCACCAAATAGTTATGATATCTATATTTTGTTCATAATAATGCTTGAATGAAAATTTTCTGCAGGGCGTGATTATTAATATTTCAGGTCAGCTCAGTTCTTACTCACCTGATATTCTCCATGTAAACAAGCAACAACAAAATAAGTGAGAACAACAGAAATCCCTGCTATTATAATTACGATACACAAGTATTCTTTGGTTGACTTTTCTTATATGAAATCCTATTTCTAATAATTGTTAAAATAGTAAGTAATAGATACCAGAAATAATGATTACTATCATTTTAAAATCCTTTTAAAAGTGTTTCTTGCCTTGCTATAAATGAAGGATCTGAGACTTGAGTGACTGTATTCTAGCTTACAGCAATTTATTTTCCAGTGTCTTCTTTTTGCCTTTTCAGTGGTTATATAGATGAGCAAGTAATGCTAGCTTACATGCCTTGTAGAATATAGGGTTAAGAAATTCTCAGGAAAAGTTTAAATAATTTTATGACAATTAGTTCAGTAATTAGGAAATAATTAGATTTTTTGTTTCTATAGTAGAGGTTTAGTGGGGTTAGGGATCTGAGGATCCTCTTCCATCTTAGCTGATAAAACAATAAAAACCACCAAGAGTTGAATTATGTAATGCAGGCTTCAGGTACTAAAGTAGTTCAGGAGGTAAATTTTAGTGCAGTCTTTGGTAATCAGAAGAGCTAGCTGGAGAAGTCAGGTCTTAGCCTGGGTCTTGAAGAATAGATGAACAGAATTTGGATAGGTAGAGGAAGCATATTCCTTCAGTGTTTTGCACTTCTGATCTATAGTGGGAGTCTGTGAATTCTTTCACATTATTGACTGTATAAAACATTTCTAGATAATTAGCAAACATAAGAACTTGACTATGAATTCCTGAAGTGATTGGCCCTTACTCAGCATCAGCAGTAAAACCTCACAGAGATGGCCCATGGGAAGAGGGAATACTCCCACTGAGGCCCACTCTTCCAGCTGGCATGCAGTATTGCCCTGAGTTTTTCCATGCAGATCTTCAAAGGATAAGGGGTCAACAGTTTATGTTTATGCAAATGAGATGTTGGAATTCTACTTGGGAGCACAAGTAAATAGTAAACAAGAGAACCTGAAAGTTAGCTAAATTGGAAAGCTGGCTGAAATACTAAATAGAACATACTTGATAAGAAATGATGGGTTCATTCAGCCTGGAGGAAGTGTAGCAGAATGGAGAATGTTTTCTAATACAGCTCTACTCATTACAATCTCAGCAACTCCAGTGGTAGGTGCAGAAGGCATATGGAAGCTCTCCACATGTCTAATTATTTCCTGCTAAGTCTGTCATCAACAAATGCAAACGTTTAAGAATCACAGTGAATTTTATCTTCTTCAGATAAAATGATGATGAAGGTATTTAGAATTCTGCACTATAGATGATACATGTAAATGTAAGTATAGTTCTAGATATATATAGATGATACATAAAATGAAACTTATAGTTGTCTTAAGAGTCTGCTCACTTGCCCGTGTCATGCCCCCCAGCATCCTCTTCTCTCTCCAATCCCATCCTTCCTAACTCATCTCAAAACCTAGACCCACCGACAGCCATTCTTCTCACAGTCTTTCCCATTACTCCATGCCCATGTTATATTATGTTTGTGGGAGTCCTGTTAATTCCTAGGTCTTTTGTATTCCAAACAGGGACAGCTTGTCCCCGGCTTTTGGTGGTTTTAAAATATGTCAACAAATTTTTTGATACTCCCTCCTTCAAAAAATGGGGCCTAATTCTCCTCCCCCCGAACATAGGCTAGACTCAGTGATTCCCTTCTAGCAAATAGAATGAGGCAAAGGTTACAGTGTGCAACTTTTGATGCTGGTTTATAAAAGGCTTTTAAGCTTCTCCTCATTCTCTCTCTCTGCCGGGTATGAGGACACAAACTATGGAGAGGCCCCTGTGGTGAGGAACTGAGGCATCTGGTCAGCAGCCAGGAAGGAACTGAGGCCTCCTGCTGACAGCCATGCCAGTGGGCTTCGAAGTGGATCCTCAGATTAACTAATCAAGCCTTCAGAAGACTGTGGCTACTTCAGTAGCCATGGCCAACATCTTACTTGCAACCTCATGAGAGGCCTTAGGCCAGAGCCACTCAGCTAAGCTGCTCCCAAATTTTGACTCACAGTAACTGTGAGGTTAATAAATGCTTGTTATTTTAAGCATCTACCTTTGGGGGTAATTTGTTATATTATTGTGACCTAATACAATGACCTAGCAGTGTAATGTGTTATCCTGAAGTAAAAAAAAAAAAAAAACACATACAAGGAGTTAGGTGAGAATTCCTCATTTTTTGAATAAGCCTTTGTCCACCACTACTATTTTTCACATCTTAACCATAGGAACACATTGACAGCAGTAATTCCCACTGGGGGCAATACTGCCCCCTAAAGTTTTTTTCAGAGATCTGTAGGACACTGGGTTTTCATAATGATTGGGGCCACTATCAAGGCAGTTAGCCGTAGGGCACAGGGGTCCTAGAAGCCCGGTAGAACATGGACAGTAGCACACAATAGTCATCCTAACTCCCTCACCAGTTTAGAGTGCCCTGCTGGACATTCTTGAAGGTAAAAACAAAAACTGTAATAAATTGTCTGAACTTGGATCTTCTTTTTTATATTAAACTCAATTTCAAATGGTTTTAATATATAATATACTGAATTTTCCCAGAAATAGAACCACTATGTAAGTTGATAGCAGATTATACTTTTATTGGTTTATAATCTTTCTGGAGTTGTTCAAACCTCACCATTAAGACACTGGTAACCATCTGAATCTGTACCTGAAGAATTCTTGGTGATTCTACAAATAAGTAAAGGTATATGACTGCTTAGAGCCATATCCACGCATTCCGTATTGAGAACCATTGCTCTCAGTCATTACAGATGTGTTGAGAGGCAAGTAGAGTGACAGCGAGACCCAGATTCAGATTCTGGTTCTACCATTTACAGTGAGTTAGCAGCTTCTCCCTCTTTCCGAATTAAATTTTCTCATCCGTAAAATAAGGTAATAACAACTACCTTGCGGATTTTGGGTAGGGCTAGAGTTAATGTTTTAAGTGTTCAGAGTAGTGCATGGCCCACTGTGGGTTTGTAACAGTTATTCATATCTTGGTAAGTAATAGTACTTGTTTTGATCCATTCTGTAATAGGCAAATCAGTGTGCTTATTCCTCCCAGGTGTGCTAGGTAGGATGCCAGCTTGATTCTGAAACCTAACAATAGTTATGCTTAAAAATAAAAGTAGAGAAACCCAATGAGATACAAGGTATCATTTAGCTGAAGAGTAAAGAGAGCTTCAGTCAGTTGAGAGCTTGAAAGTAATGCATTAAAATTATTAGCAAGCTAAGATATCTCTGATTTTTTCCAACATGGAATAACATTTTCAGTTATATTTCTGATGCAGAGAATAACTGTCACCCATGCCATACAAAGTGTTGTACCAAAGCTTCAATAAAACACAATGAATTTGGGATCTACGCTTGTCCCATAGTCACCATGGACCCCCGCCTTCCACATCCCTCCTCTCATGAGGACACGATGACTTGGATGTCAGTATTGAGAGTTGGTGTGTTCTTAATTTTATTTATTTATTTATTTATTTATTGGCTGCGTTGGGTCTTCGTTGCTGCGCGCGGGCTTTCTCTAGTTGCGGCGAGCGGGGGCTGCTCTTCGTTGCCGTGCACGGGCTTCTCATTGCGGTGGCTTCTCTTGTTGCGGAGCACAGGCTCTAGGTCCACAGGCTTCAGTAGTTGTGGCACTCAGGCTCAGTAGTTGTGGCTCACGGGCTCTAGAGCACAGGCTCAGTAGCTTTGGCGCGCGGGCTTAGTTACTCCGCGGCATATGGGATCTTCCTGGACCAGGGATCAAACCCTGTCCCCTGCATTGGCAGGTGGATTCTTTACCACTGCGCCACCAGGAAAGTCCGAGAGTTGGTGTGTTCTGATGCATGCTGTCCTCTGATCTCTCCTCTGGGCTCATTGGTGCATAGAACCTCATTCTGACGCTAGCACATGTGAGGAGTTGTGCTAAAACGTCTTTTTGTCCTTGACTCAGTCACCACTGCTGCTACTCATGGAACTCAAACCAGCAAAAGCTAAAGTTATCACAAGCACTTCCAAAGAAATGGCAGAAGCCAGACTGTGGGCAAGAAGGGGTAATATTAAGACAGTAATTCTGAGATTCAACTATCTCTGCTGGGGAGGAATCTGATTGTTTATCTGTATTACAGACACCCAGAGTCTGACGGGGGCACAAGACCCCAGGTAGCCAGATCTGGCGTCAGACTCATTTGGTAGAGATGCTCAAGGGGAACTCCTAGAAGGGGCAGAGCAGCCCCAAAGTGTATAGAATGAATTTAAGCTGTCCCTTAAAGTGACCTTGCACTATTAACCAAACTCTGGATTCACTTCCCTCATGCCTTTTTTTTTTTTTTTTCTTTTGGTCACGCCACTTGTGGGATCTTAGTTCCCCCGCCAGGGATCAAACCTGGGCCCATGGCAGTGAAAGCACTGAGTCCTAACTACTGGACCACTAGGGAACTCCCTCCATTGAGCCTTTTGAAAAAATCACCTTCATAATCTTAGATGGAAACATTAGTAAAAGAGGGAGCTCTTCTAGTCAGTATACATAAAATGAAGTCATCTAAACTCAATGTTTTATAGATATTGGTACTAAAATTGCAAAAAAAAATTTAAGACAAAAATGAAGATGTTAAGAATTATCAAACTATCAGTACTTCTTTCTATTACTGATGTATATATAGAAGATACTTAAATATAAATTGTCTGTGAACCAAAATGAGAAGTTAAAAGCAGCACAGTGACAGAAATGGTTATTGAAACAATCTGAAATGTCCTCTAAGTTTCACAGTATCAAATACTGATATGACAGTCTAAGTTGCTCAGAGAAGGAGAGAGCATTAGAGAAATTATAGTAGACAGTTTTGTAGTTTCACAAAAGGAGGTCCCTGAAAACTAGAAGATGGCTTCGATAGTGCAGTTATTTAATCAAGAATGTCAAATCCCAGCCATCATACCACCTGCTTTTTAAAGTAAAAGAAGCTAGGAACTAAAGGGAGTGTTTTAAAAAGAGGCAGAGGATGAATAAATGACAAAAGGAAGCGAAAAAATAATTACATACAGTCTAAAGGATACGGGTGTAGCTCTGCAGTATTGTTTCCTCAAAAGTTTACATATGAATTAATATGTATTAAAAGATAAAAAAGAAAATTGTAGAAATTAGCACCTTTTTGTAAGAAAAGGATGAGGTAAGAGGCTCAAGCCACAATACCTTTTAATGTTAAGGTCCTTTCATTCTTGTATACCTCCTGCCTCCTTGCTTCCAGTTCGTACTGCGCTGCAGTTGGAGAATACAATCCTCATTTACCTGCTAGCTGCAGCTGTTCTCCATAGTCCTAAGGGGATTGCGCAGGTGTTGAGAACAGCAAGTAGCAGGTGCCACACGAGTGTACCTACTACTAACACCAGAAGAAATATAACGTGAATAAACCTCACTTCGTGCAGTCACTGATTTTCTAAGAAGCATGTCAGTATAAAATATTGGTGAATCCCCTCATATTGAAGTGAACTGTATCTTAAATTTAATAACCTTTTTATAACTCTGCATTTTTAAATATTGTCAAATAAAAACAGATTAACTGAATATCGTGGATAATTCAGGGTTAACCAAAACGTTCTGTTTCAAACTTATGAGTGAAAGTGTTTCTTAAACACTGGCGGGCTCCCTGTGTCAGTGATTTTGACCCACCTGGAGTAGTAGGCTAAGGCTTGCTTGGCTGAATGAGGCTGCTGTCAGCCTTATTAACCTGTAGGGTAATTACCCTGTTGGGCTGCAGGTGAGATGGTGCAGGACCAGGGCCTGAAACTTCTCGGAACCTGGTCCCATGTTCCCACCAAATATTTTAGCACTAAGATTTACTTGAAGTGAAAAATTCTGTGCATATACATAGGCAGTTGGCATTCCCTGAGCTTGGGAGAATATTTTTACTTTAATTCTTACCTTTTAGGAGAAACAGTACATTTTGTCAACTGGGATTTGTATGTTTTATTAAAGAAAGCAGAATGAAGAATGGTTTGTCTGTAATCATTTAGTTAGCATTGAGTATCATTAATATTTCCTGAAGATAAATAGCCCAACAAAATTAAGTATAATTTAAAAAAAATAACGTGACCCTTCTACATATATAAATAAGTAACCAGAATAATATTCTTTCTCAAAAGTCAGTAGGATTATCTGCAGCAAAAAATACTCTTTTCCATGCTGACATGTGGTAGTATAAGAACAGATTTAAAAATTTTAAAACTAATAAGAAGTAAGGCAAGCTCTTTTATATAGTGAATAACATAGAGAGAAAATAGTTGTAGGCTTAGAGAAGAAGAAATTAAATTTATTTCTATAGAAACAAAGAACCAATGGAGTAAAAATAATTTAGAATCTTTAGCACAAGGAAAACACAACCCAAGTGTAGTAAGTTTGGCACATGGGTTATTTTCTTCTTTTCCTTAAGATACTAGTGTTTCTTTGCCCCACAGTAAAGGGAGAATATAAATTATTTCCATGATTCAACATAATGTGTGAACCACAAAAAGCTTTTGATTCTTTATTAAGACCAATCTGTAGGCACTCACAGTATTTTCTTGTCCAAAGCCTTTACTGGAGGATTGAAAGGTTTCTAATGATGGTGAAGTGACTCTGATGAAATGGTCCCATGATTTAAATTTTTATACCAAAATCTTCATGTAACTCAGTAATTAATGTATATGTATGTTTATATATATATACACACAGATATGTAACATGTAGGTAGTGGATCAAAAACACAATTACATTTCATTTAAAAGTGATTTTTTAAATTTGAACATTTGCTTAGAATGTTGTGATTACTGTTGCTTTCAGTAATTTTTGTATTTTGTTTAATACCAAAATTTAAATTTAAAAAAGCAATAGAAAACAACATAGGAGTACCTTATGATAGTCTAAATAAGAGAGGCTTTTCCAAGCAGCATATAATCATAGGAGTCATAAAGATGATCTGTGACTTGCACTACATCTGAAAACAAAAGTTTGATGCAAGAGAAAGAAAAATAAAACAGTGAAAAGACAAATAGCAAAATTAGAGAAATATTTGCAGTACAATATATTGTTGTTGAATATCTTTACCCAAATCTTTTCACAGTGATACAGACTTGTAAATGTATTTGACAATATTTAATTGACATGTCAAAAGAATCAGTGCACAGTGTAGATGTCGGGAACAGTTTTAGTTCTGTTTTCATGCTATTTTTAAAAAATCTAAATTCTGCAATAGGTGTTTCATGTTATGATTCAGCATCATCTCTGAGCTCAGACTATACTCTCAAAACCTTAGGGACAAGAAGTAGCATGGTTCAGGAGGAACCAAAGTCATTTAAAAGCCAAATTAGTCAGCCCTTGAATAATTCTGACTTCTGTGCTGATTTCCAGTGGCGAAAATGAGAATACTTCTTCTTCACTACTCTGCTCCATGGACAGCTTGGGAGATGGAATTGTTCTTTCCGCATTTGTTAAATCAGGGAATTTCTAAGATTCCTTCCAGCTCTAAAATTCTCTAGTTCTATGAATATCTCCATTATTATCATTATACCTCATTTTCCTTAAAGAATGTTAAATCAGTAGTCTCTTATCTTAGATCTATCTTTGTGAGAAAGAGTAAAGAAAAGTGAATTCGGTTTCTGCATGATTAATGCATCTGTCAAATTCTTTCCAAGTAGCAAATTAAGTTATTGTGTTTTTTCATGAATGCAAATCAAAGCCGTGCAAACTATTGCGGTAAAACTTAGCAGTCCTTTTTCATAAATTAAAGGTAACTGATTTAATGTTAATGAAAGGAACTATATTCAAATACAAATTTTAATAACTTGGGTGGAAAGAAAATTTTAGACTTTATAAGCTTTTCCTTACATAAAATTCATGTAACTTGAACAGAAGGTCATTAAAATGTAATTTTCTATAGTGAAGCCTGTATTAATTACCTTGTGTGAAACTCTGAAGAGTTCCTTAATAAATGTCTGGTCCTATGTGTCCCTGAGAAGAATTGTCTATTGATTAGTTAATTATCTCAAACCAAGGGCCCCAGATTCAGTTTTTGATGATCACTGTCTTACCTTTTTCCTTGTTTGAATATTCTCATCAAAACCAGAAATAAAAGGTTTTTTTCTTTTTCTTTTTTTTACATAGGGAGTAGTTTGCTTCTGTTCATATTGATAGTACAAAGAGAACCAGTATAAATTTAATAGAATATTTTGTAAGTTGTTAGTTCTTAGGACTTAATCTAAAACTCCATGCATATACGTATGTGTTTATATGTGTGAAACGCATCTTTTTTAGTAGGATAAGATTTTAAGTGATTTTAGAAACGCGTCCTGTGAGCTTGATTCCCTCATACTTTTAAGATTATTAAATTCATTTCAATAGGATTGTAAGAAATAAAGGCATCTCCAAACTCACTGAGGTAACTATCCCACAAACCTCATTTTCTAGAATACTTATCCTGAAGAACATGAGACAATCAAAATCAGTATTTTCTTTTGCATTTGTATTATAACTGCATTTCATGCTTTTTTTTTTCACTTAGTTCAACCAGTAGAAATTTCAACTTTTTATATTGACTAAATAAACAAACTATAGGAGCTAATTTATGCTTATGTTTTGTTTTTGTTTTGTTTTGTTTTGTTTTGCGGTACGCGGGCCTCTCACTGCTGTGGCCTCTCTCCTGGCGGAGCACAGGCTCCGGATGCGCAGGCTCAGCGGCCATGGCTCACAGGCCCAACCGCTCCGCAGCATGTGGGATCTTCCCGGACCGGGGCAAGAACCCGTGTCCCCTGCATCAGCAGGCGGACTCTCAACCACTGCACCACCAGGGAAGCCCTATGCTTATGTTTTTTAAAAGGAAAAATTTGCAGATGCTAAGTTTGGTTGCAGATATTTCATACTGGGATTTAGGGATTTTTGTATAATAATAAAAGTACCTGGTGTTTTTAATATTAAAATTTGCAATATTCACTAAATTCAAAAGGTAGTGCCAGCTTAGATTTAATCTTCACTTAATTCTAGGGCTAATTATTTAAATTGAGGAAGGGAAATCGTTGACACACCGTATCTTATTTTTATGTCATACTTAAAATCATAAAACTCGATAGAACGATGAAATTAAAACTGAAATACATCCAAAATCTTTTTGTCTCATCATCTAAGAACCAGAGAAGTGCCAAGTATGAAGGAGCTCATGCTTGAGAAGGTCCGAAGGCCCAATTAGTTTATCTTGACTCCAGGGTTTTAGTTTAAGAAAAAAATGAACTCATTGAGGAGCACTATAGGCTTCCTGTGATGAACATATGTAATATTTTTCACCCACTTTTCAGTTTATCTTGGCTGCCTTAATATCTTCTTTCAAAATGTCAGCAGTGATTAGACTACATTATCGATAATTAATGTGAACTTTTATCTCAAAGCTAATTTTGAGTAATGCTAGAACAAAACACATCAATATATTAAAGATTGAAAGTTGAACAGATTGCTTTTGTATATAAAATATATTTTTTTCTCTTTTCAGTTCACCTTTCTTTTCAAATATCAATCCAATGTAAATGTTTGAGAAAGGTTAAATAACCTGTGAGAGAAGCACCTCTTGAAGTTTGGTGGTATAGTTCCTAAAATTTTTTCAAAGATTGTGCTAGAGATCCTTGCATATTAAAATATTGGCCATTTTGGGACGTTCAGGAAATATTTCCTCATGTACCTGGTCTAAGGTGGTGTGGCTATGGTTGGTACGCTATGTTTAATTCACATTTTAATACCAATGCTCCATATATATATATATCTTGTGTGTGTGTGGTACGCGGGCCTCTCACCGTTGTGGCCTCTCCCGCTGTGAAGCACAGGCTCTGGACGCGCAGGCTCAGCGGCCATGGCTCACGGTCCCAGCCGCTCCGCGGCATGTGGGATCTTCCCGGACCGGGGCACGAACCCGTGTCCCCTGCATCGGCAGGCGGACTCTCAACCACTGCGCCACCAGGGAAGCCCCAATGCTCCATATTTTAAAGTTATCTTCATGTGGCATCGTGTGTCCTGTTTCCTTCTTCTAAACAGGGTTTTCCCCAAATTAAAACTTAGTCATTTAAAATTACTAAATAATATATTTCACCCCACAGGAATACTAGACATTTATTAGACGTTTGCCCCGAACATTGCTTCTGCCATGTTTAATTACACATCTAAATAAAGGCCACGCTCAGAATTGGAGTGTAACAACTCTTCATGTTGGATAATAAGCTTCAGAATATGATCTAGTCATACACAAAGGGCACCATAGCTGGATACTGATATGAACAGTTCAAACAGCCAGGTAATTCAGTCACCTACAATTCAATTGCTTTTATTTGAATTAAAATTAAATTTTGAATATAACTGGTTTAGCTGTTGATTCAGCTGGGACAGTTCTGGCCAAGCAAGTAGGTTCTTTTTTACAAAGACAGTCATACTTCATCTCAGGTAGCTCACCCAACATTTGTTACAGATCACGTTGTCTATAATCCCCTTCAAAGAGTGCTCTAAACTTGCAACTAAGAGTCCTGCTGATAGACAGTGGACATCTAAGTCATGAGCATTAGGATCTGCTTTTCTGTAACACTGACTCTCCATCCTTTGCAAATTATTCTAACTCTGTAGAAATAATGGGTAGCCCTTTGGCATTGTGGCTCATTAGCTCAAGATCAATATTTTTGCTTCTCTATTTTCTTCTCTCAGTTCTCTGTTGACCAAAGAAATAAGAACAACTGGTTGACTATTTGCAACTCTAGAAAGTGAAATGAGAATGATATATGATTAATTAAAATCTGCAGTTATTCATAGAGGACTTGCTTTTGTTTTGATTATCATGATCCCAATTTGTCAAAATGCTTTTAAAAAGGTAGTTTTACACACACACACACACAAAGCAGGGAAGACTCAACATACTTAGTCAATTATAAATAAGCCATTTATAGTTTGTCCTTTCAAAATCCCCTTTTACGTTTTTTTTTAGGGCAAGTCATAAGTACCTTTGTGAATAATAATTATAATCTGCATTTCTCCAACTTTAGTAAGTGTTTGGAGTAAGGAATATGAAACCAAATCTGACAAAATATATGTACTTTTTAAAACCTGATAGTACCATACTTCTGTTACACTCTACTTTCTTAGATTCAATGCCTCTAAAATGTAAGTTTCTTTTCCTTATTTAAATTTTTTTTTCCCTCTAATTATGGGAACTCATCATGGACCATTGGGCTGAAAGTCAGCGGCAGCTGGGTGGTGAACTGGCCCCTTGCCCAGATCTCAGAGTAAGACTAATTTGAAAACCCTTTACAAAATGCAGGCCAGAGCCTCACGCTTAGAAGATCCTGCTCTAATCAACCATTGATCATAAGAGATTTCCTTTATTGACCTGAAAGCAAGTTTTTTCATCTTTCTGCTAGCTGAGGCACTTACTGAAAGTAAGTGGATAACATCTAAAGTGAATATGCCAGATAAAGAGGGCAAAGTCTTCCACCCCTCCCCACAAGTGACATTCTGACTGTGTCCAGTGGGCCTACTGTAATCACATGTGCTCGTAAGAATTTCTGTCTCCATCCATCATCTCTTGACCCACTTCATTGCTACCTATGCGGAGCCTCTGGTCAGCAAGATGTCCCTTCTACAGATACACTTGGAAACTCACTTAGGAAACTGTAGTCCAGGCTTGTGGAACAATGTGTGAGAATTCTCTTTGTATATGGAAGTAACTTGGAGTGAACGCAGAGCAATGTTTATCCCCCTGGATATAACATCAGAAGGTTCCAGGTGACTCTGAAGTCTGCTCCCTCTATGATTTACTTGCCTGTAGGGTTTGAAAGGTTTCCACTAGTGCTGACTCTTTGTGACACTTCTCAATTTACAGTAGCTCAGAGGCCACATTCATTCCTCCCAAAGGCAAAGTGGGGCAAACTGATACTTTTTTCACTCAGAAGGGTCAGCATTTATGGGATGTACTCAGTCAGATTCTCAAAATTGCATCAGAGAATGAAGGTTTCTTTTACACTATCCGCTTTGAGATTAAAGGAGTTCATTTAAACAAACTACTTCCCCAAAGTCCCTGTTTTGAATTATTGGAGAGAATGTGTACTATCTGGGGTCCTGGATCACTTAGCAAACATCAGAGGAATGGTTTGAAGTCCATTTTGAGAAATATACTGTCCAACTATACTGCCTTTTCCTTCAGCAGAAGAGATTTATCAAGGATCAATTTGGCTGCAGACACATCTGTTTTTGTTAAAATGCCTTTGGCCATTAAGTTATCCATAATAACTTTTGGTAAGGTCTAAGAAATTTATAATAATATTAATGGAAAAATCATGATTCTGTATAGCATTTTCTCATCCATTTTATCTAAATGGCCAGAGGTGAGGATTTGCATAATTTTATCTTTGTTTTTCCTCCCATTTTTGTAATGATCTGAGTTTTTATATAGAAGGCATAAATTTGCTTTACCATTGGAGTTTGTTAAAATTGTATTTTGACTTTGCAGAGATAGTTGTATGTTTTCAACTTCTTTTAATGTTGAGATTTCTTTTAAAATACTGACTCATGAACTTAGAGGAGCAGAAACATCACCCTGGACTCTAATAAAATTCATTTTTTTGGTTGGTAGCTTGTTTTTTAATATTCAGTGGAGTTTATCTGTGTAGAGGATATAAGCCCTGTAACTGTCTCCTATACTCTCCTGTAAATGCTGTGGAAAGCAATGATTCACATCACCACCCAACACTGTTTAACCTTGATTTAAAATTGTAATCTAGTTTCTTTAAAAAAAAATATCATTTGTGTTTTTGTGTTGGCTCTAACTTTGAACAATCTCCAGGGAGATCTCAGAACATGAAAGCTGAACTGATTTTTCCTTTTGGGAAGTGGTCCATCCAGGAACGAGGGGAGCTTATGGTCGATCTACCAAAGTTGATTTAAAATACTAAAAGTCTGCAAAGACACTCAGGGAGAGTTAAATTGCTAATGCTTCGATGCCAAGCAAGTGTGGCAGCTTTTTCAGCTTTTCCTCGATATTGTACACACAGCCACACATATTAAAACCTGTTTAGGGACAGTGTTGACCAAAATACCAAGCCTGGGGCTTCCCTGGTGGCGCAGTGGTTGAGAGTGTGCCTGCCGATGCAGGGGACACGGGTTCGTGCCCCGGTCCGGGAAGATCCCACATGCTGCGGAGCAGCTGGGCCCGTGAGCCATGGCCGCTGAGCCTGCGCGTCCGGAGCCTGTGCTCCGCAGCGGGAGAGGCTGCAACAGTGAGAGGCCTGCATACCGCAAAAAAAAAAAAAAAAACCAAGCCTGATACTCACGAGTATAGCTCTCACACTCAGGACATGAGCACACCCAGTTCTCAGGAAGGGGCTGGACACTTTTGCAGCACAGTGGCATCATGCAGGTAACTCTCCCCTGGGTCACCTTCTTGGACAGTATATTAACGATAGCCACGCTGGTGCTGTGGTGTCTCTCGCCTGCCCTGCCTGATTCCCACCCTCCTCTCAGTAACTTCTCTGCAACTAAGTACAAGGATTAGAGAAACAAGGAGGAGGCCAGCCTATATTTCCAAATACCTTTAAGGTAAAGTAACACTGAGACTTGTAATCTAATTCTAATCAGAATTCACCTCCTTAGAAGCACACAGCATCATGATCCATCATTTAATTCTCATTCAAGTAATGTTTACTGACCACCCATCATAGACTAACCATTGGGATATAAAGATGAATGAAACATAAGCCCCACTTTCAAGGTGCTCCCAATCATGAGGGGTAGGCAGAGTTATAAAGACAGAATTGTAATATAATCTGAAAAATTAGAAAACTAAACTTAAAAAAATGTCTATTAGCTTGTTCTCAGATTGCTAGATGTAAGATCAAGCCCCAGGCTGGTCTTTGACACTGCCCAGTCTCTTCACTTTTCCAATTTGAGACTTAGAGCCAGTTTCTTTACCCGTGTTATTGGCATCATAAAAACCACACCTGACAAACAGTAAGTACAACCCACACCTCCTATTACCAGTGTGGTTCTCACTGGGGTAGAGTATGTCCATTCCTTCCCAGCTAGCAAAAGCAGATGCAGATCTCTAACAAGGAAATTCTTGAACCCAGCCAGTCCCCTGACTTCACAGTGATGCTTGTGGCAGCCATGTGAGAGCATGTGTGAGAGACGAGGCCAGCAATGATACTGGGTCCTCCATGCTGGCCTGATGAAGAAAGGCAGCTGCAGTCATAAATTCGTCAAGCCAGAAGTGACCTTAGCAGCCACCTACTCCAACTTCCTTCCAAGAGAAATCTCTCAAGGAACGTTCTGAATTTCAAATCAAGAAAAGTTTGGAAGCCACAAACTCAGCTGGCTTACAGTTGTCATGGAATTTGGGGGCTATTTGTTGCAAACAGAAGCAGGATCCACAGGTCATAGCCAACCACCGCCTAGTCTTACAGAGTCTGTGGACTGTCTCAGTCCTGGCTTTCTTCTACCTCTCTGGGTGTTCAGATCGTCTCATGGGCTCTGCTCCTCCATTACCAGTCCTCTTCTTGGTCGTTCTCTCTGTCTTACTCTCTTTCTACCAGACCTTACCCACTCCAGTGGCAGAGACTGCTGGCTCTGCACCCAAGGCTTCCACTGCCCTCCCCTGGTGGAGACTTGTTTCTGGGAAGTAGTACCCACTAACGGCATTGAAACAGAGTGTCTTGAGCTTTTCTGGTCCACGGTGGTTTAGAAGGGGTTGAACCTTTTTTACCCTCTCATCTCCCACCTGCCCCCTAGACATCAATGCTCAAGGCAGCCCTGGAAACCCCAGATTGAAGATGGCAGAAGCATCATCAGTCTGGGTCCCCGAGTAACTGCATAAAGCAGGTGCTGTGCTTCTTTCCTCTTCGCCCACACACGTCCTGACGCCAATCAGGACTCCCACCTCAGACTTTACACAGTGAGAAATGAACCTCTCTTTTGCTAAGCCACTGAGATTGCAGGGTTTAACTGTTGTAACAACTAGCATTACCCATCCGTACAATTACAGTCTTCAGACTCAATTCATGCAGATCACCACAAGTCTACCTCCCTGGGCTAGACTTATTCCCGGGCTTCACACCTGCATATCCAACTAGACATCTCCACTACGACGCCCCACAGGTCATCAACCTCAGGATGTCCAGAGCTAAGCAAATGAGCCACCACCATTCACACGCCCTGACTGTTCCTGTTCCTCCTTCATAGGATAGTAAATAGCGTTTGTATGCGTCCAGCCACCCAAGGCGTACCAAGCTGTACGTGCGAGTGGTACTAGGCTTCTCCCTATTTTTAATCTCCCATATTAATCTTCCCTAAATATCTATCCTGTTCATCCCTTTTCTCTCTCCTTATTGTCGCTTTCTTATCTGGTTTTAATAATCATAGCCTCACCCACCACTCCAGTCTGTCAGTGCTACCGGTAGAGGTGTCTCTTTGAAATAAAAATCTGATTGTGCCTCTTCACTCCTAAAAATCATGTGACCCCCTTCTGCTTACCTCTCTTTCTTCCCTCTCATCATTCTCCCATTTGCACCTGTGTTCCACCCATAGCAACTGTCCTGACGTTTCCCAAATATCCTTTCTGATGTTTCCCAAATATCCTTTCTGTCCATGCTGTTGAAGTTTTAGTTCCCTCTACCCAGAACATACCACACCCCTCATGCCAGTGTTCTTTATCTGACAACTTCCGTCTCCTCTTTCAAACCTCAGCTCAGAGATCATCTCTCCCCTGGGAATCTTTGATCTCCACACCCACCTTGCAGATCTCACCTTTATCTTTCTTTCCCTCTTGCCTTGTGCCAACTTCATAGAATTTGTCTCTGTGTGATTGTCAGCAAATCTAGGAGCTCTTGCACCGTTGTCGTCACTTGATGCTATGTGGTAATGACTCTGACGACAACCAGCCTCAACCACACTGCCTGCAATACGCCCTCAATGCGTGTTTATGGATTTAACCTGCATTGTCATCTACTCCTATCTGCATAAACGGATAAAATAATGCATATAAAGTGCGGAGGGCAATGCCTGGCATATCATATCAATGTTAACAGAATAGTTATTTTTTATATTATTATTGTTGTTTTTATAACATCAACATTAATTAATGCCTTTGACCATAACTAATTTTACGTCCCTACCAATTTTTGCTTTTCTTTTTATTTTGGTTTACAGTCGCATGTTAGTCATTTGCACCAAATCAGCAGTTTCCTTCTAACGGCTATAAAGTGAGCAGAGTGCAAGTCAAAGGATCTGGAGTCCTGGGTTCAGGTCCCCCATAACCACCAGCTGTGCAAGCCTGAACTAGTCATTTAATCACTCTGTGCCTCGTTCTGGCCATCTGTGAAGCAAGGACAAAAATAGCTTCCTGACCCACTTCAACAGCACCTAGATAATTAACATAAGAGCATTTTTAAAGTCTAAAAAATGGATGAAAGTTAATTATTAGTGGTATTTGTAATAGTACAAGTAATATTAATACAGTGTTTTCTCTGTTGAATATTGTCATTCATCTGTTTTGCCATTATCACTTTCAATTACTTTTACATTCTTTAATGAGCAGGCAACGCGCACAAGTCATCCACACGTTCGTGAGCAAGTTCTCAATTTTATTATCCAAAACGTCAAAATAATTCTGGCTTGAGTTCTAAACACAGTTATCACCTCACAGACGGTGTTGCTCTAAACTGATACTGTCTGTGAGTCTTTGAATCCATCTTTCTATCAAATGTTGTCCTTTATTAGGCATTCCACATGATAGTCATACTGAGTTTTGAATGCATTATTGAACGAATGAGTGATCCTAAAGGATAGAGGCAAAATCTTGAGTGCCCAGTGTTTTATCAATTTCCAATTTGACTTCAAACTTCCCACTTGTTGTTAATGATGATGATGATTGACATTTTTGAGCTTTTATGTGCCAGGCACTTCTCTAAGCCCTTCACATTCAATCCTCACAATAACTTGGTCAAAAGAATATATGAGCTTGACCCACTATAATGTAATAAGCACCATGAGGTACAGAATCTTTTATGTCTTGTCTGTCTTAGTCACTGCTTAACCCTTAGGGACCAGAGCAGTACCTGGCATATAGTAGGCACTCGAGAAGTAATAATTGAATGAAGTGATTTGCTGTTTAAACAATTTTTTGACCCTTAGGACTTTGGAGTTTTCTGAATATTTGTAATTTGATTTCTTATTATTAGTGGTAGTAACTTATTCTGTTATTGAAACTATTAACTCACTTTATATAATATTCTATAGTTTGTAAATACTTTCACATATAATCCCTTTTAATCTAAAACAAACAATGACATGGTACTACTAGAAATGCCAAAATACAATGTCTCTACCTAATGAAAATTAAAATATTGCTATTTTTACAAAACTGCTATAGTTCAATTTCTTCAATGAACAGTAAGCTCTTCAATTAAATTAAGGATAATTAGGTTTTAAAATAAGGGATTATCATATATCATATTCTTTTAATTGAAGGAAGGAAATACTAGGAAATATTTTCCCAGTTGCCTTGGAGACAGGAAATTCTCGATTGGAAATTTACTTTAAAACATGGAGAAGTAGCTGCAGAGCTGGTTCTTATAAATGTTTGTGGCTCTCAAAAAAGAATCACAAAATATTTTCAATGAATCAATAAAATTTCCTAGTATATAATTAAAATCAGAACTGATATGATCTAAAAGAAGCTTTACTTGTGAAGCACCATGAGGATTTGCAGTAAACCATGACTTGAGACAGTAATGGCCATGATTTGTTCAGCTCATTCTAAATACAGGGAACAGTTCACATAAAATTCAGGGAGTGCTCAGCACTGTGGTGCTAGAGTAGGATTACATTTTGTAGAACCTTTACTGTGTGTCTTTAAATTAAACTTTAAAATGTTATGATGTGTTGGGAATCCCCTGGCAGTCCAGTGGTTAGGACTCTGAGCTTTCACTGCCGAGGGCCCGCCAGGGTTCAATCCCTTGTCGGGGATCCCGCAACTAAGATCCCGCAAGCCGCGCAGCACAGGAAAGAAAAAAAAAAAGGATGTGTTAAAGGCCAAACAAAATTTTATAACCAGAATACAATTATCATTTGTATTTAAACATTGACACCTGTAGTTGTCACTGGTTTCTAGTAGGTGAAGGGAAACATTTCTTTAAACTCTCAGACAAATACGGTCCATTTGTCATTCCGGTCCATTTGTCATTCCGGTGTCTTCAGCACTTGAAGTATTTCAATTTTTGTTCAACAATATAACCTTTGGAGTTTTGCCTAATAATGACTTCAGTTGTGCTGGTCTTCCAACAGAAAAATTAAAGTGGAAATGCATACTTTCTAATTATTCATCCAGCCCTAGTTGCATATTGGCAAGAGTGGCCACACTGAATGTGAAATTAAGTCTGCACAACAGCTAGAGTCTATGCAACATCAGAGTTTCCCAAAGTCACTTTCTTAATTGTGTGAAGGATAGCCAGGGCTCTGATCAGTAGTATGTAGCTATATACAATCAGAGGGAAAACATTTAAACATCCCAGCATGGTATTTCCATTTAAATCTGATTACAGTGAAGTAAAACTGTAGCCATTAAAGGTCTAGAAGAACTACAAATATAAGCCATAAAAGAAGACAGATAGTAAATGAGGTAGTAAAAGCATTTCAGCAGGGCAAACAGTTAACAGCGCTCGTTCAAGCCTTCCTGAAGCAGGTTGTGCAATTCACTACAGACCCTGAACCGTTCCCTGAGCTCCACTTACACCCGCAATTAACCTTTCACACCTAATGAAGCTGTTTTCTTGGGAAATTAAAATATATAGTGGTGCCTGCTCGTACACAGACCTGGGAGGAGAGCATTTCAAAATGAATGACTTATCTGAGGCTTCGTTCAAATGTAAAATGGAAGTGCTATGTTTGTATATAAAATGAGGCAATTTCATTTGATATGCAGTATTTTATTACCGTACTTATTAATTGTTCTGCATAATTGTAAAAAAACACACATCAGTAATTTTATGATTAGATTGTTACTGCTGGCGTCTACTAATACCATGTCACTTCCATTAGGAAAAGCTAGAGTTTTACTAAAGATAACTAAATTCCTGATGTTTCTCCTTGGTGGTTTTGCAAATTTAGTGGTTTTAGAAAGATATATTTATGATTTAAATATTTAGCTTTACTCATTTCCATCGCTTCCTCTTTAGGGCATGCCTGCACATGTTTATTGAGAAACGAAGTTCTTAAATTTAGGAGGAAAATATTGTTTTTATCCAAGGTCCTGGGTAAAGGCCTGATTTGGGTGCATCTCCTACTTTTACTAAATACCTCTGGTAGCTCTTAGCATCCAAACCAGTAACAACTAAACTGTGCCCACGTGCGGAAAGAAATCTGCATGGTCCCAAAGAAGTCTGCTTCCTTCCCAGCTTGTCCTGCCCTGGGTGAACCAGAGCAGCCACTGGTGATGTTCCCCATGATCGAGCACCAGTTCAAAACGCCAAGAGGCCATGGAAGTGGAATAGGAAACAGGAGATGGCGCTTCTTTCTTATGAGGTTTATAATTCATATTTAAGTCGTCTAAATGTCATAGTGTCTGGTATTTAAGAACTAAAAGTGCAAAAAAGGTAAAGCTTATAATAAATACTTAAACCCCAGCATTTTTATTGAATCTACTGGCATATTTTGATGTAAATTTTGCTAGCCTGCAGCATCTGTGCATCATCTTGACATGGTAAATGAAATTCCTTTAGAACACCAGTCTAAAATAATGAATTGTTCCCCCAGTTAATTGTATTGCTTTGATAACAAGGAACTGTGCTAGGCCTAGAGAACACAATAAGTGGATTTCACCAGATGATTTGTGTGACTTTTTGAAAAATGATCTTCTGGACTGACCCTATTTTCATGGAACTCTAATGGCACGGGGGTGTGCCCCTGTGCAGCCTCCTACCAGGAGGAAGCACTTTCTCCTAGGGCACGGGGAGTGTGGGGTCTTCGGCAGAAAACCTCTCACCGGGAAAAAGTTCCTCGGGAAATCTCAACCAGGAGAGAGCGTTTGCGTCAAAGGACGATATGGAGAACTTACTTCTAAGTTGCTTTTATTTTATTGATACATTTTTTTTTTAATCCAGAGAAGATCTCAAGCTACCTTTATTTCTTCATTGTCATTGTGAAAATGAACCAAGACCAACCCAATTACGAGCAAAGCTTATTTATTCAGAACTTGCCATATAGCAAGGGAGTCATCCAGCATCGCTTGCTTGCACTGTGGCAGAGTGCGAATGTGTGGGAACATTTTATAATGGAAAAAAGAGAAAGCTTCAAGGAAGCTTATTGGAGGCTGTCGGCACCAGAAAGCTGGCAAGCTGGCAGCAGGCTAACTAGAAGCGGGGCCTTCTATGTGGTTGGTGAGGGGTGCATATTTCCCTTTCTCTTGTTGGTCCTAAGTTGGAAGCAGGGACAAACATTAGGGAAGCTGTCAGTTATTAATGAAGTTCTGGCTGTTTGGGGCCCATTGTTATGGGGTAGTTGACTCCCTGGGTTGTTACTAGAGATGGCAGTCTGACTCCTACAAGCCTGACATAGCAGGCTGGCTTCTTGTGCTGGTTACTATAGATAAGAGACTGGTTTCCTGTACAGGTTGCTACAGCCTGTGGGCCAGAGTTCTGTTTCTATATATGGTCAGGCCATTGTGTTTGTATCCTCGGTCTCTCACCAGCATATAACTGTTACATTTTGGGGGAGAAGGGGAGCAATATTGTCTTTCTTTAAAGAGCTACTGACTTGACTTTTCTTTTTCTCAATTAAGAAAATTAGATTCCTTAGCTGAAAGGTAATGATAGAAATTAATTTCTCTCTCTCTTTTTTCATGAGTCTTCCACACACTAGACAATTTAAGAAGACAGGGTTCTTGTCTCCCCTGTTTACTCTTGTGTCCAGGGCCTCTAATAGGTTGAAGGAGGACCTAGCAATTTCTGGGTTGTTGTTGCTGTGTTTTAAGGTTCTCCATATATTAAAATACGAAGAAATTCAAGCATAGTAATAAAAACTTACACTTAACAGTTTGACACAAGGCGTGCACACACACACACACACACACACACAGAGTTATTATGATTATTGCGCTGTTTGTAATTAAATTACAGGATTTAAAATGCAGAAGAACTCATGGTGTGCCACGAGCTGTGTGGTCCAGTGAAGGACTCAAGCTTAAATTTGAATGAAATGAAAGCATCATTTGGCCCATTAAGACGATAAGACCTGGGCAAGTGGCCCTCTGAGCGACCTCTGTGAGTACACATGGTGGACACTCAAATATCGCTGCCTGGAGGAAAGCTGGGTTTCCCGCATACATATTGCCATTTATACAGAATCTGAAAATTGAGTTAATTGTTCAGTTTTCATAGGAAAGGACAGAAAGCTGTCAAATTAAAAATAAGCATGATTTGTAATTTTAGTTTTAAATTAAGGACTGAAATATGGTTTATGATTGATTATTTTCAACTGAATGTGTTTCTAAGCTTACACATCATTAGTAAACCCAGACTTCACATTCACATACCCTGAAATACAAAGATACAGTGACAGTTTACGATTAGCATAGAATTTCCTGTTTTGGCCACTTAAACTGTTTACTTCTCTCTTGGCTCTGTATCTTCTGTGTGGAAAACAATGTTTGCAGCTACATGTAAGTGGGAAAGTGTTTCTCAGGGCTCCTTTGGACGAGGTCATGCCGCAGTTTAATGAATAACATGAGTTCATATTTGGATACCGTGATCACTGGAATTAGTGTAAGTGATCTCTGTTCACATTAAAAGAGACGTATATTATTTGTCATATTTGGCTGTCTCTGGATAAGATGGTACCAAAGATGAAATAACAAAAGGTTGTAAGTTTTGCCAGAAGTGTGCCAAGAGATCTGTGGAAACTTAAGGTCTGTCTGTGCTGAACTTTCACTTAGCACAACCACGGTCTCTGATTTTTTGTAAATAATGTGCTTCGGCTCCCTCCCTTACAGAAATAACAAACTAATTATTTCTCACAGCATAATAAGTGGTTAAAACATCTATTTTGGACACTTCAGAAGTTCATATGTGCTCTTCAAAGGTCAAGAAAGTAAATTTTACTTAAATTTGAACCTTTGAACTTATGTTATCCCTAAGAAACTCAGGATAATTATTAATATCCTGAAAGAGTAGGTTACTTAACATCAACCCTTAAAAACTAAATATGTGAGATTATCAGCCTAGCCGGTGATGACTGTAACTTTTTAATCCCTTCCCTCTCTAACACCATTAATTTCTCCTCCATAAATACCTTCTCTTCTGTTTTCAAATGTACCTGAAACTCCTTTTATCTTTAAAAAATGTATATGTACTCAGATAATCATATGCATTCACGTACATCTCATCTGACCCTGCTGCTTCCTCTACGTACCAGCTTACTTACCTCTTTCCATCGACAAACATCTTGCACATGAGACTTATGTCTGTTGGCCACACTCCCTCTCACTCCATTCCCTGCTTAACTGTCAGGCTTCCATCCTCAGTTAAGTATGGAAATGACTCAAGATCACCAGAATCTTCCTTGAGGAAATCCAAAGGCCTCTTTAGCAAGCCTCACATGCTGACCCCTTAGGAACTTTTTTGCAGACGCCTTGACTTCTCTCCTCCCTTGACTTCCACAGCACTGCGCTAGGCTAGTCGAACTTCCTCTTATAGTGTCCATTTCCCCGCACTGGCATTTCCTTCTGTTCATGAATCTCTGGAGGTCTGTTCTTGCCAGGTCATATTTGAGGCTTACCTAGAATAAATTGACCCACAGGAATGAAATAATTCAATGACACCTTGTATAGGATGAGATCCAAAAGTGAGGCCTTCCTCTAAGAGCAGCACATGGACAAGATGTCTATGAGAGCTCAGGGACTGGTTCAGCTCAATACACAGTCAAGTCTCCAAGACTTTAGGGAAGGGAAGCTGGTGACCTCTTCTCAAAGCAAGCAGCCTGGTCTCATGGTTTAGTATGGGGATTTGGCACATTTTATTTTACTCAAAAACCAAAACGAGATCAAATGATTCCTGTGTAGCTGTGATAAACCAGGGCATCTGGTTGAGCCATTGCTTGTATCAACTTAGGAAAGGCTTTACTATTCCTGAACATCTTACCAAATGTTCCTGTCAATCAATGGACAAAACAATGTAACAAAACAATATTCTTTCAATTACTTATGATAACTAGAGATCCACTTTTGTGTAGATATTCTACTGATAATACTAATGGTCTTTTTCTTATATTTAAGACATCAGCTAAATTTCTACAAGTCATCTTTCTTCTATGTGCATCCACAACTCTATCCCTGGGGTACTTTCTTACTTCTTAAAAGCAATTTAAGAGAATGAAAAGACAGACTACAGACTGGGAGAAAATATTTTCCAAACATATACAGTGTCTCCTACATATGAACCTTCAAGTTGCGAACTGTCAAAGATTTGAACGTGCGTTCACATGTCCAATCACGTAATTAGTTTACATGTCTGGCGTACATTGTCATGTGCTTGCATCCTCTACAAGTGGTTGTGCTTTTGTGTACTTTACTGTACAGTACTGTATAGAGTACAGTAGTACATTATCTTTATTTCAAGCCCAGGATGTCAGGAAGCAAACATAAAAGCAGCAGCGTTGTGGCTGTACTACTATACTTTTCAAGGTACTGTACTGTAAGATTGAAAATGTTTTCTTTATTTTTTGTGTTTGTTTTTTGTGTATTATTTGTGTGAAAAGTATTTTAAATCTATTACAGTACAGTACTTATATAGCCGATTGTGTTAGTTGGGTACCTAGGCTAACTTTGCTGGACTTACAAACACTCTCTCAGAATGAAACTCATTCGTATGTAGGGAGCTTACAGTATCTGAAATGAAAAAGGACTGGTATCCAAAATGTAAAAGAAATCTCTTAAAAGACAACAATAAGAAAACAAACAAGAAAATTAAAAATGGGCAAAAGATCTGAACGGATACCTCACTTAAGAAGATTTACATATGACAAATAAGCATGTGAAAAGATGCTCAACATCATATGTTATTAGGGAATTACAAATTAAAACAACCATGAGGGCTTCCCTGGTGGCACAGTGGTTGAGAGTCCACCTGCCGATGCAGGAGACACAGGTTCGTGCCCTGGTCTGGGAAGATCGCACATGCCGCGGAGCGGCTGGACCCATGAGCCATGGCCGCTGAGCCTGCGCGTCCGGAGCCTGTGCTCCGCAATGGGAGAGGCCACAGCTGTGAGAGGCCCGCGTACCGCAAAAAAAAAAAAAAAAAAAAAAAAACCATGAGATACAGCTACATGGCTAAAATCCAGAACTTGACAACACCAAATGCTGACAAAGATGTGGTGCAACAGGAACTCTCATTCATTGCTGGTGGGAATACAAAATAGCACAGCCACTTTGGAAGACAGTTTGACACTTTCTTACAAAGCTAAGACATCAAGTTACATGTGATCCAACAATTGTGCTCCTAGGTATTTGGGAATTGAAAACTTATGTCCACACAAAAACTTGCACACGGGTGTTTATGGCAGCTTTATTCATAATTGCCAGAAATTGGAAGCAATCAAGATGTCCTTCAATAGGGGAACGGATAGACAAACTGTAGTACATTGATACAAAGGAATATTATTTAGCAATAAAAAGGAATGAGCCACTGAGCCAAAAAAAGATATGGTGGAACTTAAAGGCATATTGCTAAGTGAAATAAGACAATCTGAAAAGGCTACATACTGTATGATTCCAACCATATTACATTCTGGAAAAGGCAAAACTATAGAGATATTAAAAAATGATCAGTGATAACCAGAGGCTCAGGAGAAGGGGAGGGATAAATTGGTAAAGCGCAGGGAATTTTTAGGGCAGTGAAACTATTCTGTATGATACTTTCATGGTGAGTATATGACAATATGCTTTTGTTGAAACCTATAGAACTTTGTGTACAGCACCAAGTGTGAACCCCAATGTAAACTATGGACCTTACTTAATAATCATGTATCAATATTGGTTCAATTTTTCTGTAAACCTAAAGCTGCTCTAATTTTTTTAAAAAAACCTTAATATACTGACTTTTGTTACACACACACGCACACACACACACAATACTGAAAATTCTTATACTTTTAGAACAAACGTGTGTTCAGACATAGAAAGGTGTGGAGTCATATCCACAACTGATTGTGATGTTTTGTCACACACTGATTTGATTGTCCAATGTCACTCAGTTAATTCTGTTAGATCCTTGCTCTTCTTCATGTGTACAGTTCGTATGTCCAAGGTAAGAAATTTTTTTTAAACATATGTGTATAACTGAATCACTTTGCTGTACAGCAGTAATTAACATTGTAAATCAACTATACTTCAATTAAAAAAATATTTTAAGTAAAGGGTAAACTACTTCCAATAAGCAGCTAAATGTTTGATTGCTGAATGTAAAACAATGCTAGGCCACCACTGTTGCCATCCCAGAAATATGTAACCAAACATTTAAGTGGGTTTTTTTCCTGTTTTTCCAGGCCTTGCAATTGCCAGTGCCCTAATAGATATTTCACAACAGAAGCCTTCAGATAGTAAAGACAAGACTTCAGGAGTCCGAAATCGAAAACACCACCTCTCAACACGTCAAGGAACGTGTGTCTGAGAAACAGAAACTGCTCCTGGAGGTTCTGTAATGTTTGACTTTGTAAATGGCTTCCATTAAGGCTGGTCTGTGGCCTCGATTTTTATGGAGGCAAATCTCTGTATGGTCCCAAGGCCCAGATACAGTTCCCTGCAAATGGTCAATGACCCAAGTGGCCAAAGAATGTTCATGAGTTTTATCAAAGTAACAATATTGATGGTCACAGGTGATAAAGTTAGTTTTTAAGGCTATCTTAGGCTTATCACAGATAACATTACTCTGGAAAAACATGTATATTGTTTCTTAATGCAGATGAAAAATATGTAATTCGTATAAACCAAACTGTTTATATCCCAAGACTTTAAAGAAAGACATTTTATAATGCCTGAATGATGAGAATTGTACAGTTTTTGCCTCATAAGCAAACTTAAGTCACTTGTATACAAACAGGAAATGAACCAATTGCAACGGCTTTAAATGCTGTTTTATCTCATGTAAACGTAAAAGCAGGATTTTGATTTAGTAGGATGTAAGCAGTGTATTTAAATATTTCACAGGACCATATCATGTCCGAACTCAGTTTTCAAATGTGACTATTTTCCACCCAACTGGAATGCAGACCAAAACGAGTCCATTTGGACGGATGGTGTATGCAACTTCACAGGAGATTGATTAGAATTCTGAGTGAAGAGGACATTGCTGTCGTCCATGCCAACTGCCTAACTCATTATCAGGGCTGATAGAGCATGGAAAAGCCTGTCCAGCAATCCATTTTTGCCCTCCTTCCCAAACCAGCCTCCAGTATCACAAAGCTAAAGAGAGCTGAAATAGTTATTTTACAGTGTGCAAGCTTCCGCTCTAATATGGTAATTTTTTAATTGCCTAGGAATCATTGGATCAGACCTAAATGTTCCATCTGCATTTTTATAAGAACAGATCATGTTCTTTTGGCCTTCCTCTCCTAGCGGCTAGATTTTATCTACTTTTTACAAACGTTATGAAAAGTATTTTAGAGACAGCACCTCCTCCAAGTCATAATATGACCCAGGTTCCTTCCTGCCAACTATTTCACTTAGAATCCAAGTAGAGAAGAGCATTTGCTGGCAAGCATCTACAGTATTCCTGTTTCTAACACAAGCGCATCGGTGTCATGAGAGAGTCTCCAGTTTAAGAAATAAAATAAGTTCATTGTTGCCCACATTTAGCATATGGTTAATGATTCAAAAATCTGAATTACGGCAGAAAGGAAAAATGATAGAAGACAGCTTTCACATTGGAACATAGAATCATTTGTGTCCTAATTTTGACAACGGTTCACTAGAACTCGGTAGATTAACAGATCTTGTTTGGAACTGCAGTTTCTTAACTTCAAGGGAACTACAGAATGTGTGTAGAGAGCAGTGACAGAGACATCCAAAACTGCTTTATACAATATAGTTTTGTTCAATATGAAAGTCATTTAACTATAATTGATGTTTAGTACTATCTATGTACTTATCATGTTCTTTGGATTTCTGGAAGGTAATGACACTTTACTGTTTACAGCTAATGCATAGTTACTTGCATGCTATGGTTGTGCAGTAGCAGAATATGACCCTGTTGTGATATTAAATGTTTATTTCACAATGCCATTTAAACATAGCCAACTTAATTTGATGGGAACGAATGTAATATATAACAGGAATGATCATACAATATGTAGTTGCATCATATATAAGATTGCTAGGTTGCATCTAACCATGACTATGTCATTGTTTTGATAATTAGGCATTTATGAATTATAGTATATATTCCTTATGTTGGCATGATAATTTTGCTATTTTCCATGCGTTAAAAATAAGACTGATTCTTAGATCAATTTAATCTATAGCCTATGGGGGTTTTGGGGGGCTAGGGAGTAGAGCTGGTTGTTTTTACCCCCCTATGATATTTTCTCTCTCTCTCAAAAAGAAAAGAAAATTGAGCGAAGTTAGTAAATGTCTCCTGAAAACACTCAAACAATTTTATTAGCTTTTTGGGGGGCCCTTTAAATGTTGATTTTTTTTCTCCTGGAAAAATAAATTGACAAAACTGGTGAATACAAAAATATAATCATTTAAAAATAAAATGATTGCCCAATTTGTTTAATACTCTGTAACAATTGTCGTGAGAGAAAGCATATATAACAAAAATACGGAAACATACAGAGTTGTACGTAAAATCTATTTCAGCTATGCTTCTAGAGAGGCTAAGCAAATAGAATGACTGTGAAAGAATTGTCAAGCCTCATTCACCTCGAATCCCGTCAGATTCTTAAAATTCAGAAATTTGAATTTCAGACAATTATGGGACATAACGCAATGTTAAGTTAAAGTCATCCTAAACCTTTCTGGGCCAAATATTGCTAACTCTGTGACTAATTATGCAATATCTTCTCGACTTTTCAAAGCTTTTTACTGGCAATAAAACTCTTCACCCTCAGGTGAAGTGGATTGAAAAGACCTTAGGGATAATCACTTTGAATCTGTGTCATGTTCTTTTTCTCCCCACACCCCAAACACTTTTAACTTGGAAGCTTCTTTTTTTTTTTTTTTAATCAAACCACAAGTATATGCAGATACTCTTCAAGAAGTTAGGCATTAAATGACTGATTCTCTTGAAAACTCATCTTAATAGAATTATGTACATTTCAGTGTAGAATGACTTTGAAAAATTCTTTAGATTTTAGGGTTTCTTATTCTTCCAAATATGAAAAATTTTGGTTAAGTAGAATGGAGTTTTAAAAATTAACCTGGGGACACTATTTGGACAGTTAGAGAATTCTCATTGAAAAAAGATGCACATGCTTACAGATCAATTTAATACATTTTAAGAGGATTGGGATTTTCCTAATTGCTTTTAACTGAAAATTTATTTAGTGATACACACAGAAGGAAAATGTATGCCATATACTCCTGTGTTATGTTCAATAGGAAAACTTCAAGTAGAATATATTTCAACCTGTAATCGCTACTTGCATTGCTTCTCAATATCTCATTTTCTCTGAGTTCCAGTAAGACAGCAGTGACTACCTGGCTTTGTGTTGCTGCCGGGTCATTTAGAGTGCAGACTGGTGGCTGGACCTGAGAACAGATGTTGCAACCAGCTTTGAGCTGTGTGGTGCTGGCACGTTTTAACCTTTTGAAGCCTCAGACTTTCCATCTGTGAGGGAAGGTACTGGTGCCCACCTTGCAGAGTTGTTGTGAGCCTAGAAGATAATAGACATAAAGCTTCCACGACGGGCCCTCAGTGCAGTGTAGCTGGTATTAACAATCATGGGGCCACCAGGCTGCTCTTTTCCTACCGATTGTTTTATGAATTCATCTATTAATTTTTCATTCATCTTTTCACCATAGGTAAAAGCCAAGTAGGTGTTTGCAAACGAAGATTTCATAAAAACGTAAGTTCCTAAATTTCTAGGATATAGAGATTTCTGAAAAACCACTTGTATATTTTGGTCAATAGCGGCTCTAACTCTTTCAAAATATATAGTTTTAGTAAAACATTTTTTAAATGGCTGCTTGGTGACATTTAGACAGAAACATCAATTGTCACTTTCTCGTCAAAATTTGGCAAGAAGGATCGATCCTTACATTTGGTTGTCATACATGATACATCTTTTTTTTCATTGAACATAAAACTATGATTTGAAAAGTGTTTCGTGTAAAAAGTTGTAAAAAATTAAAACTGATCAAATGAACTAATTCTACCCGCATAGACAAAAAAAATACCAGCTTCCAAAGACCATTTGCTATTTTGCTCAGGTGAGTTTGGAACTTACTTGATCATAAGACTACCTGGGTCAGTGCAGATTCCTACCTCTGCCTCTGGAGATTAAGATACGGAAGGACTTGATGAACCCTGAAGATTCATATTCTTAATAAGCGCCTCGGTGATTCTTATGATTAGGCAAATTAAGGAGACATTGCACTTGGCCTAAGAGCTGCCTTTATTTACAGTTAGAAGAATTTCTTTAACGAAATTATCGAAGTCAAAATGCTTTAAATAATTTTCCAAGGAATACAAGCCATCTGGTTGGTGTTACAGCAGTGTTTTCATTACAGTGTACATTTAACATTTTAGTTTTATCAAATTTTTTAAATGAATGAGAACCATCTCAGTATATATGTATGTAGGTGTGCATGCCAGTGTTAAAACAGATTGTATGAAAGTTCAAACCTGCTTTAAAAAGCCAACATTTTATGATATAGTATGCTGTTGATCAGGAGTTTAATTACTGAAATAAAAACATTGGATCTTCCAACCCCCATTGCCAAATGCAGTTTTGTTATATATATTTTTTACCCTCTCAAGATCATCCAGGAAAAAGCATTCAACTGCGGGAAAAGCCCATCTGCCGTCTAAGACTTGGTTATAAAATTTGGTCATTGAATTCCACGTTCAAAATCCATTTTTCTCTCTTCACCTGATTTTTCTTAGCCTTTTCTACATGTTCTCTTTGAATTACATGCTGAACACTTTGACTGTTCCTGAGAATGGAAGCAAAACACTCAAGAGCCTAAGTGGCCAGGATTCCAGCCAGAACTGAGGGTCTCTGCCCTGACCATGTGTTTACATAAGTCGTTCTTACTTACAATGAAAGTCCTCTTTCTGAGACTGGTGCAGCCATGGCACAGCTGAGGAGTTTTCTAAGAAAAGTCTGTTTGTTCTTTGGCAAGCTTTGGGTTTAGTCCCCACATTGCCCTCTGGGTCCTGGCCTATGTCTGTGCTACTGCTCTTCTGGGCCTCAGTCCAGTGTTCCCGAGGCAGAGCAGACAGGATGATCCAAACACCTCTCTTCTCTCCAACCCCACAGGAGGACCGAGCACCTCCTGTGCTCAGGGCCTGACCTGAGGCCTAACCCTGAGGGGGGTCCTGCCTGTGCTCTGAGGGATAAAATAGCAGACCCCTCTGGGCAGCCCTACACCACACCTCCCAGAGGTCAGGCCAGGGAAGAGGACCACTCTGCCCTGAGAAACTTGCCCAGCCTGGCTAGCATGCCCCAGAAGCGTTAGAAGAGGGAGAAGAGTTTTGGGGAGGAGCCCAGATGAAGATGTGTCTGAAGCAGGAAGAGCTCAGAGTCGAATCCTGGAGCGCCTTTTCCTTACAACAGAAAGCAGCAGCTTCTCCGGACATCCGAGCCTGGCACAGGTTCCTCTTCGACTTCTTGATGGTGGATCAGTGGTTATCAAGGGATTTGAAGATTTCAACTCAAAATTTATTTTTCTTGGCCCTGAAGAGGTTTCCTTAGAGAAGTCACCTGTGAGTGGCCGAAGTGAGGGGCCGGCATTCTCTCAGGTCTAACCCACAGCCCTTTCTGATAAACGTGCAACTCCCTCTCCAATTTCCAGCAGACTCCCCTGCTTGTTTAGCATTAGGGGGCCTGACACAGCCACAACAGCCAATACATTCTGTTGACCTTTGCTCTCTCCAGCCATTCAAGTGAAAACAGCAGGTATTATTTTGCTTTGTAAATATGAGACCGCATGGTATTTTGCATGAGCTTCTGGAAACTGCACCTCCCTCCCCCATTCTGACCTGTCTGCCGTCCAGGGCTCCCACCCTTTGTTGAGGAGATAATTCTGCCCTGTTCAAGGACTGGTTGTGGAGCAGCCCTAAGTGAACAAGAAACCGAACCCCTCAAAGATCCCTGCAGAAACACTGTATTCTCCTCACCATCAAAAGCTTCGACCACTTTTATTTTGGGCAGAAGTGAAATTTTCACTCAGGCAAGATAGCTGTTTAAGCACAAGCCTCTTTATACCAGCTGTGTGCGTGGTCAGGTAGGAGATCTACTCTAGAAAATCCACCTAAGAAAATGGCATTAGTGAGCAAATTCTTCTAACAGTTCTTTGTGCCTCTGTCGCACCTGTTGCTGAAAGATATCTTAAATGGTGTGCTTTTCAGTTATGTATAAGTTATCTTGGAATAGGTCCTGTGTGGGACACACTTAAGTTTTAATGTGAACTCAAATGCCAACTTTTTTTAATGCCTTGGACCAGTTGTCTAAACTATTTCTAAGTAACCTGGGATAAAAATGCTCACCTACCTTACTTAGGTGTTGTGATGGGCTTATGTTGTTGAAATAGGAAGTAGATTAGAGTTAAATGTTTTATCCTTACACCATGAAAAGATTTAAGGTTAAATTCAGGGAATCACCGAGCAACGATTCTTCTCTTGATGATTTTTGGTAACACTAAAGGGCATATATGTGCCAAAGTTCCCAAATAATAAAATTGCAATAGAAACCACTGATATATGTTACCTGGTAATTCAGAGTTGTGCTTTTCAGGATTTTTACAGTGTCTATTACATTCTGCAAATATTACCTTCGTCAACTTTAAATGGTAATTTTACAGCAAATACCACCAGATTGTTTTAGATTTTCTTTCCCATCATCACACATCTTTCCTGACCCTTCATTGATTAGTCAGCTTATTTCCCCCAGCAGCAGACTAGTGCTCTCAAACCACTATCAATGCTTTAAACATAAATAACATAAAATAGGTCTTGCACATCTTTGTTCCCTTGTGACAACGCACATTGGCAGCAGTAATCTTTTCCTTTAGATCTAGCTTGTTTGAAATACGATGGTACTTAAAAGGAAGGCCGGCTGGAAGGACACCAATAAAAATACCAGCTCAGCTTAAAACAATTTGATTTCAACCCAAAATGAATTACCTTGCAACACAAATAGATAATGGCAAACGGGATATTCTACTTATCAGGACTATTCCCTGCTGAGAGTTAGAACTCCAGGTTCATTTGAAGCTCATGTCCTGGGAGTATAAAAAAATATGGTCTCCTGAACATTTATGTGCAGATGAACTAGTTGGAAGAGGAAACAAAGACTGAATATACAACATCCACTCCTTGCTGATTTCTGAAGTGACAGCTCCAGTTTGACCTTCCAATGCAGAAATTCAAGATGTTGGCTGTTAAAGGAAACAACTTTTCTGTAAGGGAAAAATACCAAATAGCATCATTTTGTTTCTCAGGAAGCAGTTGTCCATGATGAGCTTTACAAACTAGAAGTTTGTAAGGATATGTAACGATGTTTTGTTTGTGTTTTTATACATAATATGCAGTGTTTTAGTGACAAGAATTTCCTTTTCTAAACCATACTTAGAAGATGGTTATGTGGTAGACTTTTCAGTAGTAATTTGATAGCACATATGAACCCCATGGGTTTTGCACATCAGTGAATTGAGAATTACTTTGTCCTAAAGTCGAAAGGCCAAAAAAGAATATACCTTCATGGGAATCCCTTGAGAAAAAAAATAACAATTTTTCTACTGTTCCAGTATGTCATAAGATTCTTATATCCTTTCACACTTCATAAATGCAATTAATGATCTCTCTCTCTCTCTCTGGTGCAAATTACTTTGTGTACATATTCTGATGTAGTCTTGATAATTGCCCTTGCAGTGTAATCTCTAAGAGATTATTTACAAGATTTGCAAAGATTATGGCAATGTCAAATATATCATCTTGGTGAAATAGAAAACAAAGAATAATAATTAGTCATTTCTACAAAGTTTGGAATTTACTATGACTGTTGGTATAAAGTTTAATTCCACTTATAAAACAAGTCACTTCGTGTCACTAAAATTAAAGCAAATTTCCAGAATCGTGTCTTAACCATGTTAATATCAATTCGAAATGGAATCATTGTTTTGGCTGTCTTGTGCTTGATATTATATGAACCAGTCTGTAAACTATACATGAACCAAAAATATCCAAGGAAACAGAGGTGGTTGAATCAATTCCATCAATTTTTTCAAAGGCTATTGACTCATGATCTAGTGGTTAAAATGGAGACCCGGGAAAAGCAGAATAAAACCAAGATTCTGTCCTCAGCTGAATGACAAGTCTCACACACCATGCTTCCTTCCTTCCAGGGTGCTTATGAGAAAGAGAGAGTTTTCAGAACCTCAGATCCAGTCCCATATGACTGTTGTTATCAGAAGGCTGTCTGGATGGCACTGTGTGTAAGCCTTTGATAATATTCTTTACATTGTCATAACACCTACAACAATTTGATTTCCTAATGCTTTTCCCATGGGTTAGTATTCAGTGTTTTCTAGGTTTTGAAGGTAGAGGGATGCATCATATCTCACTGGCCTACAGAAGCTCCTGCAACTATTATATTGATACATAAAGGAATAAATGACAGGTGCAGCATCATGATTTGACTTTCCATTTGTAAGCTGGATTTGGTGAAGTTCGACCCTGGTGCTTTCTGTTCCACTGTTAAGTGACAAAGTTACTCATCTGTACATAAGCATCTGAAATTTTAGCAGGTAATTACATAAATGAAGTATTTTACACAAAGCATTAAAATTTGTATCAGAACAGCTCACATTATTTCTCAGTCACTATTGGCATATGTAAAACACTTTTAAAGCTCTCAACAAGATAATAAAGTAAAACACTTTTCTCTCTTCCTTCTTAGTCGTTATCTAGATATTTTTCTTTTAGATAAACAATTGGCATTGTGTTTACTGAAGCTCACATTGATATTCCCCAATAGTGTTTGCAACTTGAGTTTTATTCCAGCAGCTACAAGAAATGAGTCCACAGTGCAGAGCAGGAGGTCCCTCTGGAACCTGAGATTATTTGTTCTCTCACTGTTCTAAAGGTAATTAAGGAGCATTGCATGTTTCTCAATTAATGATTTCTCATTCAACAGGGGATCTTTGATGCTAATTTGTTTTAATCAGGGCAGAGGCTGCTCAAAAACTCTAAACAATTCAGTGAAGAGGAACTAGGAATTTTTAATCAAATAGAAGAGATTTAAAAGCTATGAGGGATGCATCCATCATGCACTTTCAATTCCTGTTCATTTAACTTTGTTTTTTTGAGTTTTATAAATCAATGTGAGAATTATTAAATAGAGTCTATTGTATTACATAATATGGTTTTCCTCATATATTTGTGTGTGTATTTCATGGACTTCTCCCATTTAAAGCCTGTTTATTTACAAGCATTTCTCTCTCTGCGTAGGATGTATTTATACATACATGTCATACCCTTATTTGTTATATACACTTGTAAATGTAGAACATGTTTATGTAAAAGTATATTCACATATTTGTTACAAATGAATTACAGAAATTGAGTCATAAATGAGCATTAGGTTTAAAAAATTCTTTTCACCCCTTGGACAATGTCCTGAATGACTATTCACAGTCTGAGCTGCTGAGTCACATTGCATTATGTACATGGAAACACTCATAATCTATGTAAAAGTTGCACCTTGAAGAGGAATTACAGCATGATTAGACCATAGTTTTTGTAAAAAATGGCTTCATCAGGCGACTATGGCTTATGAACGTAAATACTCAAAGTAATGAAATTAAAATACTGCCTTTCTTTCCTAACCATCAGGTTTTGATCATCTCATTTTGATGTCCTCAAATCAAGACCACTTTGCAGGAATGTCAATCATGTGAAATGAGGTGGGTTTTTTTTTTCCTTGCTCTAACTGAATATAGAAAAATCTCAAGAAATGCTTGAGAGGCCTAACTAGTTAAATACTTACTGGTTCACTATATTGAAATAAGTGAGAAAGAAAAAAATATATTTTTAGCCAGTGGTTCTCAAACTTTTAGAGTACATCAGGATCACCTGGAGGGCTTATTAAAATAGATTTCTGGGGCCCAATCCTAGAGTTTCTGATTCAGAAGTTCTGGGATGCGGCTCGAGAGGTTTTATTTCTAACAAGTTCTTGGGTGGTGCTGAGGCAGGAGCTGATGACCCCGCTTTGAGAACTGCTGTTGTAAACAAATCAATCAGAAGGCAGCCATGGTTTGAGTGCAGCACTGAACAATGAGTCCGTGTCCCTCATACATTCCAGTGTGTTTTCAGAGATTCTCTACCAGGAAGCAGTGGGCCTTGTGTGTCTCTGAGGTGAACTCTGGGTGAATTTCTGGACCAGTTGGGCAGGGGCTAAGTGGGGAATTTAGGCAGAGAGATGACATCAGTGCCTACATTTTAATTCATGGAGATCCCCTGAGGGCTTTGCTGGAATCACAAACATTTGCAAACAAACTTTTGAATGGAAATAACAATCTAGTACACCTGTGCTAATGGGCAGTGCCAGAAGCCAGGCTGACTTGTGAAGAGCTGGACCAGGCTGATGTTTTCCAGCCCTGCTGATAATAAGAATGATCTGGGGCTCTGTCGGGTATCTGTTTTAAATAAGGGCTCCAATTAATTCAACAGACAAGTTTGGGGAACTCTACTTAAGGGCCCAATTCTTTTTCCTTTCTCGAAGTGGTGCTAAAATTGCTGATATAGAGCTTCGGAGGGAAGCCCATTCATAAAGCCTCCGTCTGGGCAACTGCCCACTCACTGCACAGGCTGACCTCATTTGCTCAGCTTTCCTTGACATGTAGCATGATTATGTCGGTGGGTCATGAATTGGCCTAGTGTTTCCCTCAGCTGTATAATTATCCCACGTAATGTGATAAGTTCAATTGTGATTTGCTTTGGTTCCATCAGTGCTGTAGGGTTTTTCTGACTCCCGTATCATAAGGCAGTTTGGGGTTGGGGAGACTAGGTTCTCACGTATACGTATGAATGGTAATTTAATTGCATTTACATTTACCCTTAAAATCAATCAGTGGGTATGAAACAAGCTTCTTCTTTTTTTTTTTTTAATATCTTTATTGGGGTATAATTGCTTTACAATGGTGTGTTAGTTTCTGCTTTATAACAAAGTGAATCAGTTATACATATACATATGTTCCCATATCTCTTCCCTCTTGCATCTCCCTCCCTCCCACCCTCCCTATCCCACCCCTCCAGGCTGTCACAAAGCACCGAGCCAATATCCCTGTGCCATGCGGCTGCTTCCCACTAGCTATCTACCTTACTACGTTTGTTAGTGTGTATATGTCCATGACTCTCTCTCGCCCCGTCACAGCTCACCCCTCCCCCTCCCCATAACCTCAAGTCCGTTCTCTAGGAGGTCTGCGTCTTTATTCCTGCCTTACCCCTAGGTTCTTCATGACATTTTTTTTTTCTTAAATTCCATATATATGTGTTAGCATACGGTATTTGTCTTTTTCTTTCTGACTTACTTCACTGTGTATGACAGACTCTAGGTCTATCCACCTCATTACAAATAGCTCAATTTCGTTTCTTTTTATGGCTGAGTAATATTCCATTGTATATATGTGCCACATCTTCTTTATCCATTCATCCGATGATGGGCACTTAGGTTGTTTCCATCTCCGGGCTATTGTAAATAGAGCTGCAATGAACATTTTGGTACATGACTCTTTTTGAATTTCGGTTTTCTCAGGGTATATGCCCAGTAGTGGGATTGCTGGGTCATATGGTAGTTCTATTTGTAGTTTTTTAAGGAACCTCCATACTGTTCTCCATAGTGGCTGAACCAATTCACATTCCCACCAGCAGTGCAAGAGGGTTCCCTTTTCTCCACACCCTCTCCAGCATTTATTGTTTCTAGATTTTTTGATGATGGCCATTCTGACTGGTGTGAGATGATATCTCATTGTAGTTTTGATTTGCATTTCTCTAATGATTAATGATGTTGAGCATTCTTTCATGTGTTTGTTGGCAGTCTGTATATCTTCTTTGGAGAAATGTCTATTTAGGTCTTCTGCCCATTTTTGGATTGGGTTGTTTGTTTTTTTGTTATTGAGCTGCATGAGCTGCTTGTAAATTTTGGAGATTAATCCTTTGTCGGTTGCTTCATTTTCAAATATTTTCTCCCATTCTGAGGGTTGTCTTTTGGTCTTGTTTATGGTTTCCTTTGCTGTGCAAAAGCTTTGAAGTTTCATTAGGTCCCATTTGTTTATTTTTGTTTTTATTTCCATTACTCTAGGAGGTGGATCAGAAAGAATCTTGCTGTGATTTATGTCATAGAGTGTTCTGCCTATGTTTTCCTCTAAGAGTTTGATAGTTTCTGGCCTTATATTTAGGTCTTTAATCCATTTTGAGCTTATTTTTGGGTATGGTGTTAGGGAGTGATCTAATCTCATACTTTTATATGTACCTGTCCAGTTTTCCCAGCACCACTTACTGAAGAGGCTGTCCTTTCTCCACTGTACATTCCTGCCACCTTTATCAAAGATAAGGTGTCCATATGTGCATGGGTTTATCTCTGGGCTTTCTATCCTGTTCCATTGATCTATCTTTCTGTTTTTGTGCCAGTACCATACCGTCTTGATAACTGTAGCTTTGTAGTATAGTCTGAAGTCAGGGAGCCTGATTCCTCCAGTTCCTTTTTTTGTTCTCAAGATTGCTTTGGCTATTCGGGGTCTTTTGTGTTTCCATACAAATTGCGAAATTTTTTGTTCTAGTTCTGTGAAAAATGCCAGTGGTAGTTTGATAGGGATTGCATTGAATCTATAGATTGCTTTGGGTAGTAGAGTCATTTTCACAATGTTGATTCTTCCAATCCAAGAACATGGTATATCTCTCCATCTATTTGTATCATCTTTAATTTCTTTCATCAGTGTCTTATAATTTTCTGCATACAGGTCTTTTGTCTCCTTAGGTAGGTTTATTCCTAGATATTTTATTCTTTTTGTTGCAATGGTAAATGGCAGTGTTTTCTTGATTTCACTTTCAGATTTTTCATCATTAGTATATAGGAATGCCAGAGATTTCTGTGCATTAATTTTGTATCCTGCCACTTTCCCAAATTCATTGATTAGCTCTAGTAGTTTTCTGGTAGCATCTTTAGGATTCTCTATGTATAGGATCATGTCATCTGCAAACAGTGACAGCTTTACCTCTTCTTTTCCGATTTGGATTCCTTTTATTTCCTTCTCTTCTCTGATTGCTGTGGCTAAAACTTCCAAAACTATGTTGAATAAGAGTGGTGAGAGTGGGCACCCTTGTCTTGTTCCTGATCTTAGTGGAAATGCTTTCAGTTTTTCACCATTGAGGATGATGTTTGCTGTGGGCTTGTCGTATATGGCCTTTATTATGTTGAGGAAAGTTCCCTCTATGCCTACTTTCTGCAGGGTTTTTATCATAAATGGGTGTTGAATTTTGTCAAAAGCTTTCTCTGCATCTATTGAGATGATCATATGGTTTTTCTCCTTCAATTTGTTAATATGGTTTATCACATTGATAGATTTGCGTACATTGAAGAATCCTTGCATTCCTGGAATAAACCCCACTTGATCATGGTGTATGATCCTTTTAATGTGCTGTTGGATTCTGTTTGCTAGTATTTTGTTGAGGATTTTTGCATCTATGTTCATCAGTGATATTGGTCTGTAGTTTTCTTTCTTTGTGACAACCTTGCCTGGTTTTGGTATCAAGGTGATGGTGGCCTCGTAGAAGGAGTTTGGGAGTGTTCCTCCCTCTGCTATATTTTGGAAGAGTTTGAGAAGGATAGGTGTTAGCTCTTCTCTAAATGTTTGATAGAATTCGCCTGTGAAGCCATCTGGTCCTGGGCTTTTCTTTGTTGGAAGATTTTTAATCACAGTTTCAATTTCAGTGCTTGTGATTGGTCTGTTCATATTTTCTATTTCTTCCTGATTCAGTCTTGGCAGGTTGTGCATTTCTAAGAATTTGTCCATTTCTTCCAGATTGTCCATTTTATTGGCATAGAGTTGCTTGTAGTAATCTCTCATGATCTCTTTTATTTCTGCAGTGTCAGTTGTTACCTCTCCTTTTTCATTTCTAATTCTATTGATTTGAGTCTTCTCCCTTTTTTTCTTGATGAGTCTGGCTAGTGGTTTATCTATTTTGTTTATCTTCTCAAAGAACCCGCTTTTAGTTTTATTGATCTTTGCTATTGTTTCCTTCATTTCTTTTTCATTTATTTCTGATCTGATTTTTATGATTTCTTTCCTTCTGCTAGCTTTGGGGTTTTTTTGTTCTTCTTTCTCTAATTGCTTGAGGTGCAAGGTTAGGTTGTTTATTCTAGATGTTTCCTGCTTCTTAAGGTGGACTTGTATTGCTATAAACTTCCCCCTTAGAACTGCTTTTGCTGCATCCCACAGGTTTTGGGTCGTTGTGTCTCCATTGTCATTTGTTTCTAGGTATTTTTTGATTTCCTCTTTGATTTCTTCAGTGATCACTTCATTATTAAGTAGTGTATTGTTTAGCCTCCATGTGTTTGTATTTTTTACAGATCTTTTCCTGTAATTGATATCTAGTCTCATGGCGTTGTGGTCAGAAAAGATACTTGATACAATTTCAATTTTCTTAAATTTACCAAGGCTTGATTTGTGACCCAAGATATGATCTATCCTGGAGAATGTTCCATGAGCACTTGAGAAAAATGTGTATTCTGTTGTTTTTGGATGGAGTGTCCTATAAATATCAATTAAGTCCATCTTGTTTAATGTATCATTTAAAGCTTGTGTTTCCTTATTTATTTTCATTTTGGATGATCTGTCCATGGGTGAAAGTGGGGTGTTTAAGTCCCCTACTATGAATGTGTTACTGTCGATTTCCCCTTTTATGGCTGTTAGTATTTGCCTTATGTATTGAGGTGCTCCTATGTTGGGTGCATAAATATTTACAATTGTTATATCTTCTTCTTGGATCGATCCCTTGATCATTATGTAGTGTCCTTCTTTGTCTCTTTTAATAGTCCTTATTTTAAAGTCTATTTTGTCTGATATGAGAATTGCTACTCCAGCTTTCTTTTGGTTTCCATTTGCATGGAATATCTTTTTCCATCCCCTTACTTTCAGTCTGTATGTGTCTCTAGGTCTGAAGTGGGTCTCTTGTAGACAGCATATATAAGGGTCTTGTTTTTGTATCCATTCAGCTAATCTGTGTCTTTTGGTGGGAGCATTTAGTCCATTTACATTTAAGGTAATTATTGATATGTATGTTCCTATTCCCATTTTCTAAATTGTTTTGGGTTCGTTATTATAGGTCTTTTCCTTCTCTTGTGTTTCTTGCCTAGAGAAGATCCTTTAGCATTTGTTGTAAAGCTGGTTTGGTGGTGCTGAACTCTCTCAACTTTTGCTTGTCGGTAAAGGTTTTAATTTCTCCATCAAATCTGAATGAGATCCTTGCTGGGTAGAGTAGTCTTGGCTGCAGGTTTTTCTCCTTCATCACTTTCAGTATGTCCTGCCACTCCCTTCTGGCTTGTAGGGTTTCTGCTGAGAGATCAGCTGTTAACCTTATGGGGATTCCCTTATGTGTTATTTGTTGTTTTTCCCTTGCTGCTTTTAATATGCTTTCTTTGTATTTAATTTTTGACAGTTTGATTAATATGTGTCTTGGCGTATTTCTCCTTGTATTTATCCTGTATGGGACTCTCTGTGCTTCCTGGACTTGATTAACTATTTCCTTTCCCATATTAGGGAAGTTTTCAACTATAATCTCTTCAAATATTTTCTCAGTCCCTTTCTTTTTCTCTTCTTCTTCTGGAACCCCTATAATTCGAATGTTGGTGCGTTTAATGTTGTCCCAGAGGTCTCTGAGACTGTCCTCAGTTCTTTTCATTCTTTTTTCTTTATTCTGCTCTGCAGTAGTTATTTCCACTATTTTATCTTCCAGGTCACTTATCCGTTCTTCTGCCTCAGTTATTCTGCTATTGATCCCATCTAGAGTATTTTTAATTTCATTTATTGTGTTGTTCATCGTTGCTTGTTCCATCTTTAGTTCTTCTAGGTCCTTGTTAACTGATTCTTGCAGTTTGTCCATTCTATTGTCCATTCTATCTCCAAGATTTCGGATCAACCTTACTATCATTATTCTGAATTCTTTTTCAGGTAGACTGCCTGTTTCCTCTTCATTTGTTAGGTCTGGTGCATTTTTATCTTGCTCCTTTATCTGCTGTGTGTTTTTCTGTTTTCTCATTTTGCTTATCTTACTGTGTTTGGGGTCTCCTTTTTGCAGGCTGCAGGTTCGTAGTTCCTCCTGTTTTTGATGTCTGTCTGCAGTGGCTAAGGTTGGTTCAGTGGGTTGTGTAGGCTTCCTGGTGGAGGGGACTAGTGCCTGTGTTGTGGTGGATGAGGCTGGATCCTGTCTCTCTAGTGGGCAGGTTCACGTCTGGTGGTGTGTTTTGGGGTGTCTGTGGCCTTATTATGATTTTAGGCAGCCTCTCTGCTAATGGGTGGGGTTATGTTCCTGTTTTGCTAGTTATTTGGCATAGGTTGTCCAGCACTGTAGCTTGCTGGTCGTTGAGTGAAGCTGGGTGCTGGTGTTAAGATGGAGGTCTCTGGGAGATTTTCGCCGTTTGATATTATGTGGAGCTGGGAGGTCTCTTGTGGACCAGTGTCCTGAAGTTGGCTCTCCTACCTCAGAGGCAGAGCCCTGACTCCTGGCTGGAGCACCAAGAGCCTTTCATCCACACGGCTCAGAATAAAAGGGACAAAAAGTAAAGGGAATTAGTAGAAGTATGAGGAAAGAAAGAAGGAAAGGAGGGAGGGAAGGAAGGAAGGAAGGAAGGAAGAAAGAAAGAAGCAAAGAAGAAGGCAAGAAGGAATGAAAGGAGGGAGGGAGGGAGGAAGGAAGGAAGGAGGGAAAGAAGGAAAAACAGAAAGAAAGAAGATACAGTAAAAATAAAATAAAGTATAATAAAGTTATTGAATTAAAAAATTCTTATTTAGAAAAAAAAAAAGGGACGGATAGAACCTTAGGACAAATGTTGGAAGCAAAGCTATACAGACAAAATCTTACACAGAAGCGTACACATACACCCTCACTAAAAGAGGTAAAGGGGGAAAAATCATAAATCTTGCTGTCAGAGACCACCTCCTCAATTTGGGATGATTCGTTGTCTAAAGGAGGGAAGGAAGGAAGGAAGGAAAGAAAAAGAAAGAAAGAAAGAAAAAGAAAGAAAGAAAGAAAGGACGAAGGTAAAGTATAATAACGTTTTTAAAATTAAAATTGATCATTAAGAAAAAAATTTTAAGAAAAAACCATGGACGGATAGAACCCTAGGACAAATGGTGGAAGCAAGACTATACAGACAAGATCTCACACAGAAGCATACACATACACATTCACAAAAAGAGGAATAGGGAAAAAAATCATAGATCTTGCTCCCAAAGTCCACCTCCTTAATTTGGGATGATTGGCTGTCTATTCATGTATTCCACAGACGCAGGGTACATCAAGTTTATTGTGGAGCTTTAATCCGCTGCTTCTGAGGCTGCTGGGAGAGATTTCCCTTTCTCTTCTTTGTTCTCACAGCTCACAGGGACTCAGCTTTGGATTTGGCCCTGCCTCTGCGTGTAGGTCGCTGGAGGGCGTCTGTTTTTTGCTCAGACAGGACGGGGTTAAAGGAGCCGCTGATTCGGGGGCTCTGGCGTACTGAGGCCGGCGGGGAGGGAGGGGCACGGAATGCGGGGCGGACCTGCGGCGGCAAAGTCCGGCGTGACCCTGCACCAGCCCGAGGCCCGCCGTGCGCTCTCCCGGGGAAGTCGTCCCCGGATCCCGGGAACCCGGCAGTGGCGGGCTGCACAGGCTCCGCGGAAGAGGGGCGTGGAGAGCGACGTGCGCTCGCACACAGGCCCCTTGGTGGCGGCAGCAGCAGCCCCAACGTCTCCCGCCCGCCTCTGGGGTCCGCGCCTCCAGCCGCAGCTTGCGCCCGTCTCTGGGGTCCGCGCTTTCAGCCGCGGCTCGCGCCCGTCTCTGGGGTCCGCGCTTTTAGCCGCGGCTCGCGCCCGTCTCTGGAGTTCCTTTAAGCAGCGTTCTTAAACCCCTCTCCTCACGCACCAGGAAACAAAGAGGGAAGAAAAAGTCTCTTGCCTCTTAGGCAGGTGCAGACTTTTCCCCGGACTCCCTCCCGGCTAGCTGTGGTGCACTAACCCCTTCAGGCTATGTTCAAGCCGCCAACCCCAGTCCTCTCCCTGCGTTCCGTCCGAAACCGAAACCCGAGCCTCAGAGCCTCAGCTCGCAGCCCCGCCCGCCCCGGCGGGTGAGCAGACAAGCCTCTCGGGCTGGTGAGTGCCGGTCGGCACCGATCCTCTGTGCGGGAATCTCCCCGCTTTGCCCTCCGCACCCGTTGCTGTGCACTCCTCCGCGGCTTCGAAGCTCCCCCCTCCGCCACCCGCAGTCTCCGCCCGCGAAGGGGCTTCCTAGTGTGTGGAAACTTTTCCTCCTTCACAGCTCCCTCCCACTGGTGCAGGTGCCGTCCCTATCCTTTTGTCTCTGTTTATTCTTTTTTTCTTTTGCCCTACCCAGGTACGTGGGGAGTTTCTTGCCTTTTGGGAGGTCTGAGGTCTTCTGCCAGCCTTCAGTAGGTGTTCTGTAGGAGTTGTTCCACGTGTAGATGTATTTCTGGTGTATCTGTGGGGAGGAAGGTGATCTCCGCGTCTTACTCTTCCGCCATCTTCCTGCTCTCGAAACAAGCTTCTTGAAGATGATTCTGTTTTGACATATATCTCGTAAAAGTTCAAATATTTAATAGCACCTACTATGTATCAGACACTTTGCATGTTATTTAATCCTCTTACAACCAATAAGAAAGGAATATTAGAATCCCTGTTTTACAGATGAGAAAACTAAGGCTTAGCATATTAAGCTTCCCAAGTGCAAGTGGCAGATATGGGAAAGAACCTATCACAGTGTGCTGCTTCGCCTGAACCTGCTGGTGATTAATTAACACAAAACCTTCAGACAATGGCAAGAAAATGATGTCAGAAACTCCAACCATCATTCCCTTACTATAATATCTAATAACTGAAACATTTTTGATCGAAGGGATATTTTCCCCTTTCTAGTGAGCAATCTCATCTTTTGGAGCTATCATGAAAATGAGCTCTAACTCCTCAGCTCCAGGCAGTCTCAGACTTTCAGATGCTGTGACTCACCGTGCCCATTAGGCGGCCTGGTTAATCACACAATCATCGTGCGTGTTCATGGTCTGGCTTCAGACCTAATCATGTCATATCACTGAGTCACAAAAGTGCCAGTGATCTAATCGCATGTGACTTTGCAACTACAAGTTACATCTCGATGTGATCATATTGTCAGTATTCCACTTTGTTGGGACTGACAAATCTCTAGACTGTGGTTGGAATGTTCATCGAAGCTCAGTGTAAAAGGTCATCAGAAAGGCGGTCAGGGCCCTCATAGGGACTCACTTGTCCATCGTTACTACTCCATTTGGTTAATGTTCAGCACAGCGCCCTCCTCTACTCTCTCCCCACCCTTTACTGAACAATCCTGTCTTTGTTGGATTCTGTCTTGCACCGTCGCTTACCCAGCTCTTCCCGGGGTTCTGAGCTCTCAGATAATAAAGCACAGGTTATAGTGGGTGCCCTAAATTTGTATCAGTTCAAATCGCATTACAAGTTGCTATGAAAAGCATTACAGTTCTTTCCTAGAACTCTCGTGTTACTATCATGAATGCCAGCTACGTTTGGAAAACTTTACACAGGTTCCACAATAATAGGAATTGATGCACTGCACTTTTCAATTAAAGCGTGATGACGGAACTAGTCAGGCTCCTTCACTTTTTCTCAACCTCAGTTTTCTCATCTGTCTCGCGAAGGTCCATCTCAGGACATATTGGCTGGTTGTCTCTGAATTCTTACTGGCTGACGATGCTATTGTGCTTGCCTGGGTTCCTGTTCCTTAGATTTTTATGACATCAGCTGTGAGAAGGCTGTGTTAGAACCCATCAGGTTAGTTCAGCCTCACAAGAAATACCTGTCCTTAAAATGGCACACAGATCTTCACAGGGGTGGCATTTACAAGGTCAAAGTTTTTATTCTGATTTTGGCCTGCTTGGGTTACGTTTTGGATTGGCATGGTATCACACTGAAAGAAATGGCTGTTGCAGGCTTCTCGCACATTTTCTTTATCTTTTATAACAGAACGCCTTTGAGGTACACATACTTCAAATATTCTTTATTCACCACCACCAAAATACTCAATTCTTATTTTATTTCTCAGTGAAGCTTAATTTCTACCCAAAGGACAACATATTGTGACTTCATTGTTTCAGCTGTGTGTCAAATCTTCATTGCCTCTAAAGGGACATTCTTTCTACTCAGAAGATAAAATGAGATGTGGAGAATTACTGAATCATTTGGGCATCAAAAGATTCTTCTAGGGCTTCCCTGGTGGTGCAGTGGTTAAGAATCTGCCTGCCAATGAAGGGGACACGGGTTCGAACCCTGAGCCGGGAAGATCCCACATACCGCAGAGCAATTAAGCCTGTGCACCACAACTACTGAGCCTGTGCTGTAGAACCCACGAGCCACAACTACTGAGCCCGTGTGCCACAACTACTGAGGCCCGTGCTCCTAGAGCCTATGCTCCGCAACAAGAGAAGCCACTGCAATGAGAAGCCCGCGCACTGCAACGAAGAGTAGCCTCTGCTCACCGCAACTAGAAAAAAAAAAAAAAAGATTCTTCTATATAAAGAACTATTAGTTAACAGTAACAGGAATGTTAATGTCCTTTAGTCTCCAAAAGAGATGGTTGGAAATATTTTTGTGGCGGCCAACTTTCAGAAGAAGCATCCCAGTTACTCTATGATTATATCATGGAGAAACAATTATTCTCCATTCGGGGCCAAAATAAACAGCAGTTCTCCAACAAGCATGGCTCTAACAGTTCAGAAACATGCAAATACTGGGTAACTAGCTGGTGTGTTTATATGCAACATGCAGATGTATGACCTAGATACATCTCTAAAAATTAACGGCGCTGCACTGGGCTCAGCTAATACTCTAACAAGTTTTTTCTTTTCTTTAATGATGAGCATAAGCCCTGAGGGCATTGTGTTTGATAGAAGTGACAGCTCTGCAAGATGCAGGCTCCTCTAGGAGTGAGTGTGCTGACTCAGAAAATAGAAGGACAGGGCTGGATGGGAGGGGAATTGTCAGACATAATTTAACCTGCTCGATTAAAAGTTATGTAGCTAATCAGTGCTGCAGGCATGCTATAACCATATGCCAAAGACAATGGTGACATCCTTAAGATTTACTCCTTAAAAGAAAAATCAGTATAGAACCTAGAACCTGCACTATGAAATGTCACAGGTCTTTCTCCTTTGATTGTTTGACATATTTTGAATCCCATATCATCTGAATAAAGGAAGTTATTTTTTCCTTCCTTCTTTATTCCCCACTCCCCCTACCCCCAGCCTCAAGAAGGTCCATCATGTTCCTGAAACCACACAGGACACTGAATTCTTTGTCATTCAAATGTGCTTAGAAATAAAATCACAGATGTTTGTGTATTTCTACGATATTGCATAATTAAGTCTGATCTCAATGAGGAAATGAGAGGGAATTCGAACAATCAATTCAGCAAGAAAAATAGGTATTTATGTCTATTTGCCTGGGGTTTTCGTGAAAGTAGCTTAAGTTACACTGAGGATTAATTAATCCTGTGACTGATTGCTGTGATGCATGGAGCTGAGGGACACCTGGCTGATTTGGGAAGCGTGGGCATGAGATGTGGTACCCCGGCTGAAATAAACATACTGAAAAGGACGTGCACGAAATATCTAATGTGGAGGGGTTTTAGATATTTTAGATAAAAGGGGAAGTGTGTGACTTAAAGGGTTTAGCAGTTGTGTCAACATCAGAATCCTAATTATTATAGGTAGGATTTACCCAATTGTGACTTATGAAGATGATTAAAGGGTTCTTGAGACCCTGTTACAAACTCAGGAATGAGCACCAAAGGCACACTTACCATATCGTAACTGCATAAAGCCTCACAGTAATGATCGCGTGCCACGCAGTGAGGTTCATACAGCAATCCAAAGTCGCTCCTCACTGTGAAGAATTGGTGGGTCTTTAGTCTTCTTCTGGTGGTCGTATCTGGACTCCAATTCTCTGTGCCTTTCCTTGTTCTGTAGGTTCCTTCTGAGGTTAGGTGTATCCAGCTACAAACAATAGCAACCGTGGATTAAACCATATGGAATCTATATATTACTTAACAAGAAAATCTGGCAGTAGGAGTCCTGGGATTTTGATGGCTCAGAGATGTTCCCCTCATTTCCCTCCTCAGTGAATTGGCTTTTCTCCTCAAGTATGTGCGTCTTGGTGACGAGATAGCTGCCATAGCTCAAGGCCTCATGTCCTCTGATGACATTGCACAAAGCAGGAAGGGAGGGGTGAGGGCAGTATTGTTTTCTCTTTAGAATTCTCTTGTCTTTCATCAGGAAGGAAATCTCTCTCAGAAGTCCACCCTGACCTTCAGCTCATCTTCTTGTAGCTTTCATTGGCTAAGACTGAGTCACATGCTTACCCTGGACTAGTCTCTGGCAAGGGGCGGTGTGATTGGCTTAGATCCTCTTTGCTCAAGGTGTGGTCCAAGGAGAAGCACATCCACTTCACCAGGGAGCCTGTTAGAGTTGCAGGGTCTTAGACCCACCTCAGACCTAATGAGTCTGCATCTGCATTTAACAAGAGGCCCCATGGTGATCAGGTGGGCATGAGACTGTGACCAATGCGGATTCACCCCCTGGGGCTGGGCATGTTCGGTTTGGGAAAATCAGAATTATGCCTGCAGTAAAGATGGGAAGGGCCTTGGGGTGGGCAACCAGCAGTGTCTGCCACAATCTTCTAATCTCTCATCGCTTGGAATTATCACTTGGTTTGGTGACCATGATTTTCTCTCCAAAACAACTCTGCAAAGTGATGTCTGCTTATGGTGTGTGCTAACCCGGGGAATACTTTGGGTCCACTTGAGGGGCCCTGCAGCCATGTCCCTCATCTACTGGCACTTGGACCAGGCTGATGACCTCCCTGAGTGCTGAGGCAAAGGGCACAGGTGTCATCCACTCCCTTTGGCTAGAAGGATCCCTTCCTGCCTGGGGCCCAAGCTGAAAATGGTCTCCCTGTTTTGGTGGGCTGAGTAATGGCCCCCAGAGATATCCATGTCCTAATCCCTGAAACCTGTACAGTTACTGCAAAAGAGACAGATAGGATTAAGGTAAGGACTTTGAGATGGATAGATTGTTCTGGATTATCCAGTTAGGCCCTAATTGTAATCATAAGTGTCCTTATAAGAATAAAGCAGAGGGAGGTTTGACTTCAGATAAAGAGAAGACAGTGTGACATCAGAAGCCAAGATTGGAGTGATGCAACTGCAAGCTAGGGAATGCCACTGGCCACCAGAAGCTGGAAGAGGCAAGGAAGGGATTCTCTCCTAGAGCCTCCAGGGGAAAGCAGCACTGCCAAATGCTTGGCTTTAGCCCCATAAGACTCATTTCAGACTACTGGCCTCGAGAGCTTGTAAAAAAATACACTTCTGTTGTTTTAAGCCACTAGGTTTGTGGTAATTTGTTACAGCAGCCCCAGGAAGGTGATACACCCGTCTTTCAGTCCCTACAATTCCCTGTGGCACAATTTTTAATCCAGCAATGTTGCCTTTTCATTATTTTAATATAGTTTGCCGATGGAATTATAGATTCATTTTTACAAGACATACAAACACTGTCAAAATAAGATCCTCTTTGGGTTAGGATAAGAAATTAGCCCCAGGAAGCCTAGGGAGGCAAATCACCTGTGCGTGACCACTGCAGGTCCCTGGTCACCATCATCATCTTGCCTCAACCAGATGCAGAAAGAGCATGTGGGGGAAAGGAGAGAAGGAGGAGGGAGGCATGAGGTGAGCCCCGCCCTCAACACACACACACCGCTGAGCCTGACTTCAGCAGCTCAGAGCAAAGAAGTACAATTAGAAAACCAACTTTACCTGTGCTTTCCAGTGCCGGGTAAATTGCACTTTTCTCCACCAAAACCATTTGACAGAAAGACTAAGAAAGGTCAAAAGCAGAAGCTCGGAGGGGACTAAACATGCCACTGAAATGAATAAAGGGTGGTCACTAGCAGCCATGGAGAGACGCAAGATGGGACCAGAAAAGACTTAGTGGGGATGAGAAGGTCTCATGCAAAGCAGGGGCTGCCACGGTGGGCAGAGGCCACAGCTCCCGTCTCAGGGGGGCGGTAATTCTGCAGACGGTGGGGCGTGACCTCCAGCGGGGAGGAGCCACTCCTGGCGTTGGCACATTTGTGCTAGTGAGGCTTTTAGAGAAGCTCTTTGGACAGTGTTCATCACAGGCCATTCGGATAGAGATGGGTGAGGGTCTGACATGAGACAGACTAACGTGAAGAATGGTTGTTTGCACTGCTGGGAAGGAGAGGGAAGACGCTGTCACAATCTTGCAAGCGCAGCTTCTTCTCAGAAGTAAGCTCGCAGCCTTGATGTCTGCTCCTAAACGCGCTGTGCTGCTAAATGATGCTCGTAACCGCCCATCCCACCGCCGGCGAGTCGGGCGCTCCGGAGCCGGCTTCTCACCTCCAGTTCTGCGGGGCACAGAGCCTCGCCCCTGGTCCTGACTCCTTTGTTTGGAAAGAGCCAGCTTACCTTTCGCTGCTCAGCTCTCTGGCCACCATCGCTGTGCCTTGCATCACAAACTTTTGCCCGTGGAGAGGCCTGATATGTGACGTTTATTGGGTGGGCTTCTGTTTTTATTTTTGGTTTTGTTTTCTGGACTTTGTCCTTTCTTTTTTTTTTTTTTTTTTGTTTACATCATCTTAGTGGTACTCCTCCCACCAATAAAGCAGATGGTCAAGCAAAGCAGATCTGGCTCCTTGTTCCCTGAGAAAGAATGACCAAGTAAAATATAAAAAGAAAGAAAGTACGTTAACATTCAGTTCTGGATTTTGAGATCCTGAGGTCCAAGGCGTAGCACGAGCAAGAGGTGTGACAGGATATTTAGCCAGTGGGCCTCTGCCCTCAGACACTTTCAGCCACGGAAATGGGCTGAGGATGCTACGTGGACAACAGGGAGAATCTAGAGAAGAAGAGAAAGCTGGACGAAGAGTTGAAGCCCTTGTCCCTCTCTTTGCTCTAAGACCACAGGGCATGGGAGAACGCACGTGCACACCTGTGCACATCGGGGCCGTAAGGTCTCGGCTGTTGGCAACAGCCCGTGGATCGCCCAAGTCCAAGGCCAGTGGAGGACCAGCTGCCTTGGAAGATACCAACGGGGATGCTGATAGGCAAAACAGGGTGGTGGCCATCACCAGAGATGCCATCATGAATGGAAGGTGGCAGGGGACAAACAGCATCTTCCCCATTGACATGGGGCACACCCCTGCTTCCCATCACCTTGCCCACAAGAGGGTGGACATGCCTTGAGGGACTGATAATGGCTGGAAACCTTAGGAGAGACCTTCAGGTCGCTGAGTTTCCTTAACTTGCCTTAAATTCTGCCACAGTTGGCACAGATGCTTGAGGGAAAAAAACAGTTTGAGTAGCGGGGAATAGTTACCCTTTTTACACACCTGAGTTAAGTGGCTTATGAAGTATTATACCCAATACGACAACTTTATTTCACCCACCATGAACGAAAACTTTACTTTAAGCCCTAGATTTCAGCTCACTGTTTGGAGAGAGTTTGGGTGGGCGTTTGATCCACTTTTACTGCCTTCCCAGCAGAGCTGATCTGAACAGATGATGGCTTCCTCTGGGCGGTCTCATTCACCCCGTGAACTCATCGAATGTGTTGCCTACGTGAACTAAAAATATCCGCGATCCAAGCAAAGAGCCACCCAAAGGGGACTAACACGTATTAGCACTTGCTGTGACGCCATTGTCCTAAGAATACGATCTCCTGCTCCGTTCAGTCCACACCAGTCACCTGTGACGCAGCTGCTGTTACTCTCCACTTACAGAGGCAGAAACAGAGTCTTGGTGGTCTGCCCAGGGAGGCGGGACTCACACTGAGCTGCCTGCCAAGGACACCCAGAAGTACACTGAGCACAAGGTCCACAGGAGACCTAAGAGGTAGGAGGGAGAAAATGAACCAATCAGACCCCTTAGGGGACTAGAGATGCCTCAACCTGGGGGACTCCCTCTCCAGAGGCTGGGGTTCAGTCTGGTGGATGGTAGTTGAGGAAATAATTTGAGATGAGGCATAATCAGTAAACAGTGGGTTGCAGGACACCAGAGGGTCTGATTAAATGGACATCACATGGAAAATCATAAGCCCGCAGAAGTCAAAGGGTAAGACGCAAAGCAGAATCTAGTGTAACCATGGCATCCGACACGGAACCTAGAAATCCTAGAGGCGCCACCTGCAGGTGGAAGAGCTGTAGGCGCGGCCCAGGTGTCACTGGCTGCCACCTCCCGTACCCACGTCAGTAGTGAGGTGGGGGGGGGTTTGAGGCCTAGAGAAATATTTGGGTGCAGGGATGCCTTGCATCATCTCCTCAGATGACCGTCCTCTCCCTCTGGTGGCCATCATTCACACACTCAAGCTGGCCCCGGCGTGGTCCTCAGGCCCCAGCAGCCAGCTCTGTGGTCATGGGTCAGCTTCTTCTGCTGAGCAAGTAGCTGCACGATGAGGGATCAGTTACCTCTTTTTTTTTTTTTAACATCGTTGTTGGAGTCTAATTGCTCTACAATGGTGTGTTAGTTTCTGCTGTCTAACAAAGTGAATCAGCTATATGTATACATATATCCCCATATCCCCTCCCTCTTGCGTCTCCCTCCCACCCTCCCTATCCCACCCCTCTAGGTGGTCACAGAGCACCAAGCTGATCTCCCTGTGCTATGCGGCTGCTTCCCACTAGCTATCTATCTTACATTTGGTAGTGTATATATGTCCATGCCACTGTCTCACTTCATCCCAGCTTACAGTTCCCCCTCCCGGTGTCCTCAAGTCCATTCTCTACATCTGCGTGTTTATTCCTGTCCTGCCCCTAGGTTCTTCAGAACCACAGTTACCTCTTCTCTTACATTCTCCTCTGCAAGATGAGAGCGTTGGGGAGAGCTGAGGCCACTCCCACCTCCAACACACTGTGATTCTCTCATTATAGTAAAATGGGTTTAGCCCCGATGTCTTCATCCATTCAGGCTGCTGTAACAAAATACCATAAACTGAGCGGCTTATAAACAACAGAAATTTATCTCTCTTAGTGCTGGAGGCGGGGAAGTCCAAGACTGCTGAGTCAGTAGATTCAGTGTCTGACGAGCCTGTTTCCCGGAGAGCGATTTCTTACTGTGTCCTCACAGGGCAGAATGGACCAGCCAGCTGTCTGGAATATCTTTTATAAGGACACTAATCTCATCATGAAGGCTCAACCGTCAATACCTCATCACCTGCCAAAGGCCGAACCTCCTATCACCATCACCTTTGGGGTTGGGATTTCAACATATGAATTGGGGGGGTGGGTGGGACACAAGCATTCAGACAGCAGCACCTGACAAGGAGAAAATCCTGACTTCAGCCTTGAGTAAATGCAATCAGTCCAAAGTGTTTATTAAATGGTTTTCTTCGCAGAGAAAGAAAACCATGCTTATGGTGATGTGACTGCCTTTCAAAGTTACAAAGGTTTGCTTATAAGATTCTTTGCTCCTGTCTCAAAGGAACTGACTTACAACTTTGTCCATGTGTAGCTTGTTTTCTGAACATTTTTTAAGCAACCAAAACTTCACCGTTGTCTAAAATGCCTGACCCTTTATAAGGCTCCAGTGATTTTCCTCTGGCAAGCTTCCTCCTTCACACGTACTAACATTTCACTTCGCCGTCTTTACGGTTGAGTCTCCAACTCCCTCTTTGTGTTCCTCACAAGAATTCGTGTCTGCAGGCAGCCAGCGTGAAAACTGGGGAGCAATCTCTCCTGAGCTCCCGCCCCTCCAACCGGTCCCGGGCACTGGTTCATTTCTCTCCACCTATGATTCTATGAGAAAATGTCCGCCCTCTTTGCAGATCTTCAATTTCACATACTTTTCTGGGTTCCTCTGAATTTGCTGAGAGCTTAGACAGCACTTGCTTTTATTTTTCCACCCCAATAACTTTCTGTCTTTTGCTATGTTAACAGAACTCTTTTGAACCCATAGAAAATTTCTCTTTCACATAATACAGGATCTCTTATCCTTCCAAGTAAACAAGGTTACATACACCTGCTTAACCCAATCAATAAACAAATGGATTATCAAGCATCCTTCAGATAAATAGCCGATACCCCTTGACTGCCAACGCCAGTGACATCTTCGAAATAAATCTAATAGAGAAAGACTGGAGTAACTGATTCCTGTGTGTGTTTTATTTTCTTTCTTGAGATGAGATGAAACTTGAGCCTGCAGACAGCCCTGTCATTGATTTTTAGTCTTTTATCCTCCATGAAAGAAGCCCCCTTGTTCCAGCTTTAGCAAAATAGCAAATAGCCTTTGCCTGTATTTCAGGTCCTGCGTGCTGCCTCTCTCTCACCTCCTTGGATTAGGGGGCCACGTGGTCCGTGGTGATGCTGGATTCATTAAGAAAGGCCTCTGAACTGCCTCATCCACTGGGCCCCTTGAACCTGTTAGAAGGCAGTGGACCTGTGGTGACTGCAAGTTGCTGGGAGCGCTCACAGCTTCTGCTGAGAACAGGCGTAATGTGAAAGGCTGTAGGAGAGCAGTGAAGTGTGGCACTAATGAGATTTAAACACATATATAAGATGCGCCAAAAGATGGGGAAATATTCCATTATTAAAGACCAATGACGTGAGCTTCCGACTAATGAGCTCACAGCATACTCAGTGGAACCATCGGAAGAGTAGCCCAGGGGGTTACCCTGCAGGTAGATGTTTTATTCAAGTCTGCGTTTCATAAACCATCTCTTCTCTCCAGACCTTCCTAGGACTCGGCTTCTCGCCGGGACCCCTTGCAAAGGAGCAGCTAGTGATTACACTTGACGCTTGAGAGGAGAGCCTCCAGTCGGTCAGCCGGGCTGCCTGCCTTCTCTGTCGCCTCCCCGTGGAGTCCTCCATTATTCAGATGTCTGCTGGCACCTGCTAGGAAGTCAGGACTGTGCCGGGGGTATAACGAGCAGAGAAAACCATGGCTTTAAGCTTTCTGGTTTTATGGAGGTAGCCACTGTCTGCACCGCAGTGTGATAAGTTCTGTGAGACTGTAATCATTTGAGTGTCCCCCACCACAGTTGAGTGATTCCCGTACATTATGTCTGTCATTCAATGCCCACAAGGGCCTGAAAGATGGTGCTGTTACACCCATTTTATAGGTGTGGAAACTGAGGTGTCTAATCTTAAGGAATTGCTCAAGGTTTGCAGCCTTGTCTGCAGGAGTCCAGAGCCAGAGGTCTCACCATTGCAGAGCCAGAGGGAACAGGAGGATTTTTGTTTTTTGGGTTTTTTTTGCGGTATGCGGGCCTCTCACTGTCGTGGCCTCTGCCGTTGCGGAGCACAGGCTCCGGACGCGCAGGCTCAGCGGCCACGGCTCACGGGCCCAGCCGCTCCGCGGCACGTGGGATCTTCCCGGACCGGGGCACGAACCCGTGTCCCCTGCATCGGCAGACGGACTCTCAACCACTGCGCCACCAGGGAAGCCCAGGAGGGGTTTTTGAGGGCGCCCCGGGAACTTTCTAGCTGACTTTCACAGACACATGGGGGTAGAGCCAGGTCTGAAGGAGAAGCAGGGTTAAATTCAGCAGGGGAGGAGGAGAGTCATTTCAAACAAACAGAAAAAACAACGTGGCCCATGGACAGAAGGCTGATCTGATGCCTGTGGCCCCATGGGGATCATGACTGGCGTGGGGATGGGAGACAGGGCAGCAGATGAGGCTGGAGCGAGGTGCCCTTGTTTTCTGGTAAATGCTGCTGTCCCAGCCTGACCTCTAAGGGTGCCCTCTTGTTCAGAAGTGTCCTGGTTTGGATGGTAAATTGCGTGGTTACCTTGGGCGAGAAGGAGAAGCCAGGAGGGGCTTCTTGCTAAGGAACAAGACTTTCACCCCACAGGCGTTTATAAGGAAGGCGCGTCTTCAGTCTCACACTCTCTCAACTGAGCTATTTTGGTGAGGATTGTAAGGAAGCCTCTGACAACACACGGAAATTTTGGAAAAGTTATCCCGATAGCATGGGGGAGGGGTTGGAGAAAAACGAGGGACCTATCAGGAGGTCATGGCCGGGGGCCAGAATGTGGGCCTGAGCCCAGGCAATGGCTGCGACAATGGCAGGAAAGGGACAGACTTGACCAGAGGTGCCCAAGAGGTTAATTGCCACGTCTCTGGAGCTTGTCATTGAAGACTGGGGACAGATGGGAGTTCCCGCGTGGGCGGCTGGGGGTGCCCCGCGTATTCAGAGGGCACAGAGCAAAGACTCGCGTTTCGAACTCTTGAACTTGAGTTGCCAAAGAACTTCCCACAGTCAGAAGGAAACGTGGGGCAGCTGGTGGGAAAAGAGTAGAGCTCGGAAGGTAGATTCGGGAGCAGCCATAGGAAAGCCGGACCCTGAAATGGAAGAGATCCATGAAACGACAGAGGAGAGGGGAGCAGGGCCCGAGGCCAAGGCCAGGCTGTCAGAGAAGAATGAGGGGACAAGAGGAGCCCAAGGATGGGAGACAGGACGCGTGAAGGGGTGGCTGCGGGGCCTCGGGCTGGACACCGATGGCTATGTCTTGGGAGAACAGTGGCAGGAGGTGGAGGTGGAGACCTGGCGACAGTGGGGTGGAGACTTCCTTCAGGGCCCTCCAAGGATCCGGAGCAAGATCCCTGGGAGAGGGCTTCCCTGGTGGCGCAGTGGTTGAGAGTCCGCCTGCCGATGCAGGAGACAAGGGTTCGTGCCCCGGTCCGGGAGGATCCCACATGCCGCGGAGCGGCTGGGCCCGTGAGCCATGGCCGCTGAGCCTGCGCGTCCAGAGCCTGTGCTCCGCAACGGGAGAGGCCACAACAGTGAGAGGCCCACGTACCACACACACACAAAAAAACGATCCCTCGGGGAGAGGGGTCACCCCACCCTGCACCCTACTCCCCACCTCCCTGGCCTCCCAGCCTTCGCTCTGGCTGCGCCCAGTGCCCGGCCCACCCTACCTGGCTTACCACTTAACTCACTCCAGACCCTCCTTTTCTCATATTTTCTCACCACCCGCAGAGAGCCAATCAGCAAAATCCTGTCTCAACCAGCCCAGGTGCCCCAAATCCAGATCGGAGGACCACCCCTCACGTCACCACCATCACCTGCCTGGTCCGAGCCGTCACCCCCCGTCACCACCTCACCAGGCCCTGCTCCATCCTCCATGCTCCATCCAGGGTAAGCCTTTTAATGCATAAGTCGCATCATGTCACTCATCAAACCCTCCGATGGCCACCAGCCAACTTAAAATCTAACGTGCTTGCCGGGATTTAGGGCTGCAGCTCTAATGTCCTCTCTCACTCTCCAGCCAACTGTTCCTGAAACCCTCCCTGCGGCACAGGCCTCAGGCCCCTGCACTATGTCCCTTGGTCTGGAACCTTCTCCCCTAGACATTCACATGCCCCACTTCCCCCGTTCACTCTCTGCTCAAATGTCACTTCCCCTACCTTCCCTGACCACCCATCTAAAATGCATCCCCTTAGCTCTCCCCTAGCCTGATTTATTTTTCTTCATAATAGTTATAACTTCCCATTATATTTTTTCCATTTTTCCGATATAATCTATATACAGTAAAATTCACCCCCTTTTTTAATGCACAGTTCTCTGAACATTGACAAAAAACGTACAGCCCTTTAATCATCACCACCATCAAGATAGACAGCAGCTCCTTCACTCCCCAAATTCACTCGCTCCCCCTTGGAGTCAAGCCCTTCACACCTGGTCCTCAGCAATCTGTTTTCTGTCCTTAAACAGTTTTGCCTTTTGCAGAGCATCACCTAAAGGATGGAGTCATACAGTATGTGGTGTTTTGCGCCTGTCTTCCTTCCTTCGTGTAATGCGTGTGGGGTTCATTCACGATGTTGGATATGGCGGGTCTTTCCTTTTGTTGCTGTGTAGTATTCCATTGTGTGGGCGACCAGAGGCTGTTTATCTATTCCCTACTGAGGATATGTGAGTCGTTTTCAGTTTTGAGGGGACATGATTACAGCTGCTACAGCAACTTGTGATCAAGTTCTTGTGAAGACATAAGGTCTCATTTTTTCTTGAGTAAATACCTAGGGGTTGAGTTGCTGGGCCATACGTAACTGTATGTTTAACTTTACAAGAATCTGGCAATCCTTTGCCAGAGCGGCTGTACCGTCTTACATTTCCACCAGCAAGAGACGGCAGCAGCAGTTGGTCTGCATCCTCACCAGCACTTGGTGGTGTTGGTTTTTTGGTTTGTTTTTTGTTTCACCGTTCTAACCAGTGTACAGTGGTATCTCGTCATGGTCCCGTCATTACGTATTGATTTGTGAGAGACTAAATATACAAATGGACAGTGGCTAGACCACATATGGCAATAAACTGTAACCCACCACTTCTGCAGCAGCCAGCCCAGAATGGTCCAGACTGAGTCAGACAGTGCCAGCTCCCTCTAATTTTTGCCCCCCCACCTCCAACTCAGGACCTACCCAAGAGAGACAAATATGTTCCCCTAACGAAGCACATAGGATGCCCTATTAACCCCTCTCTAGCTTCCTGAGGCCAGCGACCTCCAGCCAGGGCACACCTGAAGTCTTTCCCTTATGTCCACCTTAAAGGCATCCCAGTTCCCTGCCTGCCTTTGACTCTGCCTAACTCCAGTGACAGTGGCTGACTCCCTGCTCTAGGAAGCTCTGAATAAATAACCTCTGCTTGTTCTCCTCTGGGTGGTCTTCCTTTATCTTCCAAGTCTGTGTATTCACTGTCTTCTTCCATCAGGAGAGGGTATCTGTGCCCCTCTGGATCCTCACTGCCTGGAACAGTGTCTGGCATTCTAATAGATGCTCCAAAAAACCTGTTGATGGACTTCAGGAAACTCCAGGCTTCAGTTTGAGCCCTTGGCTTATTTCCTTTGAATGGGGGCAGAAACTGTAGCCCAGGAAGTTGCCAGAGCAGTGAGGCCTGGGGCTCTAGCAGGTCCCTTGGCCTCTGCTAGGGTTGGGGTGGGCCCAGCTCTTCTCCTTCTCCAGACCCACCCCGTCTGCTGGTTGGCAGCTTCCTGCCCCATCTGGGCAGCCCCCCTCTGCTTCCACGGGGAGAGGTAGAGGGTTTGGGCCAGCACAGGAGTGCAGCGAGAAGGCCTTCCAGTTCTTTCTAAGGATCTTGTCTGCTGTGGAAGAATGCTGAGCAGCCCCGGGAAAGGAAGCCTACAGAAGGCTCTGTCGGAGGCAGCCAGAATCTTCTCTGCTTTTGGAAACTGCCTCGTGGGAAGGGAGGCCTGTTAGACTAAACATCTCGTTGCCCCAAATTGCACCAATTTTGGAAACGCTCCCCGAGCTGTGTCTCTCCCTGGGAAAAGGGATTTATAAACCCTTAGTGTGAAGCAGCTCTGCATGCATCTCAGCTCAAGGGCTTTCAAAAGGCCCTTCTAGAAGTCAACTTCAGAAACTGGACTTGCAGTAGCAAAAACAGCAGATGCCCTAGACCCGGGTACGGTGTGCCTCGGCCCTGTCTCCATGGGTCCCACCTCAGGAAGGCTGATGGGGGGATGGGATTAGCGCTCCAGGGGGCCCTCAGAGCCCTGGAGGCACCCACACTAAATCAAACAATAAAAACAGCAGAATACAGTTTTCAATGACTGCATCTCCATATGTGAGGATTTTTAATATTTTTTGTCGCTATGGTGTCAAATTTATTTTCTTAAATATGTCTAATTGTTCCTTAATCAGCAGTTATTTAAAACACCTCGGCTTCATCTCAGATTAAGTATTTAATGATCTGCAAAGGAAGATTTGAAGATGCTACTTAACAGAGCTCTTATCCTTTTGCAATGTGATCCATTTCACCTGCTATCTGTAAGAAAACCAGCTGCTTGGTGCTGTTGTTAAGAATGAGTTAGGTGACGCAGGGAGAGAGGGGGCGACTCCATCCCCACCCTGAGCCTCGTCCCCATAAGATGCCTCAGCTTGAGGAATCCTGAGCTGCTGAGGGATGCCTCTGGCTGGGGCTGTGGATACGGGCTCTGGACTCCTTAGCGGTGGGTGAGGCAGCCAATCTTCGCATTTGTGCTGTTGGCAACCACAGGGAGACTGATGGAGTCTGGGTTCCACAGCTCTGGCAGCGCTCAACAAACAGGAGCATTCATTACTGCACACAGCAACACAGATAGTTCAGACACACAAAAACAGGTTGACGTTTGGGAAGCACTGGGCAGAATTGTGATGTTTGAAGCAGCTACACCTACTGCCTAAGATGCTTGGTTGTGTTTGGGGAGAGAGAGTTTTGTATGAGCTTTGTTTCATTTCTGTTGGGTTAGTTTGCTATGTCTTACCTGGCAATTCTGAGTAGGGCACACTCCAGGTTTATTTCCGGGGGAGAGATCAGAGCCATCAAATGACTGACAACGAATGAATGGACGGATGAATTGATGGGCACTGAATTGCTGGAAGACCCAGGTGCTGGGCCAAGGGACTTTACATTTTCTCTTTTCATCTGCCCATCTTAACAGACCAGGAAGCAGACTCCCTCAGTATCACTGAGAGGCAAACATGGAGTCTGATCCCAGCTGCAGGGGCTCTTGGGGACGTGAGCCCCCGGGCTTGGGTAGAAGCAGCGACTTCAGTGATCACGAGCCTCGGTGATACTCGCCCTCCCCTTGTCCTGATCTGGGGAAAGGAGCCGTCGCACAGCTGGGGTGCTGCAGTGGGGAGGGGGAGAGGTGCCTGCAGAGGAAGGGACCCCACACCATCTTTCCCTCTGTCTGAGTTTTTCCCCCTGAAGCTTCCAAGTGATATTCTGATCCCTGACACCCTCCATCTCCTGCATCGGTAATGACCCGCCTCCCGGGCCCTCCGCTGCTTCTCTTCTGTTTCCCTGACCCAGCACTTTTTCCTCAGTGCATTATTTTCCCCCAGATTTTCAGATTCCCTGTGGACGATAATCAGACAGCAAGCTGCACACGCTTGGCAATTTTGGGTTTTAATAAAAAATCATGTTTATTCCTGTGAAGACTTTCTTTTTCTCCATGAATTCTCCTAACAAATGCAGTTTTTGCTCGACTCGGGCTTTTTCTTTTTCTTTTTATTTTTTTAACATCTTTAGTGGAGTATAATTGCTTTACGATCGTGTGTTAGTTTCTGCTTTCTAACAAAGTGAATCAGCTATACATATACATATGTTCCCATATCTCCTCCCTCTTGCGTCTCCCTCCCTCCCACCCTCCCTATCCCACCCCTCTAGGTGAGGGGGCTTTTTCTTGAGTTGGGTTCTTTAAAGCTGACTCTGTTCCCAGGTTAGCTCTGATCTCAAGAGCTGGGATCCTGCGCCAAGGCTCTGAGAGTCCCAGGTCCTGCGGAAGACTCGCATTAGCCCCTTTCTGGCTTTTCCTCCTAGTGTGTCCAAAGCAATTTAGAATATCAAAGGTAAACGGGGAAAAGAAAGAAGAAGTGATCCCTGCCTGCACGAGGACATAAAAGTCATTCTGATATTATGAGGAATAAAGCAATGGCACCTTACATCTTAGTCAAGAGCTACGGGGGCAGCAGGCCATCTGATGTGTCTGTGGCCTCCAGGTCTGTCCTGGGAGCCACCTCAGCAGGGGCCACTCTGATGCTATGTCACGGATGTGGAGAAGGTGACGTTCACAGAGGATGGTGGCCCCGTCAACCCAGCCCTTCCCCGTCCATGCCACGGCAAGTAGCTGAACTCCATTTCTTCCTTCCCTCCCTGTCTTAACTCCCAACATTGGAGGTGACTGTCAGTGAGTCAGTGAAAAAAGTGACGATGAAGAAGAAGTAGTGTGCTTCCCTGGTGGCGCAGGGGTTGAGAGTCCGCCTGCCGATGCAGGGGACACGGGCTCGTGCCCCGGTCTGGGAAGATCCCACATGCCGCGGAGCGGCTGGGCCCGTGAGCCATGGCCGCTGAGCCTGCGCGTCCGGAACCTGTGCTCCGCAACGGGAGAGGCCACAGCAGTGAGAGGCCCGCGTACTGCAAAAAAAAAAAAAAAAAAAAAAAAGAAGTAGCAAGAAGGAGTAAAGACCTTGCATTGCCTCAGTTTGTGTATCTGGACAACAGAAGAACTAGGCTAGATTGTCGTCTGGCACAATGACCTGGAGAGCTTTCTAACACCACACCTGCCTGGTCCCGACCTATTTGATAGTCTCCGAGGAAGGGGCAGCCTGTGCATTTTGATGTGCGTTGCTCGGTTGCTGCAAATTGGTGAAAATGATGACTGTCTGGGTCCCTCCCCATTCAGGTGCTCCGTCAGTGCGCCTCTGCTGCCGGAGACTGTAAACTCCTGGGAGGTTGTTTCTTTCTTCCCAAAGGGAGGCATTTTTCTCAGCAAAACATAGGAGGCACTCAGGAAACATTTCTGGAATCAAATAGTTGAAGTTATCTTCTTCTTAAGTCTCATTTTCTTATTTCTGCTGCTTTTATGAAAATACATTGGTGGGAACAAACAATTTTGTAACCTCTAAACTGTGTGGATTTGATCCATTTATAACACAAAGTTAGTCTAGCCCAAGTTTATCACCCTGAAGCTATTAGCCACTTGGAATCTCTCTCCGATGGGACGAGAGTTCATGCATTTACGATGTGTGGGTTTTATGAATAATTGTTTCCTCTTCCATGCTGAGCTTGTGTTTTCTTGATGAAAAATCCATGATTTTTTCCCACCTGATCTGAGGCTCCTCTCACCCTTGGAGAGTTCTCAGCCCTTGCTTTAATAACTCTGGCCTTTTTGACCTTGCATCTCAGCTTTCCTATGTATGCCCCTAGACTTGGTAGAAAAATCCAGAGTGTGTGTCCAGCAAATGGCCTCCAGGGGGGCCTGGCTTGTGGGCTTACCAACTGCGTTTTCTAACGCTTTTGCGTTTTAAGTGCTCCTAAACCAGCAGCCGACAGCACTCGTCATCAGAGAAGCCGTGGACGCTGAGTAGGTGCATCAGTCCGATTCCTGGCGCACGTCTGGCAGACTTTCTGCTGTGGGTCGGGGCCCACTTGCAAGTGTCATCGGGGCTCTGGCAGCCTAAGCATTTGTTTTAGGCTTAATTGGCCTGAGGCTGGTACATGGACCCCGGCTTTGTCCTCTAAAGCAATGCACGTGGCACTGCAGTCGGAAAAAGGGGGAGCTGCTTTGGTAAGGCCTTTCACCAGAAGAATAAAGCCTCAGTGTCGCCACATCAAAGGCAGGTGGCGGCGACCATCGGCTACAGCTCCGTGTACCTCGGGCTTGCTGGGTAATGTGGCATGCAGCATACCTGAAATGACAAAAAGCACTTTTCTTTTTAATTCTCAGCTCCAACCAAATGCTTTCCCATGATGTTTTTCTCCCATAAATCAGCCTTGAGAAGAAAGCATGCGTACACAAACATTTCTTACGAGTCAGCACTTTCTTTACTGCATTGTAGGAAAATAGGTGACAGTGTTTTTCCCACCCCACTGTCCAGCTAGTGGATGTAAGGAGCGCTGGGTGGAAATCAGACGACAGGCTGTAGCCTTGGCTCTGCCGCAGTGTTCTTGTGACCTTGGAATTTACATTTAACCTCTTCCAGCCTCAGTTTACCCAAGGGAAAAATGAGAATACTAATACCTATCCTGTCTATCTCACTGGTAATTATAATAGCTGATTGAAGGCCATCTCTGAGAAGTGCAGATTATCCAAATGCATGGCATTGTTCATTCCCACGACTTGAACTGGCGTTTTTGTTTTGTTTTTCCCTTTGGATCTGTGTTGTGGACTATTTTTCATCAGCCACAGAAAAGTGTCTTCAGAGCTGGTGTCTCTGGAAGCAGAAGAGCCGCTCACCTTCCTCATCTATCACTGTTTGTCACATTTCCTAAAGAAGATCTCTGTAGATCATGCGCCAGTTTGTTGGGGGCAGCTATCCATCAAGGTGGAACCTGGGTCATTCATCTTTACACCTGGCAGCTGCCACCGACACAAAGCAGATGCTGCCTGAAGGGCTAAGAAGTGACAGGAACAGCTCCTCTGGGAGGGAGCCACAGCTCCCCGTGACTCGTAGTGTGTACGTTTCGGGAAGAAATTCCAAAGAGAGGATGTGTGTTTGAAATTATTGCCCTCCCAAACCCCTGTCCTGTTTCATGTGTTTCTTGCCCACATCTGACACCCAAGAAGGAAGGAATGGTCTCAGGAGACTCTGGTTCCATTTCCAGGTATCTTCATGTTGACATTACGATTAGTATTCAGTTCACAGAATGTATGGAAAGGTCAGGTGAGACCTTTGTGGCCACTCACACTTTGAGGAATTAGACATCATTTGTGCAGTGAATATCTGAGCTTGCGCTCTGCTCCAGGAGTACAATCATGAGCAAGCCAGACGGAGCCTTTGTTCCCGAGATCTGACAGTCTGGGGGAGGACAGGATGACCGGTAACAGGCAGTCACTGTGTAATGTGACATGGAGATGTAGGGGGGCTCGAGGGGCCTCTGGCGAGGCGACTCTCTGGACATGGAGCCTCAGGGAAGCTGCATAGATGTTAACCAGGTTGGGTGGGAACTGTGGAGGCAGAATAGGGTTCAGGGCAATGGGAGAGCAGGTGTAAGGCCCAAAGTGGAGGGGAGGCTGCACTAGAGCAGCGGTCCAGGACCAGCATCACGAGCATCACCTGGGAACTTGTTAGAAATGCGAAGTCTTGGGCCCCATCAAAGGCCTACATAATCAGAAACTCTCTGGGTGGGGCCCAGAAGCTGTTTTTTTTTTTTTTTTTTTTTTTTTTTTTGCAGTACGCGGGCCTCTCACTGTTGTGACCTCTCCCATTGCGGAGCACAGGCTCCGGATGCGCAGGCTCAGCAGCCATGGCTCACGGGCCCAGCCGCTCCGCGGCATGTGGGATCTTCCCAGACCAGGGCACGAACCCGTGTCCCCTGCATCGGCAGGCGGACTCTCAACCACTGCACCACCAGGGAAGCCCCAGAAGCCCATTTTAACAAGTTCTCAGTGATCCTGAGGCACATCCTAGTCTGAGAATCACCATGTTAGAGGAACTGTGAAGTGTTTAGACCAGAATTTAGCCCAACTGAGCATCTTTCCTTCTGGAGGAGACATTACCTCCATCTTTGGCAGTATGGTGGGGCCCCTCCTGGCACCCTGCTCTCCTGTAGACTCTCAAGCCACTGCCCTTCCCTGACATGGTCAACTATGGGGTTTTATTCTCAGCTTCTGGTGGGAGTGGTACTCAACCTTCTCACCTCCACATCCCCCTCCCCCAAAGAAGTACAGAGAGAAATAGACATCCACAGTTACAGTTAGCAATTTCATCAGCCATCTCTCAATTACTGAAAGAAGAAGAAAAAACAGAAAATCAATAAGGATATAAAAGACTTGCACAACAATATCACGCTGCTTGACCTAGTTGACTTTTATAAAACATTCTACCCCCAAACAGGAAAATACACATTTTTTTTCAAGTATGCAAGGAAAATTTACCAAGATAGACTACATTCTGAGTTACAAAACGGGCCTCAATAAATGCAAAAGGATTCAAGTCACACAAAGTATCTCTCTGACCACAGTGAAATTAAATTAGAAATCAATTACAGACCTATATCTGGAAAATTCCAAAATATTTGGAAACTAAATAATACACATCTAAATATCATATGACCAGGAAGAAATCAAAAGGAAAATTAGAAAATACTTTGAACTGAATGAAAATGAAAACACAATGTACCAAAATTTGTGGAATACAGCTAACGTGGTATTTAAAAGGACACTTTTAGCATGAAACGCCTATATATGAGAAGAAGAAAAAAATCTAAAATAAGTGACCTTAGTTTCCACCCTAAGGAACTAGAAAAAGAAAATCAAATTAAACCAAAAGTAAGCAAAAGAAATGAAATAAAGACCAAAGTGAAAATCAGTGAGGTAGGAAACAAAATAGAAAGACTGGACTAAAGCCAAAATCTAGTTCTTTGAGAACGTCAGTAAAATTAATAAGCCTCCAGCCAGATTAATCAGGAAAAGAGAAAGAGAGAGAAAAGACACAAATTACTAATATCAGGAATGAGAGAGGTAATTTTACCACAGATTCTACAGATATTGCAAGAATAGCAGGGTATAATGTGAACAAATTCATGCCAATAAATGGAACACCTTTATGCCAATAAATGTAAAATCTTGGATGAATGGACACATTTCTTGAAAGACACAAACTGCAAAAGCTCAGTCAAGAAGAAATAGGTAACCTGCATAACCTTATAGCTTTAAAAAAAACTGAATTCATTTAAATTTTAAATAACTTTAAAACGTACCCATAAAACCAAACCAAACAAAACTCCAGACCAAGATGGCTTCACTGGTGAATTACAACTGAACATTTAAGGAACAAATGATATCAATTCTATACAAACTCTCCCAGATAATGGAAGTGGATGGAATACTTCCCAAGTCTTTCTGTGAGACCAGCATTACTCTGATACCAAAACTAGACACATATTGCAAGGAAACAACAGACCAATATCCCTCATGAACATATATGTAAAAATTCTTAACAAAATTTTAGCAAATAGAATTAAACAGTATATCAAAAGAAAAATACACCATAACAAGTGGGGTTTATACTAGGAGTACAAGACTGGTTTAACATTCAAAAATCAATCAATTTATTTCACTTTAACAGAATAAAAGAGAAAAATGATACAGTCCTCTCAATAGATGCAAAAAGAGAGAAAGAAAGAAAAGGAAGGAGGAAGAAAGGAAAAGAAAGGAAAGAAGGAAAAAAGGAAGAAAAAAAAGTATTTGACAAAATCAGTATCTATTCCTAGTAGAAGATGTTGGCAAACTAGGTAGATAAAGCCATCTGAAAAACACAGCTCCTGGTGTGTTCTGAGACTCAGTTTCAGCACTGGGGTGGGGTAGATTTCCCCACACATACAACAAGCAATTCTTAGATACTAGTAGGGTATCCTAGAATGCAACTAAATTCTGACACTGTCTACCAGGAGACAGCATCAGATTCCATAGGTCAAGGGTTCAGTCCTACCAGACTGCTGCCTCAGACCCCCACCCACTTCAGAAGCTAGTCGCAGGCTCAAGCTGTTATCTGTGTTTCTGACTAACTGGCTATAAATCAGAGGTTCCCATGACCCCCTCCTCAGGTCTGATTAACTTGTTAGAGTGGCTCACAGACTCAGAGAAACGTTATACTTCCTAGATCTCCATTTTATTATAAAAGGCTATGACTCAGGGACAGCCAGATGGAAGAACTACATAGGGCAAGGCATGAGGAAGGGGCTTGGAGCTCCCATGGCCTCTCCGGGTGCATCACTCTCCCAGCACCTCCAAGTGATCACCAACCTGGAAGCTCTTCAAGCCCTCTCCTTTGGGGTTTTTATAGAGGCCTCATTACATAGGCATGATTGATTAAACCATTGCCCATTGGTGATTGAACTCAATCTCCAGCCCGTCTCCCCTCCCTAGAGGTCTGGGGGTGGGACTGGACGTTTCAATTCTCTAATCACATGGTTGGCTCCCCTGACAATCAGTCCTCTTCCTTTGGTTATACCTATGGCTTTCCAAAACTCACTTCACTAACACAACAAAAGACACTTCTATAGCTCTCTTCATCAAGGAAATCCCAAGGGTTTTGGAATTCTGTGCCAGAAAAGGGGAGGAAGATCAAACGTATATTTCTTATTATACATCAGAATATCACAACAGTTAACATCATATAAAACAGTGACAGATTGCTTTGCACCTAACATCTGAACAAGGCAAAGATTTCTGCTCTCAGCACTTCTACTCAAAACTGGGAGATGCTAGCCAGTGCAATAATGCAAGAAAAAAGTATAAAAGACATCCAGATTGGAAATAAAGAAGTGAAACACTCTTTATTCACAGTCAATGTCATTGTCTGCATAAGAAATCTACCAAAACAAAGACAAAACTGAAAATCTATAAGAACCAATAAGTTACTATAGCAAGGTTGCAGAAGGCAAGATCAATATAAAAAAATCAGTTTTATTTTTAATTACCAGAAACAAACAATTGAAAATTGAAACAAAAATATCACTTAAAATAGCATCCCAAAATATGAAACATAGGGGTTGATCTAACAAAAAGATAGCTGTTCTTAGGGCAGCTGGTGAAAGATTAAGTGGGTCTGTGGATTGGATTATAATGTGGAAACCATAATTCCCCACTGGGAGGTTATATGCTGGTTCCCTGGAATAGTGTCCCTGTTTTGGGTATAACACTCTGGAGTATTTTGTGTGAAGTGGCAAGCACAATCAAGCAAAGATGTGTACACTGAAAATCCAGACATTGCTAAGAGAAATTAAAGAAATCCTAAGGAAAAGGAGAGGTTCTCTGTTGCTTTCCTGAGGCCATGAACTGACTGTTAGCCTAGAACACTAGCTCCTCATAGTTCTGGAGGCCAGAAGTCCAAAATGGAGGTGTCAGCAGGGTCATACTCCCGCTGAAGGCTCTAGGGGAGGGTCCTTCCATGCCCATTCTAGCTGCTGGTGCTTGCCAGCAATCCTTGGTGCTCCCTGGCTTGTGGTAGCACAATTCCCAGTTCCTGCCTCCTTCACATGGCTGCCGTCCCTCTGTATGTATCTGTGTCTCCACATAGCTCTTTTATGAGAACACCAGTCATTGGATCAGGGTCCACTCTAATCCAGTATGACTTTGTCTTATTGAATTACATCTGCAAAGACTCTATTTTCAAATAAGGTCACATTCTGATGTTCTGGAAAGAAGCGAATTTGGGGTGGGGGGACACTAACCTGTCCAGGCTCTGTAAAGGGTGCATCAAAGAAATGAGAGTATAGCAAGTGATAAAGCTGGAATTTTAATTTAGTGCTCAATCATGCAGATTTATGAAGAAAGTTTTGGAATTATTCTAAAGGCAATGGGTTGGCTTTCAATGCTTCTGAAGAGGTGATAGAGGGGGGTCAGATCACTGCCTTTAGACACTGTGTGGTATCCACATAGTAGAGAATTTCAGAGGGAAGAGCTTATACAAAGCATCCTAAATCCAGGGCTATTATGATTTTTCTCCTTATCTGCAAAGAGAAGAGCCCACAGAGAGGGGCAGGAGCATGACTGAATTATGGGGAAGGGCACCGGTTGGATGCAGTAAAATAAAGGAAAAGAAGAATTGCAGGGGAACATGAGGTTTTCAGCCTGGAAAGAAGGAAACCTTTACAGAAGGAATTACAGAACACTGACAGGAGGAATAGTGACAACATTAACCAACAGAGATGACAGAGGAGCAGCTAGTTGTTTCAGGGGCCGTGGGCTCAGAAGGTGGGAGTTGAGTTTGGTTGTAAAAATGGAATCCTAGCATGAGTCATGTGGATCAACCCAATAGATGAACAGTTTCAGAAAGGTTAGGAGACGACACTTCTCCTGAATGCCAGCCCATGGCTTTTCCCGAGGCACCCAGCTGGGACTTCTGTAAGCAGCTGGAAACAGGGATGGGGTGCCTAGGAGAGACATGGTGACTGAAAATGTAGCAGGGATGTCTTCTTTCACCAGGGTGGAGATTTGGACACTTCTGCTAAACAGAGGAAGGAAAGTCCTTCTTCCAAACGTTTCTCTTTCCCTCAAATTGTGTCGGCTTGGATTGGGCTGCAAGCCGATGCCTACATCAGTCAACAGCAAGGGGAACGGAATCAGCTGTCTTGAACCAATCATTTTGAATGGGGGAGAGGGGTTGGAATAATTGTCTGGATGTCAACCAATCTGCCCAGAGCGTGAAAGCACTAATGGGGCTGGTGGGTCTCCAAGAGAAGGTGCATACTTCCCCACTCTGATGTAAACACAGAACCATTTTTCTACACCCAGTTTGAGGAAGGCTGTCCTACAGAGCAGTAGCAGAAGAGTCTCCACATAAAGACTGAGCAGGAATAGCCAGACAGGTAGGAGAAGAACAGGCACCCAAGGCCTCAGGCACATCAGGCCCGGAGGAGTTTCTAGAAGGTAAACACTTTCTCTAAAGATTATCTTAACCTTCACCCAAAAGGTAGTTTGCCTGTGTTGGCCTCAGGTAATAAACATCCATGTTTCGAAAAACCCTCTTCCACTTCTCGCCCCCCATCTCCCACCGAGGCCCCATCTGTTCTGCTCTAACAGATTCCACAAGCCAAGAGATTCCACTCAGTGTGTTGTCAAGATGGAGAGCAGCTCCCATGGTCCAGAGCAGCAAATGTCCCAGCGACCGATGACCGTTTTCTGGAGCAGGACTGGGTGTGCTTCCCATCACAGATGTCATTCTTCTGAAGAAAAAGAGAGAGTAAAGATTTCCAACCAGAAAGTTAATGGCCAAGGCCGTGCCATTGCCCCTCCCCGCCGCACACACACACGCTACCAGAGTTCGGCAAGTTCACAGATGGAGCCCACTTAAGGCAAACGGTACCTCTTAAGAACCACTGTGGCGTCCACATTAATTGCTAGTGCAGGAGTGGTGGGTGTTACACAGCAGAAGGGATCCATGGTCTCTCGACTGAATGAAAGCTGCTTCCGGTCTGTCCTGCTCCACTCAACTATAGACACATGCCGAGGAGGAAGGTGCTCCCTGGGGCATTCAGCATCCAGTCCTCGGGCCTGATGCACCCTGTCCGTTGCTCACTGACCCTGGTGGCCCAGTTACACAGGCTCATTTGTGTGCTCACCCAGCTGTCTCGGTTTAGAAACCTGAGGGAGTTCATGATGGGAAAATGAACTTGGTGCATGCACTCCTGATAGGTGTGGTGTCTGCTGCCTGCAGATACACGAACTGCATTGTTGCTAGCTGGGTTTTCTCCCGGTGAGACAGAGATTAATTACAGGAGGTGAGCGAAGACTCCCATTCATGAATATGGGAGCGTGCAGCAGTAAAGACAGAGACAAATTAGGAGTGCCTGCACCCCTGGTGCCTGTCAGAGGAGGACTCCCACAGACGGGCTTTAGGTACAAGTACTTCAGAGGATTGTTTCCTCCTTCATGGCAGCAGAAGCTTTCTAAGGAGGGTATCCGGATACAGAACAATAATGTCCGCCATCTGCATTTCACAATCAGTGCAGACATGCAGATGATGGCTCAGAGATTGAAAGAGACGTTTGAATAACTACCTCACGGAAGTCACTTTTAATCATTGCTCTTGGAGGCTGGCTCATCAGTCAAAGCAACAACTGCTGCTGACAAGCAGCTTTCATACATCTGATACTAAGGTGTAGCCAAGAGACCCCAATCGCTTTGAATTCTCTTCAGCCCATTAAGCTACTCCCCGTGAGTCAGAACTGGTGACCTTGAATGGAGAAAATGATGAGTCTAATGAAGGATCTGCAGTGAACTTGTCAAAGTGGGGCATTGGAACAGTGGTGGGGCTGTGACTTTCTGAGAGAAGTTTCCTCCCCGATAGGTAGGTGTGTGTTGACAAAGGTCTACTCCTTTCCAAGGCATCTATCTCTAAAGAATGCTGGGATTGTGGAGTCTGAGGTTCCTGTTCTCTGCGACTCCCACAGCAAGATGATGGCGGGGCCAAAGGGCCGAGCACATCCCCTGTCCCCTCTCGGGTCAGGGGCTTAGCTCCTATGGGCCACCTGAGCCAAGTCCAGCCCTTCTCTGGGGAGGAAGGTCCTATAGTAAGCCTAGGTGGGGTGCGGGATAGAGTCAAGCAGGGTGAGTGGGAAAGGGGAAACCAGCCACGCTTTAAAATACTTTCTTTCCAATAAATCTTAAATTCTGCATCTGGTTGGTTTATCACTCTTTCCCTGGCACCCAGAGCAGAGACTGGCTCACAGTAGGTTGTTTCATGAACACTCTTGCTTATCTCCCCAAAGTCTTTCCACGTGACGCAGGAGATAGATGGGTCCCAGGCTGAGCAGCTGGAGTTCGTCCCCTGTGGACAGATACTCCAAGATATCAGGAGGGAGGAGAAGCTAAGCCCTGCCCAGAGCACATATGTCTCATTCTTGAGGTCAAGGAGGCCTTCCTGACTGCGCACACGCACAAAGCCTCCTTGAAGGTCAAAAGGGGGGGGGGGCGCCACCCCATAGTAGGTGATGTCAACCTACTCATAAAACTCTTCGCTAGAATCCATTTTGGCTAAGAGATGCACGTGCACACAGGGGAGAACCCTGAGATATACCGAATAGGGACTCAGAACCAGGCAAAGCAAGATGACTGGCCAAAGGAAACCCACGTGTCTATCCACACATAGCCTTCTTCCTCCCAATAAACACTTGACTTGTTTCACTACTTTCTGTCTCTATGCGGAAATTCATTTCTGCACAGCTGATGGACCAGGGCCTTGTCACTGGCCATTGGTCCCTAGTGGTCTAGTGGCTTGGATTCAGCACGCTCACTGCTGCTGCCTGACTTCCATCTCTGGCTGGAAACCAAAATCCTGCTTCAAGCCACTGTAGGCTGAGGCCACCCGAGATCACACAGAGGGCTGGGTCTTAAAATTTAGTGCTGATTTTATGGACCTTACCGCCAACCTACTGGACTGGAATCTGAGGGTGGGGTTGGGATGGGATGAAAATCTGCATGTGCGCAAATTCCAAGCCCCACAGGGTGGTGTGCCTTGTGTAGGATCTTGAAAGACAGCCTTTGCTTGTGGAATTCAAATGTAACGAGACCCTTGGGAGCAGGGACCTTCTCAGAGTCCTGCAAGCAGAGCATCTTTTTCTTGGTTTTGATCTGTCTCATCCATAAGCCCGTCCGTCATTATTTACTCATCAGAACAGACAGAAGGAAGGGAGGCATTAGACTGTCTCTGTCTTGTACTGTGAATAAGCTCTTGTATATCCTAGTTTTGACTCTAACTGAAATTAATCAAAGACAGGACGTCCTGTTTGATTATAGAAGCCTTCCTCGAATGCGATCCCTTGCACGAAACATTGACTCCAAGCAGTGCTGTGCTCTGGCCGGCTCAGCGCGGCCGATGGTGCCCACCTCTTCCCAATCCCTGCTCAGAAGTCCTATCGGTAGCTTAAAATTAAATATGCAGGGAGCCCACTGACTCTGGGCCAGCCAGTCATATCCAGTCTGAAGATACAAAATCTTACTTTTGAATTCAAGGGAGTGTGAAAGAAGGAACACCTGCCAGAATGAGAGCCACGTGTAGCCCTACAGGGCGCCACACTGGGAGGGCCAATGTGACCTCTGGACTATACTGTAGAGCCCTCTGGGCACCCCTTCCCCACACCCTTCTGCCTACAATGGTTCTCTGTTCTGACCCCACCCACACTTGCCTTCTTGTTTATCCTGCTGGTCAGTAACACTAACCAACGTGCATTTCCTGAGCATTTAATGTGACTATCCCTGTGCCTGGCACTGAGGGGCATGCAGAGGTGTTTGAGGCCCTGCCCCAAAAGAAATTAGGATGGAAGAGGGGCTGTGGAAGAGAGGTAGAACCTGTGAACACATTCATGAATGATGAAGTGAAAAGCCGGCAGTGAACTGAAGTTCAGAGACTACAGAAATGGGGGTGTGCTGGGGGCTTCCGAATGAGGTCCTAGCTTCCCTATGATCCTGCAGGTGACTGTGCCTAGGGAGGCACAGCTTGTGCTGTGACCTCACTGCCTTTGAACGCCTGCTTACACCTGTCTTCCCTGCCCCCCGCCCTTGGGTGCCCCACAGGACACGGCTGTGGTCTGCTGTCTTAATAGCCGGGCTGTACATGGCAGTGTCCGGCAGATGCCTGACACCCAGCAAGCAATAGTGGGTGGAGGGTGAGTGGATGGACTTGAACCTGAAGAATGGGCGGGGTTCGAAATCTAGGGATTGTTGAGATTCCAGGCAGGGGTGCAGCATACCCAAAACACCTGAAAAAGACTTAACCAGGGGTCCTGAGATGTCAGCCGTCCTGAGGATGGAAGTGCCCACCATTGTAGGAGCAAAGGGAATGAGGTTGAAGGGGAAAGTGAAATGCGTGTGAGCTTGGCCCTGACTGAGTAGGTCAGAGGTTTTCTAATTCTGCTCTTCCAAGAAGCCCCAAGGCAAGCAGAGGTGCTCTTGGAGCTCTGAAAATAATTTAAATTTAATTTTCCAAATTACATATTTTAAACAGTAATACAATTACGTCGGCACACACAAATTTGGTTTACCCTAAATTTTAACACGTTGTTGACCTCCAGTCAATTAACTTATGCTACTGATCAATTCTCTGAATAAAATTCTGGCCATCGCTATTTAATTGAAGATTATTCTGAGATTGCCATGTGCTATTAAGCTGTAAAGGGTGTTGGTTTTACTGATGCGAATCAAGATTTTCTCCATTTTATGCAACTTAAATCACATACAGAAATAAATTACATGCTGAGGCTGATATAAAATTACTGTTTTCTTCCATAAACCCAGATTTTAAATTTCTATGTTGCTCAAAACAGTTTCATTATTGTCACTCATTGAGTGACTTCATTGTATTCACAAATGTTTAATCATTTAGACTTATGAAATAAATTTATATTAATGTTGCAGGGTACCTAAGCAGAGAAGTAGACCTTAAGATTTTTGAAATCTTATTGAGCAGAAGCTAAAAAAAAGCAACCAGGAAAACCCAACCTGCCTTTTAACAAACTAAAACTGATCATCTTATAAGTGGTGATGTCAGACCTCCTTTGGGGTAAATGGTTTCTTTGTTTTGAGAAAAACATCCAACTGGGGTGTTTAATTATGGAAACGTAGAAAAGACCCTTTTCTAAATAGAGGTATTTGAGATTCAAGGCATGGCTCTAAGAAGCTAAAAACTGCTGTGGGAGTGGGGAGGGAAGTTAGCTAATGTTGAGGGACAGAAGCAAAGACGATGGGTTGAATTGTGTCCCCAAAAAAGGGTGTGTTGCGTTCCTAACCTACAGTAATTCAGAATGTAGGTTACAGAATGTAGGGGCCACATTACTCAATTTGGAGACAGGGTCTTGGCAGAGGTAATCAAGTTCAAATGAGTTTATTAGGGCGGGCCCTAATCCAATATGACTGGTGTCCTTATAAAAAAAGGGAAATTACGGTCACAGAGACAGGCTCCCACACAGGGAGAATGCCATGTCACCACAAGCCAGAGAACTACAGAAGCTAGAAGAGAGGCCTGGAACAGAGCATCCTCTACGAGCCTTCAGACAGACCATGGCCCTGCAGCACCTTGATCTCAGACCGCTGGCTTCCAGAGCTGTGAGAGAATACGTTTCTATTGTTTAAGCCACTCAGTTTGTGGTACTTGTTATGGCGGCCCTAGGAAACTGTACAGCAGGCTAGGGCTTCTCTTGCAGAAGATGATGGAGTATATCATGGCATCTGCTGCTCACCTACCCCCTATAGGAGTTGAGCCCCTGTGGCTAAAAGGAGAAAGACGGTCAGCACCTGAGGGGACCTTCTGAAGAACATAGCACAAGGCCAATACCTCAGGGCCCAATTCCATCATATACTGGGATTCAACATGAAGCTGTTTGAAAAGGGAATTCTGGTATTAAAAAGAATTCATGTGGTAGACCATAGAGAAAATTTGAGCTCAGGGTGGCAAAACAAAAGAGGTATTTTTAGGAAATCTATTTATTGGTGTTATTTAATGTCACCTAACAGCTGCAGCCCACCAGGACATGGGGAGACATTCCAGGCAGCTCAAGTCTCCCAACCCAGACCAAGGTGGGGACACCTCCAGCCACTTGGTGTGTGCCCTTGCTCAGAGCACAAAATCGCCTAGAAAGGTGACTGGACTCCAAGCAGGAGCTCTCAGGAGCCACAGGTTATCATCCAGGGTCAAGTCTGAACCTTTTTCTGAGCTCTTGCACACTCACTAGTGAGCGGATGGGAGGCGGTGACCAGACGGGGCTTCTGACCAGAGCTAGTAAGGCTTTCTACACCAGCTTCTCTCTGGCTGCTGACCTGGTCAAAGGGAAACCATGCTGCTCTGAGTACCTTGTTCCTGACTTAGTCTGTTCCCTTTAATCTATAAATTGAGAGGGAAGGGGCAAGGAAGACAGAGCAGGGCAGGCTGGACATCTGGTCTGAAGAGGTAGGTTGCTCTAATGGCCTTTGGAAGACCTCTCCCCAAGCATCTGGGTCCCCCTGAGCCTTTGGGGACGGTTCGGAGAGTCACCGTTTAACAAGTTCACCCACCCTCAGACATGAGGTCACCTGACTCCTCATCAGGGCTGCTGCCTGGGCAGATGGCCACGTGATACGCCGTGGCATCATTGCACACCATTTAATGAGTTGAGTTTAACTTGGTCGCTTTGCTTGATTTGAGCATTTGGTTACTTCACGTCCTCCTGGTCTTTGTAGTTGATTGCTGGTGAGGCACTATTGTTCGTTCAGAAGTTGTATAAATTCAAGAGACCCCCCAAAGAAGGAAAGTGATGCTTAAGCTGCTAGATATGGAGCAGGATGAATGCCTACCTGATGGCCTAGCAGGGCCGCTCAGAGTAGCAGACCGTGGGACGGGACTGGAGTGTCTTCCTGGCCCCAAACATCTCACCCACAGACCTATGCTAGAGCCAAAGTTCCCAGTAATGTGATGAGCTTGGGTTAATTAGTGGGCTGTCACTTTTGTAGAGGGGGCTCATCCTGCTGAGGGCAAATATATTTTCTTATATCTGGGGTAGCTGCCGAAGTCATTGGTCCTTCAAACTACACTGCCAAGGACGCGACCCAGCGTGGGGCTGGGACAGGTGAGTCTTGGTCAAAGGAGAGAGGATGGCAAGGGGCTCCCAACACAAGTAGCTTTTCCCTGCCTCTCCCCACAAACCTCAGAGGTGAAATTTCCTGGAGTCCTGCAGCCCTACCTGATCCCACCCTCTACTGGCTACAGCCCTCTGCTTTGACCAAGCTTAATTAGAGATTGATTGTTTCATGTGTAAAGAATGTTGGCCTTGGGCTCTCTTTCCTCCCTTAACTAAGTCCCTTCCCTTCTCCAGCTCTATTTTTTTTATGTCTTTAATAGAAATGTCCACAGTTCTTTAACTCTGTCATCCAATAGTCTGAAAGTTTCTTGCAGGAAGGGATGGCAGATTTTCCTGGCATAGATATACTTTGCCCTGTAAGACCCAGCTGGGGGCGAAGCACATGAGGGGAGCCTTGTAAGTCCTTGCAGGCTGACTTCTGGGTGGGTGGGCTTCACCTTGTCTCAGTGCAGCCAGAATCACAAAGGAAGAAAGTCTTGACTCCACTGGCCACATTTCCCTGAGTAGATGTGTTAATGACATCATAGTGACCAGCATTTATTGACCGCTCTCTATGTGTCTGGGCTTGTGTTGGCTTATTTAACTCCCAGAGCCCCACTGTCCTGCATGTATGACTACTGAGCTCTTGAAAAGTGGCCAGTCTGAGCTGAATGGGCTGTAAGTATAAAATGCACACTGGATTTAACAGACTTAGTGTGACAAAAAGATTATAAAACATCTCATTAACACCATTAATATTTTATATTGATTATTTATATTGATTATATGTTGCAAAGCTACTATTTCAGATCTACTAGATTAAATAAAAAATAGTTAAAATTAATTCCACCTGTTTTCTTTTTACTTATTTTTAAGTAGCTACTAGAAAATTTTGAATCATATCCGTGGCTTGTATCTGTGGCTCTCAGTAGATTTCTGCTGGACAGCACTGCATCAGAGGTACGATCACAAGGGCTATTATTTTCATTTTCACGTGAGGACAGTAGGGCTCATAAAGGTTAATAAATGACTCAAGGTCACATGGGCAGTAATTGAAGGAGCTCGGTTTTGACCCCAGGTCTGTCTGGCTTTAAACACTGTACACGTGACCGTTTCATTTTACTGTCTCCCGAATTCATGACTCACTAAGTGTATTTTGATTCTCAGTAAGAGATTAAAGCCCACCCATGGGCTAATGAAAGAAGAAGTGTTTATGTGTTTTGCACACCAGCATCACATTTGATGAAAGTCTCATCACTCCTTGGACCATTCTAAGCTGGCAGCCCATGGTGTTCAAGTTCAACCACTGAGCCCCAGCCTGCATGCTCTCCGGAACTTGGCTGGCTTGTTCAGTGTTGTCTTTTAGGAGCATGGCATAGTCCTAACTCTGCATGGGTTTGTTGATTGATGAAGGACTGGCGGAGTGAATTTTGCTCTGATATAATCTTGAGGTCAGACAGAGGTCGGAGCGACAACTGTCCTGGGCAGACAGAACAACAAAACCAGGGACACACTCGGATTTGTGAATCCTATCCAGACCTTCCGACCTGTCACTCTGCTCTATCAGCATTTAATAAAAGGCATTTCCTTCTCCCTGACAGCTAGAAGAGCAATATTATATATCTGTGGTTTGGGATCTGACGGGAAATTAGAATTTACCCAGGGAGGCTGGGCAGGGGGAGGGGAGAGAGAACCAGAACAGCACCTGGAATTTGTGAGCGTTTTCTAGGAGTTTTTTTCAAGAACACTTTTATTTCAAGAGAAGGCAAGAACAAAGCAGCCTTGAAAGACAGAGCTTTTGTTTCTCATCTCAAAAAATATCCAAACGCAGTGGGGTTGTACAAGTGTCACAAAAGAAATTAGGTTTCTCCTTTTTCCTGCAAGAACAAATGTTTATATGTGCGTCACTTGCTGGGTCTCACGGTAAGGAACATAAATAAACGATTTTGCTTTGCTTTCCAATCAGAGCAAAAGCAAGTGAAGATTGTGAGCGTGTGTGTTTTGGGGGTTGGGACCTAGAGGCTGGAAGTAGCTTATAGGAGAAAATAAAAAATTTAAAAAAAGGCAAAAAAGCTTTCTTTCCCCTTTTTTTCTGCCCAGCTAAAATCCCAAGTAAAACTTTCCTGTCCATTTGTGGGACTGCGACTGCAGGTTCCACGTCCCTGAACTTTGGCTGCTGTCCTGCTCCCACAAAATAATATGAGATTTCTAAACTGGCCTCAGTGTTAATCAGGGCCTCAGGGGATAAAGCTGTACAGACTGCTAGGGGCTCTGATCCAGTGTGTTCATTCATTTATCTTGCTTTTCCCTGACATGTTTGCTGTCAGCTGCAGAGCTAAATACTGAGGCATTCTGAGGTGGTTAACTTCTGCTGAAGCTAAGAAAATAGCTTTCAGAGCCCTTTATCACCAAATCAATCTATCTGGTAAACCCCTGCAACTAAAGTAATACGTTTTCGCAAATTTTCTTCTGGTGTTTGACGGCCCGAGAAGTTTTTTTTTTCAATTTAATTTAATTTCTGTCTCTCCCCCTCTCTCTTCTATTTTTGCGAATTGAGTTTTTATTTCCCCTGCTCATTATTTAAAACTCCTTTGGAGGCAAAGTTCGTAAGAGCCTCATGTGGATTTTTCTGGGTTTTAACCCAATGCTGCCCTGCCCCTGGCTCCCCTCTGGTCCTGTGTGCTGACTGGGAAACAGCGAAGCCAAGTGTGCCTAGAGGCTGACCCCAGAGGGCACTTCTGGGCATCTCCCTGGCTCTAGGGACCTGTCACCTGGCAGTCTGTGCCCTTGAGCTCCCAAGGGAGGGGGTGGCCTAAGTCAGAGCTGTCCAGCTGAAAAATAACATGAGCCACCTATGAAATGATAACTTTTTAAAGAGCTACATGAAAAAAAGTAAAAAAGAAATAGATGAAATTATTTTAATAATGTATTTTATTTTACTTGACATATTCAAAATGTTATTTCAACGTGGAATAAATACAAACAAATTATTAATGGATCGTTTTCAGTGCTAAGGCTGGGAAATCCCGTGTACCTGGCACAGCACGCCTCAGTTCAGCCAGGCCGCATCTCAGGTGCTCAAAAGCCACATGTGGCTGGTGGTACCATAATGGGCAGCTCAGGTCTAAGTTAACAGGCTCCGCCCTCTCAGTGCCTGCCAGCTGTTTGGGAACAGCCATGTGATGGTTTACGGAAGACTGTGCCAAGTCAGCGTGGGAAGTGGGCACCATGCCTCTGTACTGAGTTACTAGGAAGAAATGAATGGGGGTGGGGGACGGGGACTGGAATCTCCAAGAAAGCCTCTAGAGGAGGCAGGACACAGGAGATGCCATGATGCCAAGGACAGAGGAACCTGTAAGCTGGGCTGAGAGCATCCGCATCTCCAGAGGCAGAGAAGCTGAGGCAGGACTTTTCCCTTCCCTCTCCCAAACCCCCTTCCCTGAGTCAACCTCCTGGCAGCCCAGGGACACATGGTCGGAGGGCAGTCTCTCCATTCGCAGTGTTGCGGAGGACATGGACCATGTGGCAACGGCCCTCAGAGACACTCCCCGTACGTGGCACAGCAAGGTGGATCGAGCAGGGGCTTCCATGCCAGCCATCCTGGCTTTGTCACTTAGCAGCTGTGGGCTTGGGGCAAATGGTTTATCCTCTCTGAGTCCGTTTACCTCATCTGGAAGATGAGAACAATGGGAGCACCTACGTCATAGGGTAGTTGACAGAGTTAAGTGGAGTCCTTGGCTCAGGGGCTGGTACCCCCAAAGGTAGCTCTTCTATGTTGTTCAGAACTGTAAAAAGTTGGTCAAGTGTGGGTTTGTGTTACAAGCAGCATCAGCAGGAACCATGTGTGTCTGGTCACAGGTCATGGGCTTTCAAGACTCGGATGATAGGACAGAAGGAGGAGGCCAGGTTCCGGGTGGCTCCATTGCTTCCTGTTGGTCGTTCGCATGTACTAACGCTCTACCTGGTACATTAAGCTGAGACATGACTTTCTTCCTTTCAAACTCCAACATGTTGTACCACATTTTTGATCACTTGTGTTCTGATCAGGAAGTCCCTTTGTCACATTGCCCTCTTCGAACATCGAGGAAATGTATTTCCTCTTTTTGGAAGGGGAAAGGGGTGTTGGGAATGATCATTCTGGTATGATCGGTGTACATGTGTGCACGTGTGTGTATGTGTGTGTGTTTCTGACTCTAAAACAAGAGCCCACCCCTAGGGTCCTGATATCTGCCACAATCCTCATGTTTCTTTTGTATTTCTTTGAATTAATTTTCCATTTGTGTGTGTGGCCTCTGACTGCACTGCAAGCTTCATCTGGCCTCATGTCTCCACCTGCAACATCACCTACTCCCAGTCCCTGGGTGGGAAGAGGATTGGGGCAGGTCCCGTCTCCTCTGGATCTTCTTTCCATGGCTTGGCCGCTGCTCCCAGGACTGTGGCCCAATGTCCATGAGGCAGGCTTGGCACAACCCCTCAAAGCCAGGGTCTACTTCTCCAGAGCCATAGGCCAAAAAGGCCCTGACCACTCCATTGCCAAGTCTCTGGAAGCTTCACTGTCATTGTCATCTCCACCATTTATTAAGCTTTTATTATGCTCCAAGCAGTTACATGCATTTTCTCTAATCGTCAGAATAGTTGTACAAGGTGGGGAGAGTTAAGCCGTTTACCCACGTCTCGGACACAAGACCAACTCATCGTCCTCCAGGGCCACTCGCTTCTAAGCCTTTGAGTTACACTTACCCCCAAGAGAAATAAGTTTTGTTAAGACACAGTCCTGTGGGGGAATTGACTGCTTCCATGCTTTTATCTGCTCTGGGCACTATAATTTTGACTGCAAAGTCAGGCAGGGTGTGCTCAGTTAAGATAATTATCTGTAAGTATCTTAATTGTTCTTTCACTCGGGGACTTTATAAAGACAGCCAACAAATTAGTTGACAACAACTGAAAACACAGTGTGGAGGGAAAACTATACACATGTTACCATAGTCAACTGGGTTATTTACTTCAACTACTATTCTTAGTTTCTCCTTTTTCTCCACCTTACTATTAGTAGTAGTAGTAGTAGTAGCAGTAGTTAGTATTTAGTGAGGTTCTGATTCATTTCTAGTTCTTTTTTTTTTTTTTTAACTGAACAACTAGTAAACCTTTCAGTAAAAATGGGTAAAAAGAGGAGAGACTTCATGGTCCAAGAGCGATACGGCTTTTCAGGCATTGTCCAAATCGTCAGATTCTCTCTATGCACGTCACCCTGCCCTTCTGTTTTCCTACCTGGCACTCAGATTTTTCTTCATCACACTAAGCACCTTTCACTCAGTCTGTGCTTTTGGACTTGCTCATACTGAAGCACAGACCTATCAATTCCATTGCACAAGAGACTGTGTTTTCTTCTAAACACCCACCAAAATGCTGCTGCCTGCTTTGCTCAGAACCCCAAGCCCAGCTTCTCACTCTCTTGGCTTGATGCGCAAATCTGGGTCCTCTTGGGTTGCAGTTTTGTTTACATGCAGTACAATGCCATGATTGGTGGAGTGTATTAAACAATGTTTGGGGTTTAAACTGAAAAGGAAGCCTGCCATTGGACAAAAATATAAAGACCATACGTGACACGAGTCACCATTTTTCGCCCTAGACATAGAAGCTCAGGGAAGTCTTCTCATCTTAGCATTTCATGCTCATTTACACATCGTCGTGGTCGGTGTGAATTGAAGTGTGAGCATATGGTCTCACTGTGGTCATCTGTTCACTGCGCAGCTGTCCCGTAACTGTGCTCTGATTGTGGATTATGAGTAAGGCATTGGAAGAGCTGGAGGTGGGGGAAAAGGAGTAGGACAAAATGTTTTAATCAAGATTTCACAATCTAGAAGTCTAGGAGTCTAGATGAACCCAGAGGACACCATTTCTTCAAGAGCAGAGCTTCACTGGGCACCAGAGCGTGCACCACAGGTGAAGTCTTCTGGGACCTGAGCAAGGAAGACAGCACTGTTGACTGGACCAATAGTAAAACTCCTGGGAGAAAGCGGGATGGAGGTTGGACCTGGAGTGATGGGTAGGCTTTGATAAGTAGAGGAGTGTAGGAATGGCAGTCAGAGCAAAGGATGAAAATCTTCAGTGACATAACCCATTCAAAAGAGACCAGCCTGGGCTTCCCTGGTGGCGCAGTGGTTGAGAGTCTGCCTGCCGATGCAGGGGACACGGGTTCATGTCCCTGTCCGGGAAGATCCCACATGCCGTGGAGCGGCTGGGCCCGTGAGCCATGGCCGCTGAGCCTGCGCATCCGGAGCCTGTGCTCTGCAATGAGAGAGGCCACAACAGTGAGAGGCCCGTGTACCACCAAAAAAAAAAAAAAAAAGAGACCAGCCTGGCTGGGGAAAATAAAAGTTCATGTTGGGGACAAGCAGGAGAAATGGTAGGAAGGAAAGACCAGTGTTCAACAGATGGTCTAGGACTGTGCTGTCCACTACGCTTGTCAGTAGCCATGTGTGGCTACTTAAAGTCTAAATTAATTAAAGTGAAAGACATGAAAAATTAAGTTCATTGGTTGCACTAGTCACATTGCAAATGCCCGACAGTCACATATGTCTAGTGGCTACTGTATTGGACAGTGCAATTATAGAACAGCCATTTCCATCCCTATAGAAAGTTCTAATGGACATTCTAGGATACTAAATACGAAGCTGAAGAATATGGATTTTTTCACGAGGGCATCGGGGAATCGTTTATGGTATTTAAGCAGCTTACATGAGGGAAAATTAGCTTAATTTTTAAAAAATGAACACACATTGAAGATTTTATTTAACTCATTAATTAATGAGGGAACCAGTATGATGTTTCAACAGTTCAGTAATTGAATTTTTTTTAATTGAGGTGAAATTCACATAGCCTAAAATGAACCATTTTAAAGCGAGTACCTTAATTTCTAGTTGTGGTTGGGAAAGAGCTTTTTACATATTAATGTGGTGGCCGTATGAAGGACATATTAGTAGGGCAAGAGATAGGAGACCGGGAGGCCAGTTGGAAGTCTGGGCAGGGCACTGGGTTCGAGGAGCTGAGGCTTGTACCAGGGAATCGGGAGTGGAGAGAGTGGGCGAGGAAGAGAAAGCAACATTTACAGGCAGAGCTGGTCAGATTGCTGACTGGATAAATAGATGAGAACTAACAATACAAAATTCCTGAAAATTGGAGAGGTTACTGGCTTGGAGGAGCAGATAAGTTCAGACCAGCTCTTACTCTGAATTGAAGAGCCATCCAAGGAATGGCTTCTACAAAGCACTGGAGGTGGAGCTGTAGAGGGACCAACATGCGGGGCCAGCACATCCCTGGTTACGTTGGGGAAAGGTGTGCAGATGTCTTGCCATAGAGAAGGGCAGAAGGGCAAAGCCTGAGCACTGAGGAATATCCACAGTGAGGGATATTCTGCAGAAGAAACGGAGCAGGTGGTTAAGTAGGAGGGGGAAGGAGGGCTTGGTTCTTTTAGCAAGTATTCATTGAGCACCTGCTGTATGCAAAGCATCTTGCTGACACCGAGGATGTTGTGGTGACGATGATGCTCAAAACCCAAACATCTCCCAGACTCATGGGACATACGGTCCAGTGAGGGAAGAAGAAGATAGAAGTTCAGAAACAGGGACGTGGTCATTGCCGAATGCTGCCAGGAAGTCAGTGAGGGAAGGGAGCCCTGAATAAAGCTTTTGGGTTTGGCAAGAAGGCAGCTGTCACCAGGGGCTTGGAGAGACAGCAGCTGCAGGAGATCAAGAGAGCAGAAGCCAGATTGCAGGAGACTGTGCAGTGACTGGCAGGTGAGGAAATGGAGACAGCAGCCAACACCACCACTTCAGGAAGCTTATCAGTGAGAGGAAGACGAGAAAGCCCATCTCTAGAGGAGGGAGCAGGTCTGAGTAGAGGCTTTTGTGGGGAACGGTGCTCTTCTGAGGGCAGGTGACAAGAAGCTGGTGAGGAGCAAGCTGGGGAAATTACTAGAGGGAGGTGCTAAGTGTGGGAAGAAGGCTCCTCAGGAGCTGTGAAAGCATGAAATCTACAGTGCAGGTGACAATTTTTTTAAATTAACTCTTCTTAAATGAAAAAGCTATGCATGCTCCTGGTAAAAATTCAGAGAATGAGGGCTTCCCTGGTGGCGCAGCGGTTGGGAGTATCCCACATGCTGCGGAGCGACTGGGCCCGTGAGCCACAACTACTGAGCCTGCGCGTCTGGAGCCTGTGCTCGGCAGCATGAGGGGCCCGCGCACTGCGATGAAGAGTGGCCCCCGCTCGCCGCAACTGGAGAAAGCCCTCGCACAGAAACGAAGACCCAACGCAGCCAAATAAATAATAATGAAAAATGAATATCTGGTAAAAAAAAAAAAATTCTTTTTTTAAATTCAGAGAATGAAAAAGTGTCTCTCCCACCCTTCCCAGAGGTAACTGGTACCAGTTCCTTATGTATCCTTGTAGATAACGTTTCCACATGCAGCTATGTGTGTGTCCAAGTTTGTGTGTAAAATCCCAGCCCCTCTTTTTAATTTATATAATTGGGAGGGAGCACACACTATTTTCTTGATTTTTTCCCCTTTTACAAGGAAGGTTTGGAGATCATCTGCTATCATATAGAGAGCCATCTAATTACTTTTAATGGCTACATTTTCTTAAATGTGATTTTATTTTGTACTAGGTCCCAATTCACAGGCACTTAGGTTGTTGCTGGTATTTTGCTGTTATATACAACATTGCAGGGAATATCTTATATTAACATTTTTTTCTATTTTTATTATGATAAAATATACGTAAAATAAAAATTTTAAATGTGCAGTTCAGTGGTATTAAGTACATTCACATTGTTGTGCAAACATCATCATTCATCTCCAAAACTTTTGATCTTATAAAGCTAAAATTCCGCACCCATTAAACAGTAATTTCCCCTTCTCTGTCCCAGTCCCACCGCACTACACCCTTGCCTCCTCCTATCCTCTTGACAACCACCATTCTATTGATACTTTCGGTCTCTATGAATTTAACTACTCTAAGTATCTCATATAAGTGGAATCAGACAGTATTTGTCCTTTTTGTGACTGGCTTATTTCACTTAGCCTACTGTCCTCAAGGCTCATCCATGTTGTGGCATGTGTCAGAATTTCCTTCCTTTTTAGGGTTGAATAATATTCCACTGTGTGTATACATACCACATTTTGTTTATCCATTCATCCATCAGTGGACATTTGGGTTGCGTCTACCTTGGCTATTGTGAATAATGCTGCTGTGAACATGAGTGTACAAATATCTGTTTGAGTCCTTGCTTTTCGTTCTTTTAGGTATATACCCAGAAATGGAATTGCTGGATCGTACAGTAATTCTATGTTTAGTTTGTTGAGGAACTGCCATCCTATTTTCCAGGGACTGTTCCATTTTACATTCTCATCAGCAACGAACAAGGGCTCTAATTTCTCCATATCCTTGCCAACACTTGTTATTTTCTTTTTTTTTTTTTTTTGGTTTGGTTTTCTTCATAATAGCCATCCCAGTGGGAGTGAAATAGTATCTTATTATAGTTTTGATTTGCATTTTCCTAATCTTGAGCGATGTGGAGCTGCTTCTCATGTGCTAATTGGCCGTCTGTATATCTTCTTTGGACAGATAGCTATTTAAGTCCTTTGCCCATTTTTAAATTAGGTTGTTTGTATACTAATATCTTATAGACATTTATAAGATAAATTCATATTTGTAGAGTTGTCAGAGTAAAGGGTAGGTGCATTTGAATACTTTCACATATTGCAAGTTGCTGTCCAAAGAGGTGGTATGGACTGAATGTAGTGGTGGTATGCATGCATTCTCAAAAATTTGAAATGAGTAGAATCATACAGTAGGCACTCTTGATTTTCTGTCTCCTTTTGCTCAGCATAACTATTCTGAGATTCATCTATGTTGTATGCATCAATAGTTCATTCCTTTTTATTAATGGTAGTATCCCATTGGATAGCTATACCACAATTTGATGGACATTTGGTTTATTTCCAGTTTGGGACTATTACAAATAAAGCTGCCATAAACATTAATTTACAGGTCTGTATGTAAACACATGCTTACATTTCTCTTGAATAAATACCTAGCAGTGGAATGACTGGGTCGTATGGTAGCTGTACACTTTAATTTTAAAGAAAGGGTCAAACTATTCTCCAAAGTGGTTGTACTATTTTACATTCCAGAGAGCAGCATATCTGAGTTCTAGTTGCTCCCCATCCTGGCCAATACTTGCTTTGGTCAGGCTTTGTAATTTTAATCATTCCAGTTAGTGTATAATTGTATATCAATGTGGTTTTAATTTGTATTTCCTAATAACTAATAATGTCGAGTATCTTTCCATGAGCTTATTTGCCGTCTGTATATATTCTCTGATGAAGTAGCTTGCTTGTATTATTATTGTGTTGTAAGAGATTCTATATAATCTATTGATAAGTCTTTTTTAGGGTATATGTTTTACAAATATTCTCTACCATGCTGTGGTTTGCATTTCTGTATTCATAATAGTGCCTTTTAAATAGAGTTTAGATGCGATAAAGCCCAATTTATTGATTTTGTTTCTTTATTACTTTGTGTCCTATTTAATAAACCTCTGTGAAATCCAGGATGGATTAGATTTTTTCCCCTATATTTTCCCCTAAAAGTCTTATAGTTTTAACATTTACATTTAAGTCTATGATCCATTCTGAGTTAATTTTTGCATATCACATGAGGTAAGGGTTGAGGTACTTTTTCTTCTTTCAATCCAATTATTCTTTTTGACTTTATTTAGTTATTTATTTATTGGCTATTCAGTTATTCCAGCACCATTTGTTTAAAAGACTGTACAATTTTCACTGAATTGCTTTGGCACCTTTGTCATAATCAAAAAGACCAAAGTAGGCGTATGTGTGGACTCTATCCTTTTACAATGATATATATGTTTACCTTACACCAATGCAATACTGTCGTAATCACTGTAACTTTGTAATATCATGAAATCATTTAGTGCAAGCCCTCCAAATTTGTTCTTTTTATTCACGTTTGTTTGGGCTTTCTAGGTTCTTTGCTTTTCCATATGACTTTTGGAGATAGCTTGTCAATTTTGGATAAAGAAAAACATGCTGGGATTTTCGTTGGGATTGTGTTGTGTCAAACCTATAGATCAACTTGAGGAGAATTGACAGTTGCCTTTCCAAGTTTATTTCCTCAACTTCAAAAGTAGAAAACAGGGCTTCCCTGGTGGCACAGTGGTTATGAATCCGCCTGCCAATGCTAGGGGACATGGGTTCAAGCCCTGGTTTGGGAAGATCCCACGTGCCACAGAGCAACTAAGCCAATGTGCCACAACTACTGAGCCTGTGCTCTAGAGCCCACGAGTCACAACTACTGAGCCCATGTGCCACAACTACTGAAGCCCACGTGCCTAGAGCCCGTGCTCCGCAACAAGAGAAGCCACCACAATGAGAAGCCCACGCACCGCAATGGAGAGCAGCCCCCACTCGCCACAACTAGAGAAAGCCCATGTGCAGCAATGAAGACCCAACACAGCCAAAAATAAATAAATTAATAAATAAATTTATATTAAAAAAAAAAGTAGAAAACAGTTGTGAAGCCAGAAAATGTAAGATGATGAGCTGACTTAGCTTCTCATCTTCATTTTTGGGAGATACTTTTTCTGGCTGTAGAATTCTAGGTTGAGAGCCTAAACCCTCCCCCACAAAAAACCAAAAACCAACCAAACAAAAACCCTTTAACAATGTCACACCACTATGTTCTAGCTTGCATTACTTCTGAGAAGAAATTTTCTGTCATTCTTATCTTTATGCCTCTGTACAATTTTTCCTCTGCCTGGTTTTAAGGGTTTTCTTTTTGTTACTTGTCTTAAACAACCTGATTATGATGTATCTTGGTGTAGTTTATATATGTATTTCTTGTGCTTGAGGGTCCTTGAGATTCTTTGGTCTGTGGATTTATAGTTTTCATCAAGTTTGGGAAAAATTTAGCCGTTATTTTTAAAATATTTTATCTGCCCCTTCCTCCCCATCAAGAGGACCTGATGTTGGCTCATGGACCACTGTTTTTTGTTTTGTTTCCTTTTTAGTCTTTTTTCTCCCCCTCTCTGTGCTTCATTTTGGGTATTTTTTATTGCTCTGTCTTCATGTTCAATTTTCTTTTGTATTGTCTTATATGCTGTTAATACTATCCAGTGTATTTTCCATCTCTTTTAACTTTCATCTCTAGAAGCTTGGTTTGAGTCTTTTTTACTATCTTCCATGTCATGGAATATAGTTATAAATGCTTTAATGTCCTTGCCTGCTAATTCTAGCATCTGTGTCGTTTCTTGGTCCGTTTCTATTACTGACTTTTCTCCTCTTCCTGGGTTGTTTCTTCCTGGTTCTTTACATGCCTGGTAATTTTTGATTAGATGCCAAACATTGCGAATTTTACATTGTCTGGTGCTGGCTCTTTTGTGCACCTTCCACAGCATCCTAGTCTTTACCCTCTGTGGCCCCCATCGTGGTTATAACGGCTTGTTTGATGGTCACGGCTATCTCTGCTGCTGAGCTGGAGGCTCCAAGGGTTCAGAAATCGGGTATGTCCTGGCCCTGCTGATTCTCCAGCAACTAAAAGCGTGCCTGGTATATTTCAGGTACTCAGCAAGTATGTGTCAAATAGACAAATACACGAATGAACCAATGGCTGGATGAAAAAACAACACTCAGATGTCCTTGTGTTTCAGTTTTTCATTGTTGTGTAACAAATAACCCCTAAAGTTAGCAGCTTAAAATGACAACCATTTTATTATGTCTCACAGTTCTGTGGGTTGAGTGGGTTCAACCTGGAAAATCTTTGGGTGGTCTTCCTTGAGTCTTGCAGGAGACTGCCATAAAATGGGGCTGGAGTCATCCGGAGGCCGACTGGGAGGCCAGAATGTCTGGGCCTCTCTCCCTTTCCATGTAGCCTCAGGACCTCCTTCTGTGTAGTCTCTTGCTATGTTCTCTCCAGCAGGGTAGCCAAATTTCGTGCTTCGGGGCTCAGTCTCCCTGAGACATATGTATTCCAGGAGGAAGAAATCTGAGGCTGCCAGTCCTCTGAAAGGCCAGGTTCAGAAATTGCTCAGTGTCACTTCCACAGCCTTCTGCTGGCTAAGCAGCCACAGAACCAGCCCCGACGCAGGCAAAGAAATTGAACTTCACCTTCTGATGTAGCACCTTAAACGCACCTGCTCCGTGAAGAGGTCCTAATGTCACATGTTCTTTTCCTCTGAAGGACTTGTCTGACTTAGATTTAGCTGCAGCCCCAGTGGGAAGGCCAGGAGGTCCCCTGGTCTCAGTTCTTTCTCCTCTGAGACCCTTAACCTGCTGGAGGAATGTCCTCAGGGACAGCTTCAGATCTAGACACAGAGTTGCTGGTCAACGTATCAGCCTAGTCCTGATTTTATCTAGTATTCTGAGTGGAGGGCAGGTTTACTGCAAACCCGGGACAGTGATTTGTTTTCTTACCACCACTTTTTTTTTTTTTCCGTGCCACTACTTTTAGAATTCCTAATATTCGGAACTAATTTCTTTCTTTCTTCTTTGAACTTTCATTTGCCTCTTGAATTTGCCTTGGACCTGGAATAGTTTTCATTTTTGCCAAAAATGGCCTTTTCTTTTTGACTAGTGTTTGCTTCTTAAATCCTAACACGATTTGGAGAGTAGGCCAATTGAGAAAAAAGTGGCAAGTATCGGTCTTGTAGGATTGGAAGAGTCTTTCCCTCGCTCTTTGCCAAATCTTAATTCAGGGAAAAATAAACTCCAGTGAAAACCCCAGTAGGTGTTTTTCTAACACTATAATCTCCAAGAGGGCAGGAATGAAAGCCATGAAGTTCTGTTTTCACAGCACCTCGTTCCATAGGCATTTAAGAACTTGAGACATGCTTGTCAGAGCTGATGTTAAACAGAGGCTTGACAACCTCCAGGAGTTTTGATTCTCTGGTTTTATTTCCTCATTGGCTGCCCCTGAAGATCACAGTCCCCTCAGACCCAGATGTTATGACGATCCTGACCCGCGGCCTTTCTCTCTGAGGTCACCAGAAGTTCAGCTGAACTGAACATCACACATTTCCAAGTTTTAGATTCCACAGCAGACATTCTTACGAAGAGCTGGACTTTTCAAGTTATATTTCTCTACCTGGAACTTCTGACTCCCTCCGTCGGCAATGGAAATGCATGTTTATTTTCCACTAGAAGAAAGGAGAAAAGCTGCTTGCTCCCGTGCACAGATTTATACACCGTCAGTCAAGCCCTCTTCCCTGGAGATTATCTGATGAATAAATTAGCCTTCTATAAATATACTTTGCAAGCACTCTTGTACCATTCAGAACCATTATTGTAATTCATCAAAGCAAACCTATAAATGGCACAACTACATCCAGGAGGGAAGAATTAGAACATAAGGATTTACTCATATTTTTGAGCAGATCTGTGCCTTCAATTTGGTATCCACATTATTGGGACCTTACCAATATCCTTGGAAAACAAGCAGCCCCATACCTGGCCACCTTCCCACCTTTTTGACCTTTTCACTTGGGATACAACACTTTGCAAACGATGTCTGATATTTTCTGCTAGATAATACTTTGGGCTATTTTTTAAGCCAAGCACCTGAGCTGATAAGAGTCATATTTTTCCCATCTGTATTTCCAACATATTGCCAGAGGTTCTGGGCAATAGATATGTTTTTGAGTAAATAGAATACTAAATCGAAGCAATGGATCATAAGTTTAAGGCAACAAGGCTCTCCCTTCACCATCCAATAAAAAAGGTCACTAGACAATGAGAAAGAAATGGAATGATGGGAGATAGAAAGTTTTAATAATGCTGTCATCAGAAAGATCAGTCAAGCTTTTCTTCCTCTTCCTGGACCTAAGAAGATAAAGTCCTCATCAGAGCACAGGAAACACACCTGTCTTCCATCCCAAAGATGGGTGGTTCTGGGGAATCGATCACAGCAGTCCCTGCTCTAATCTCCGGAAAATTCATCAAACTTGTCTCTCCTGGGTTTGGGGTTGAGATATTGCCCTGAGGAGGTACAGGGAGGCACTCATTTATTGGCCTTTTGTGTGATTTTTAAAGGAAATAGGAGCCACTTCATCTCTCCCAGGCAGGCTGGGCTTTCCTTCAGTTTTGAGACCTTTACTTCTAAGTGCCCTCTTGTCATTGGTGGAAGTGGGAGCAGAACGGGGTAAAAGAAATGCCCTCTCCTTTAGTGGCTGCTTAGCTGAAAGTGTGTGTGTAGAAGCTAGAGGCTAGAAAGCCTCTCACCTCGCTTCCATCCAACCCCACGCCAAAGCCTTTGCTATGGTGCATGTTTAGACTGCCCTGGAGAGCAGGAGGGGTGACGGGTTAGTGGGGGATGAAAGGATAAAGCTGACACCTGGTGTTCTCTACTCTCTACCCTTCCCTCTTTGAGGAGCCATTATCACCCCATCTCAAAGGCTTGCAATGCTGAACCTTGGCCTTGTTTTCTCAGAAGAAGTTGACAAAAGGAGTTGACTTATTTTAATGTTTAATAAATTCGGCAACAGTGCCAAGTGATGGTCGATTGTGAATTACCTCTTGCAGAGCAGCTGCTGCTGTTGGAGAGTTCTGCTGGGCACATAAACAAATCACTTTTTCCTATAATCGTTCCTAGCTCTATGGTGGCTGAATTGCTTGTGTTGTTTATGCATTGTTTTAGAAGCAATAGGCCGTCATACAGTGTTTTGGGAAGGGAGCTTCTGTCCTGGGTTTAACTGGCATCTGTGACTCTGCTAAATTTTTTCAAACGTTTTTTTCTCCCTCCTACTTCTTCTAAGCCGTATGTGATGTTTTATTTAATATGGCATGCAAGATATTGGTCTTCAGTCCAAATTGCAATTTCACATCAAAACCGATTCTCCTGACAATTGGATGTGGATGGTCCATTTCTGAAGTTTACATGTGCCCTGATTCTTGAGGGAAAAATAGAACAGTTCATCTAGCCTGAGACTTTGTCCACAATAAAACAAAGATTCCCCCCACCCGCCTCAGCCAGCGTGATGTCATTTACAGTCTCCTGCAGCTGCTTTGGTGCAATAAGGGATCGTGGTAAAATACTGCAGCCATTTCCCAAGAAACAGTCCCATGAGCACTTTAAATCTGCACTGGCATGCACCTCTAACATTAGCAAGAATCTGGGGTGACTGAGGCAATTATCTATGAATTTTTGAGTTTCTCCTTCACAAGATCTAGGCACTGCCTGGCCTTCCATCTCTTGTGGAACGTACAACGTGATCACAAGCTTTTATAGACCAATCTTGTTAATGACAGTTGGGCCAAAGCCCCTGAAAGAAAAACTTTAAACTCATGTGCTTAATATTTTTCAGTTCTAGTAGCCTAGACAATGCATTCAAAATGGTTGCCTATGAAAAATAAGATTGCAATTTACACAGTACATTAATCATTGTTCTTAAGGTTGAGATGAACAGAAATGCCCTAATTCTCTACCGAATGCTGTAGGGTGGCATTCAGCTCTCTCTAAAGAATGACCCCAATTAGCCTCCGTGTTTTATCTCCCACTGCTTCCCTGTTTGGTGATTAATTTATTCAGTCTGTGCAACCAATGTTCATGGAGTATCTTCTATGTGCCAGGCACCGCCCTTTTTCTCTAGACCTATAGGACTCCTGCTATCCTTCAAGGTCAAAGAACGTTTCCACTTCCTCCTATACCTTCTCAAGTGCTCCCAGGCCACAGGGATCTCTCCTGACTCCTTTACATTCTCCTTTAGCTCATTTTGCATTATTCTCTCGTTTCCCCCAGGAATTCTTCCATGATTCTGTGTCCTGAGTCGCCAGTGGGTGTGTTTCTTCCTGCAAGGCTGGGATTGCCTCTTGATGTTTCTCCCTTGGCTGCACAGCTCACAGGAGGTGCTCAGCGTGTGTTTGAGTGAGTGAGTGGTCATAGGGTCCCACTGTCCTGCCTTCTCTAACCGCAGTCCTGCCGTCCTTCTCTGATGTTCCTCCGAGCACACTGCTGCTCAGAGGCTTGGCGCTCACTGTTCCCAACTGTCTGGAACACGCTGCTCTCCGTCATCTGCCTGACTTTCTCCCTCACTCCCTCCAGGCCTTTGCTCAGTGTCTCCTCCTCAGAGAGGACCTCTCTGACCACTTTGTATGAAATACCACCACCCCCCCAGTCGACTTTGTTTTTTGTTATCACTAACCACTGGCCATATTCTTTGCTCATTGGTCTGTCTCTCACTCCTCACTAGAATATAAGCTTCTTGACTTAATGGAATTTCCTTTTTTTTTTCACTGCTATATCTTGAGTATCCAGAGCAGTGTCTAGTTCATGGGAGATGCTCATATCTTTATAGAGTCAATGAATGGAATAGTATGTTTTTCAGGGCAACTCTGCCCTTGGGGTGGGTCCCTCCTGAAGGATTTGTACAGCACAGTGGTGGGTGTCAGTACCACACTAGGAGCCCAACTTCAGGTGGATTTGACAATATGAGCTCTGGGGTTTACTACCCTGCCAGTCTCAGGCCTGGTCTACCTATGTGCTTCCTTGGTTTCCTCGCCTGTAAAATGGGAATCTTTACTGTTGTAAAGAAAAACTACCTTAATTCAGCAAAGTTGCTAGCACAGTGCCTGGCACAGTAAGAGACTGGGCAATGTCAGTTATCACTGAACCAGATAGGATGGCTCTGGTCAGCTCCCTTAAGTGTTAGCCACGAGAAAGACAGTGTAGACAAGGAGGTTAGTGTGGGCTCTATGAATGTCCTTCATTCATGAATCGTTGAGAATGCAGATGTCAGCGGCTGCGCTGAATGGGAATGGGCTTGCTTTCTTTTCTTTTTTTTTAGCTGTGCCACACGGCTCACGGGATCTTAGTTCCCCAACCAGAGATTGAACCTGGGCCCTCGGCAGTGAAAGTGCAGAGTCCTAACCACTGGACGGCCAGGGAATTCTCAGGAATGGGCTTTTCAATGACAAGTCTAGAGGGTGTTAGTCAGCTGCCCTGATGAGACGTGCTCGGGCCATAAACTTGGCTGTGCCCTTCACTGAAGCCCCTCCATCTGGTTGCCCCACAAAATCCAGGCTCTAAGTGAGGGTGGTGGATCTGGTTTTGCCATTGGTTGGTACTGGTCTGACATAGAGATAATAGAAGGAAAGAAAGAAGAAAATGGGAGAAAATTCTGATGTCAGAACCTAGGTGAATCTTGATGATTGTCTTTGGGGAGTTCTCTCCAAGTGTTTTAAATACACAGACAGTTTGACTTTCTTTTTTTTTTTTTAAGTGTTCCTTTCATACCTTTGTTCAGACGAGGAGAAGGAGATAAGAGCTTCTAGATGGCTTTTTGTCTTGTCCCCGTGGTAAGCACAAGTGTGTTTCTTGCAACCTAACCTAACAGGTTTATTGTAACCTGAAAATACCCCAGGGCTTTGGTCTAGCACCTTCCGCATGTGTGTGTCAGAAACTTGGCATTGACCATCATCAGTGCCAAAGCAGAACTAACTCACAGTCCACTGCCTGCCCATCTCAAACGGTGTGTGTCTATCTTCACACAGTGCACATCTTTCTTACTACCTAAGTTTGGCATTTGGTGAATTCTCATAACTCGACAAAGGGGCCGGAGTTCTCTTTCTATTACCTGTCATTAGGATGCCTAAGAGTAATTTTCCTTCACTGATCCTAAGTATTCTTCAAAGGCTAATTTGACCTTGAGAAGAAGAGTCGTTTTCATAGGCAATTTGACAGCAGAGTTGAAAAATTACCTCTATGCACCCTAACAGGCGCTCTTTTTGGGAAAAGCCACGGAAAGCTGAGAAATGATGTGTAGATGCTCTTCAATCATGTTTTCTCAAAAGGCATAGCTGATCCTGAAATGATGGAGTCTGGAAGAGAAGATCAAGTTTAAAAAAAACTGAAGGTGTTTCATTTTTCTAATACAGCTGAGACATAGTGGTCAGACTATTTTTCCATCCTGCTACCACAATTTTAAATTTCTTACTTACCATAAATTTAAACACAAAGAAAGAAAATAATTACCTATCCGTTTCTTGCAAACATCCCCTCTTACTGACAGCACCTCTACTCTTTTCTTGAAAAATGCAGATCGGCCAAGGCCACAGCCTTCAGGAGGGACAGACAATTGGTTGAATAGGTTGTGCGTCAGCGACCTCCGCGGTCTTGGCTCAGGAGATCTGGACTTGGGCCTCGCAGTGGATTTCACATTTCAGAGCACCTGATGAGGGGAGAGCACTGAGTGATAGAAAATTTGAGGCATTTATAACACTTGTGATGGTTACCAGGGCAGGTTCTGGACCTGAGTTCACATCCAGGTTCTTCCATGTACAAGGGGTTAACTCTCTGTGCCTCAGCTTCTGCATCTTTAAAAAGGGACTAACGACCCCGCCCTGGGAGTGATGGCGGCTGGGATGAGATAATTCCAGCTAAGGACCTAGAGCAGGGCCTGCCCCCGTACAGCTCAGACGTTGTTGCTGCAGCTGCAGGTCTAAGTGTTTCTATAATAGATTGAGTCTCTGCATCCGGGAGGTTAAGATTTCCTGGAAGCAGGGCTTGGGAGACTTTTAAGGCATAGAATTCAAAGACGCACACGTTGTTTTGCTTCTGCTTTTCCCATTTCGATGCCAAAATCGAAGTCCGGATTGTAATTTTGAGGACCACGTGTTGACAACCCTGGCAACGCGAACAGGTGTTGTTTTTAAGCCCACTAGAGACCACTGACATATCTGAATTCAGAAGGCCTAACATGGCGTCATTTTAATTCACCGTGTGTAGGCTTGGTATGTGTGGCTATTTAATTTTTGGCCTAAGAATTTCACCAGTTGTAAAATTCCCTGATATCTGTTTATGGGATTACCTTTGCAGAATCATAATTCAGCAACCCTTTATCACCAATGAGATTTGTAGAACCTGCCCAGAAACTTATAGGATTTATTCTGCAAAGTGTCACCCTGCTCCACTTACATGTCTGTTGCAAGTGATCTGCTTACCAACATATTAAGAAATTCCCCTTAGGAAACAGCAGTGGTCTCAGGCCAACACACGTAGGCCTGCTACTGCTGGAACGCCCTTTGTTCCTACCTACTTACACACCATTGTCTGAGATTGCTGCAGCCATCCTTGTGTTAGTTACTGTGGGACTTCTCTCCTCAAGCTTTATGAAAACCTTCACTTATTCTTCCTTGAATGACAGGTCTGTCTTGTCTGTCATGGGAACAGTTCTGCCAATTCAAATGTGAATATGGTAATAAACAGTAAAATGATTAAAAAAAAAAGTGTTGAGTGTCCAAAAGTTGAGTGTTGGACACATGCAATCTAAACACCCTCCCACCATCCCAGCTCTGTCTCCCAGGGAAAGGAGTGAGGACTTCCTTTTTTTATGTTTGGGGAGAAACAAAGTTTCACAGCAGTGGTTTCCAAACCTCAGTCATTCTCCAACCATCTTCATGTCTCCTGCCATGTCTAAGTAATGCCTGTCTTATAATTTACTTATTGTTATTTGCATTTACCTAAACATACTGACTTTTGTTACTTTGCCTCATTCTGAGTAATCCTACCTCTGAAATTACATTTGGGTGTGCTGATTGTATTTTCAATAATACACAGGAAAGTAACTACATAGATATTAAAATGAAATCTACATCTGTCTCGCCTAAAATGATTTCATCCACCAACTTTGGAACACAAAGCATCCTCTGGGGAATACGGCCCCAAGAGTCTGGTGGAAGAGTGAGTTTCTAAGGAGGGAATATTTATTTGAGGCAGAACCATGACCAAAGGCCCCTGCAAAACTGTGGCCCTGGGCCCTCAATGGCTTGCTCAACTGTCAGCCCAAAGCCGAGGACTGCAGAAGGACAGACACAGAGGAGCCGTTTTCTGTCAGTGACAAGGGAATATGTCTCAGACAGCTGTCACTGAACAATTAATCTTCAAAATGAGATCTCAATTACCAAACATGTGTTCTCATGAGCAAGACCCTCGTCTCATCATCCGAAGCTGCTATTAGACACAAATAATATATATTTTTTCCATTCATAATTATCTCCTCTTACCGCAGTCTCGATGATTATGATGGATGTTATAACTGGTTGACTCCTCGCTGTTGGAATTGTTAACATATTGGGAAAATATGCACAAAATCATTCTTTCCAAGCTGACTTTTGCCGTTAAAATTAGAAAGACTAATATGAGTTTAAACAGCATGAAGAGGAAGAGTAGGTGATCAATTCTTGTGCTTGGAAATGCAATTGCCTCTCTGGAGCCAGGATTTCTTGCTTTTGTGTCTTATTTCTTCTTGTGCTTACTATAATAAAGACAATAAAGTAAAGGGAAAGGGGGTGGAAGCTGAGAGGGAATAATGGGATATTTTAGTATAAAGTGATTTTGATTTTCATATTTTTCTATTTGTATTGACAGACTTAGCTATTAGAATTTTGACACAAATAAAATGCACTTGGTTTTTCGAGGGGTTTTGCAGTAAATTTTTTATTCTAATATCTCTTGATTTGCTGTTCATCCAGAAGAGAGAAAAAGTATTGAAAATTAGAAGGAAAAATCCAGATAATAAACATATTTTTAAAGCATTTGTCACTAAAATTACACACACATCTATTGAACTGACAAAAACCAAGCCGACTTGTTCAGATCTGAAATGGCAATGGTGTCTCCAAAGAGAACAATGAATCCTTTGATTTTTTTTAATGGCAATTGTGATTTTTGTTTTATTAGTCATAACTGGATGAAAAATACTTTCTTGCTCCATTAGGAAAATAACTTTCCATTCTTTCTTCCATCCCCTTTGAGAATATCACTTGTTTCCTGCCCAGGATTGGTTTTCCTTCTGCCAATGTTCCATGGGTGTTTTGTTGCATGAAACCATTGGGAGAAACAGGTCAGTCACTCACGGAAGCTGAAGTTAATTGTGTTTTTGGCCTTTCATTCCAGAAACATTCTGTGAGCTGCAAGTCCCAGAACTGAGGTCCAAAACTCACTCCCCAACCCCACCCTCTCACCAAAACAACCGTGTCATTTTTCCCTGAGCCTACAAAGACCTTCCCTTACTCTGGGTCACAACAGTGCCATCTTCCTTGGGGTGGCGGGGGGGGGGGGGGGGGCGGGACTCCAGCATGTGTAGGAGAGCCCCTTGTCCTGGGCATCTAGTGGGTCTGACATCTAGAAACCAGAAGCCTGCCTTGGTGAACCCCCCAAACTTGTTTTGAAATATCAACACTTTCCCTGTTTTGAATAGTAAGCACAGATTTGTTCAACAAAGAGCTGTCTGTCCCTCCTGCCTCAAAGGATTATTTCAAAACTTGAGTATTTTCCTCACACCCAGCACTAATGAGAAGTGGAGGGTGATGGGAAGAGAGTAAGTTCTTATAGACACATATTATGAAAAATTAATGTCATCCCAAAGCAGACCACCCAGACAGAAAACACATCTCCTGTACAAAATGAGGGGTGAGGGACACACTTCTAATTAAAGTTTCAGTCTTCATCCAGATCTGTGTTAAAGCACAGAGTAATTTTTTTGCAATGTTTGGTGTCACTGTGGATAGTTTGCAAAGACAACATGAGATTTAGCTTAGCACCAGAATCTCAATTAATATTTATTTCCACACAGTCTGTGTTCGGGGCCTAGATCTCTTTGTGGGAAAGGAGCTACCAAAATCCCAGCTACAACGTTCTCTTTGGATAACGTCTTAAATTGTACATAAAAGTTTATTATTCAAAATTGCACAGGGTGCTTTAAGGAAGCATACTTTCAAAGTTAGGATAACCTGATAATAAACATTTGCAAAATAGCACATATGTTTTAAGGAAACACACCTTCGAAGTTAGGATGACCTGGTTATAAACATCTGTTTCTGTGTTTTATCAGAAATCTCTGGAGCTTCAAATTTTAGGGAGTGAGAAGAGTGAAGGTCTGCAACTTTCTTGAGAGAGCCTTGGTCGGGTTGATGGGTAAGTCATCTTTGCTTAAGCATTTCCCTTGGTGGGGTATCGATCAGAAGCTGCATATATGGTTTTACTTGATGTCCTGACCATTCCAATAGATTAAATGTATTTCAAATAGATAAGCTAGGAGACGGGTTTAAATATGCCGAACAGCAGAGCAGGAAGTCCATATGGCATGGAATAAAGACACATACACTTCTGAAAACTTCAAAGTCTGTCATCTGCTAAGCCTGCCCGTAATAGCCACTCTCAAAGATAATTGCCACCCATGTGTCCTTGATGAAAAGTGCACCATACTACTTAGGAAATTGGCTTAAACTGCAACAAGGAAGAGGTAGATTAGCTGAGGCAGGACTTCCTGCCTGAGCAACCCTGGGTTATGAGAATAAAAGGCTGGAAGTGGACTCTGAGATGGGCCTTTATGTCCTCGGACTTCCATCCCATCTCCTTCTCTTTGGACTTCGAACTTCTCCTTGAGCTGCAGAGTAGACAGGTTGTAAGTGTCTCCAGCATAATTGGAAATGTGGGAGAGTGAATTTTAAGAAACTTAGCTTGTTTCCTCACTTCCCATGTGCGCGACTGTGATGGATTCTGATGGAGCTAACCTGCGAAGGATGACTGAGACCAGCTTCATGATCTTGGGCACTGCTCTGGGTGCTGGGTGGCTGCCCTCAACATCTTATCATCTGGCCAATGAGGCAAGCCATGGGCACTCAGCAACCTCACCCACAGGCAGAGCTGCAGGAAAGTGAGAAAGGAGAAAGGGCAGGGAGTGGGGACCATCCAGGAAACGGTTTCACCCACAGAGTCGGACAACTTCAAAGCTGGGAGGCAGGGGAACCAAGGGGAAGCTAGGGCAGTGGATCAGTGGGAGAGTAGCCAGACTTGAATTCATGAGCTCCCCATACAAGTCTGCATGGATGGGGACTGGCGACAGGAAAAGCCAAAGAGGGAAACAGCCCACGTGCAAGAGCTCACATCCTGAGCGTGGTGGGAGGTGCCACTAGCCTGGCAGACCCACGGGATTACCGGGAAAACCAGTGATTTGTATTCCATTCGAGGTTGAAGCTTTCGAGTCTTAAGTTTTCTTGAATCTCTTGCAACTGTGAAAGTCAAGAACATGCTGGCCACCAATGGGTTTGCACTTCTGTACACAGTTAATTAAACCTACTGTGGGATCCCTTGAACATATGAAGGGACAGAGCAGATGCCGGTGACTTGTTGATGCCTCCGAGTCCACGTCTATGGGGTCACTTCTGACTCTAGAGCACGTTCATCCTGGGAGCACTCTCATCTGTCGCAGCAGCTCACAGAGGCCCGAGAGGGGCTGCTGGGGCCGGGAGGGGGTGGCCAGCACTGGAACTTGCAGGTCTGGAACGGACACAGTAGCGCGTCTCCTCTCATGAGCCACAGGGGCTTCTCGTGCTGCACGTTCCTCGGTGCCTGCCCACGTCTTCTGTGGTGGGCGGGAGGTGGGGACAGCCCTGGCATCTGCTCCTCCCTGGCCCTATTTCCACACGCGCAGGCAGGGAATGCAGACGGAACCCGGGCAAGACTCCCGCCGTCCAGGCATCAGGAGTCAGGCCCTACACCCGCCCGCGCCTGTGTGCCGGGCTTGGGTACATCTGGTTAGTCCTGGAAATGCCCTTGAGCTGCTTAATTTGCACTCCTGCTTCAGAGACAGAGTATTAGAGAGAATCACAAACACTCTTTTCTTTGGATTCCAGGTTATTTTGGGGTAATAATTCTCATTATGCTTTGTGGTCCTTTTTAATAAAAATGACATTCCCCTTATCTTTAAAGGTTGAAATCTCAGCCTAATGTATGACCCACACTATCCTTGGAGAGTTATAAAAATTAGATTGTATAACCTCACATTTCCTGATAATGAACATGGTAATGCTCTTTGCCCAACGAGAGGGAGACAAGAGATGGGGATTTATGCTTTAATAATCCTGTTTAGATTGGTGTGTATGGCTGTAGGCAGTGGGCCACTGTAGGGCGCAGCAGGCATGCAGCTTTGCTGGCCAGCAGGGCAATGTTTTTATGGCCGTCAATCTCTCTCGAGTAAGGGCTTTGTATGCTGTATCAGGGGATGGCTCTGGCAGTGGCTTAGTATATGCAATTGCTCTGAAAATAAGACTATTCTTATCATCTAGAAAAATACTACTTAGAACTGTTGCTCTTTGGTTCTTAATTTGTCGATGCCGCTCTGGGCACCCGCTGCTGCCAGACATGGTGCTGGTTGCCACACATACCATTTTTCCAGTTATTCTTCACGCTCTTCCTATGAGGTAGGCAGTGAGAATGTCCCTGTTTTACACTGTGACCTTTCTGAGGGCAGGGACCATGTCTTCATTTCTGTACCCGCAGTGCCTGTGGCAGCTCGTAAGAGGTAGGTAGTCAGTGTTACTAAACAAGGAATGACAAACCTGTGATAGTTAATTTTATGTGTCAACTACGCCAGGCCACTGTACTGAGGTATTTGATTCAACATTATTTAGATGTTTCTGTGAAGGTATTGTTTTGGATGAGATTAATGTTTATATTGGTAGACTCTGAGTAAAGCAGATTATCTGCTATAATGTTGGTGGGCCTCATCTAATCAGTTGAAGGTCTTAATAGAAAAAGCCTGATCTCCCCAAACAAAAGAAATTCTGCCAGCAGACTGCCTTTGGACTAGAACTGCAACTCTTCCCTGGGCCTCCAGCCTGCTGGCTTACCCTGCAGATGGTGGATTTGCCAAGCCTCTGCAATCATGGGAGCCAATTCTTTAAAATAAATCTCTCGGACGGATGAAGGTCAAGGGGGGAAAGTGGCGGGGGGGCCGGGGTGGTGGTGTGATGAATTGGGAGATTGGGATTGACATGTATACATTAATATGTATAAAATGGATGACTAATAAGAACCTGCTGTATAAACAATAAATAAATTAAATTTAAAAGATAATAAATCTTTTGGATAGATAGACAGACATCTGACTATATCTATTATCTATCTCTATCTCTGTCTCTATCTGTATATCTCCTGTTGGTTATGTCTCTCTGGAGAACCTTAACTAATACAAGACCCAACAGATTTTCAAACATGAACCTCATGAGAAGCCTTAAGGACTTTAAAAAAATACTGATTTTCTGGGCCCCATCATCAGATATTCTGATTTAATTGGTCAGGGTATAGATAGGAAATCAGTATTCATGCAACACTATACACAATAGCCAAATGTAGAAACAACACAAATGCATATCGGCTGATGAAGGGATAAATAAAATGTGGTATATCCTGCAATGGACTATCATTTGGCAACAAAAAGAAATGAAGTGGGCTTCCCTGGTGGCGCAGTCGTTGAGAGTCCGCCTGCCGATGCAGGGGACACGGGTTCGTGCCCTGGTCTGGGAAGATCCCACATGCCGCGGAGCGGCTAAGGCAGTGAGCCATGGCCGCTGAGCCTGCGCATCCGGAGCCTGTGCTCCGCAACGGGAGAGGCCACAACAGTGAGAGGCCCGCGTACCGCAAAAAATAAAAATAAAAAAAAAAGAAATGAAGTATCGTTATATGCTACAACATGGCTGACCTTTAGAAACGTTATGCTTAGAAGCCAGATACAAAGGACACACATTGTATGATTCCATTTATGTGAAATGGCCAGAAGAGGAAAATCTAGAGAGGCAGAAAGTAGATTAGTGGTTGTCTAAGGCTTGGGGGAGATGGGGGAGAACTGAGAAATGACTATTTAATGGATATGGGGGTTCTTTTTGGTAAGATGAAAATGTTCTAAAATCAATTAGGTGTTGGTTGCATAACACTGTGAATATAACAAAACCACCGAATCGTACGCTTTAAATGGGCGAATTGTATAGTGTGTGAATTATGGCTCAACATGTTTAAAAAATTCCCCAGGTGATTCTCCTGTGGCCTCGATTTGAGAAACACATGCCACTTGAAGAATGGTCCAGAGAGGCAGCACGGGTCTCACCTGGAGCTTCTTAGAAGTACAGATCCTCAGCCACCCCCCCAGACCTGCTGGATCAGAGGCTGCATTTTGACGAGTGTCATTGGCTTCCTGCGCACATTCAAGTTTGGGAAGCAGCTGCTGTAATAGACCTCCCCAGGCCTCTGGAGTCACCCACAGCCTCTGACCTCTCTGAGAGCCTCATCCTGCAGCTTCCTGGGTCTGTTGGGAAGGTTCTCCAAGACAGAAGTCTCTGCAGCAGCTTCCCTGGAGTATCATTTGCAGGAAAGATTTATATTGTACTTGGGCAATTTTCATTCATAAAAAGTCATGACCCTTCTGCCAGTTTTCAAGTTTTGAGTGGATGAACAGTGAGGGAACAAAGGCGAAAGACAGCGAAGGAGGCACCCCCACACGAGGGCGGCGTCTGTTCTTCCTGCTTCGGGAGCGAGGACAGCTCAGGCTTGAATTTACAGGATGGCCTTCCTTGGGCGTCGCTGAGGTGTAGGAGCTCTTCCTAAATCAGCTGCTCTGTGACTCATTTATTCATTCGTTCATTCACTCAGAGGAATCCTTCAGGAGCCGCACCTGATATGCCCCCTAACTCTGGCCCACAGCGGATGCCCGGTGGGTATTCGAGCACTGAAAATGACAGCTGCTCTCACAGAGGCTGAGTTTCCTCTGTGCCGGGCCCTGTGCCGAGCGCATGCCCTCAGTTGTCCTGTTCAGTCCTCACCTCAGCCCCAGGGGGTGGAGGGAGCGCCATCTTCAGATCCATGGGGCAGATGGGGAAAACAGGAGAGTAACTTGCCCGGTGTCACTCGGCTAATATCTGGCAGGGCCAGGATTCAAAGCCAGTGTGTCTGACTCCAGTGGAGGGCCTGGTATCCGGTACATGTGGTTGATTGGGGGTTCTTGGTGTCTGGGAGTGGGGCGGTGTTATGATGGAGGGGATCCCCACGGGGCTGGCTGTCCACGAGGGGATTCGGGGAGCTGGGAAGCTGAGGCTGGTACCCGTGGAAGGTTAGCTAACCCCACTCTCCGTACTTCCAGCCCCAGCAGCCACTGGCTGGGGACAAGTGAGGGACCTGGGGGGGGGGGTCTTTCCACCTGCTCGTCAGGGCTGTACCTGTTCACCACCTCGCCCTCTAACTCCTGACTGACCCAGCCTACTGCCTGCACTAAATCATAAATACATTGCAAGTTCAATGCCATTCCGATGCTTCTTTTTTGTAACCCCTTTTGTTGGAATGCTGGGCCCCTGAGAAGAACACCTGCAAAGGGCAGACCTCCTTCTCGATCCAGCTGATTGTTAGTAGCACATTTCCGTTTCACTAATTGCAGGAAAAGTGTCCCCAGGTGAGTGGCTGGCGGTGCCCCCGGCTCTCTGCAGGAGCTTAGTGAAGACACTTTGCAGGCCCTTGGCCCAGGGTTTGGATCTGATCTGAGTCTGCGTCCAGGGCGTCAAGTCTGAGTCGGCTGCCTCTGGCACATCTGGAAAGCCTGCCCACCCCCCTCTGGGGCCCCCATCCATATCGTCCCCTGTTTCCTGTGCCAAGTACTCTTATTTCCTGAGCATTACAGACCGGCATGAGAGCTGGGTCTGTGTATCTCGGAGAGGCCCTCAGCTCCCCCAAGTCCCTCCGGTTGGAAGAAATGTGCCCCCGACACTGCTCTTCCCTGCACCTCCGCAGAACCGTCAGCCGCAGGGCTGTGTGCCCAGCCTCACGCAGGGCCTCAGTCTGTGCCTGACCTGCTTGCCTTCAGCCTGGCCCAGGCTTCCCGGCCACTGCTGCACTCACCCATTTCCCAGCCTGGTTCACCGCTAACCCAATCGGACAGCTCTTGCTGTGTTACAATCCGCTCCACAGTTGTAGCTGAAAACAACCACAATTTACTGATCTTCCTCGACTTATGATGGGGATAAACCCATCGTAAGTTGAAATTATCATGTCAAAAATGCCAAGGGCTTCCCTGGTGGCGCAGTGGTTGAGAGTCCGCCTGCCGATGCAGGGGACATGCGTTCGTGCCCCGGTCCGGGAAGATCCCACATGCCGCGGAGCGGCTGGGCCTGTGAGCCATGGCCGCTGAGCCTGCGCATCACGGAGCCTGTGCTCCGCAACGGGAGAGGCCACAACAGTGAGAGGCCCGCGTACCACCACCACCACCACCACCACAACAACAAAAAATGCCTTAAATACACTTAACCTACTGAACATCATTGTTTAGCCTCACCTACCTTAAATATCCTCAGAACAGTTACATGAGCCCACAGTTGGGCAAAATCATCTAACACAAAGCCTGTTTTATGCTAAAGTGTTGAAGGTCTAGTGTAATTTACGGAGTACTGTACTGAAAATGAAAAGCAGCATGGTTGCCTGGGAGCAGAATGGCCGTCAGTGTGGGTCGTTCACCCTCGTGATTGCAGGGCTGACTGGGAGCTGGGGCTTCTGCCCAGCATCATGAGAGAGCGTCCCAGGGAATCTTACTAGCCCAGGAAAAAATTAAAATTTGAAGTTTGGTTTCTACTGAGCCCATATAGCTTTCACGCCATTGTAAAGTCGAAAAGTCCCGAGTCAAACCATGGTCAGGTAGAGGCCATCGGGATACGGGTCACAATTCTAGGAGCTGATCATTTGGGCTGGTCCGGACCGTATGGCTCTGGTCTCGGCTGGGCCCACCCATGCAGTGAGATGCCGGGCCGGCTGGGGCCTCGCTGGTCTAAGGGGGCCTCAGCTAGGACGACTGGGCTCTGCTCACACGGTGTCTCACCTGCCATCTGGCCAGCTGAGCTCACTCACAGGGCGGTGCCAGGGTTCTGGGACAGGGGAAGGGCTCAAGGCCTCTAGAAACCCGGGCTCAGGACTGGCCTCACTGGCAGATCACTCCCACTGTGCTCTGCTGGGCAAAGCAGGTCACAAGCCAGTCCCAATTCACGGGTGGAAAAATAGATGCCATTCCTTGAGGGAGGAGACGCAAAGGCACTTGACAAAGGGCATAGGTACAGGGAGCCATGGGGCCATTCCTGAAATCAATCTATGCCACTAGACCCCACCTCTGTGTTGGCCCTACCCTTAACCTTCAAAGCTCAAAACGGATACAGCCCTTATAAATTTTGTCTGCCCCCAAAAGACAGAATTTTACACCCACTCTCTGGCTCAATCCACTTCAAGCTGCCACTAACTGTGCCAGGGCTCCTTGCTACACTGGACCTGGCCATCTGGGAGCGACAGGGTCCTGGAGTGGTGGAAAGCAAACCTAAATAGGTACCAGTTTAATATTAGTCTTTAAGAATATCTCTAAGTTGTCTTAAAAAGAAAAAACAAACAAAAAACACCCCAGGGGTAGGAATCTGAAAACACATTCTGGAATAGTAAAATTTCAGGCATAGTGTAGAACTCAAAAGCATGAGCTCTAGAGTCAGCGTGTCTGGATTCAGATGCCACGTTCACCACTGCTTAGCCACGAGCACCTTACTTCACCTCTCTGTGCCTCAGCTTCCACACGTGTAGATAGTTACAAGAATAGTGTCCAGCTCCTAGGGCTGTTTTAACGGTTGCATGAGTTAGTATTTGTAAATTGCTTCGGACAGTTTGGGGCACATAGCACATCCTCAAATGGGAGCTACGGTTAGGCATAGGGTAGGGGATTTCTTAGGGAAGGGCGATGGAAGGAGGGGCAGTTTTCCCAGGAATCCTCAAATCTGACCCTGCATTGCACTCACGTGGTAATTATTTCAGCTGCCCATGGTGAGAGACTCATCAATAAAGGCACAAACCTGCCCAGTGGGACCTTCTCTCACAGGAGGATCAGAGGCCTCCTGAAAAGTACCCTACGTGGCCGGCCCCATCCTCCGCGCCCGTGTGCTGAGATCAGGGGAAGGAAACTTCTGGACTCTCTGGCTGGTCATCTGCTGGCGGTTTGTCCCTGCAGACTGTGTGGTTTGTTCTGCTCTGGCCCAGCTGCCACCTCACTCACTTGCCCCCAGGATCCAGACGGAGGTTAGGCAGGTTCTTTCCTTAAGTCCCTGAAGGTGGTGAAGATTCTGAAGAACTAAGTGTGCAGCCCTGGGGCTTTATTTAGCCCTCCACCACCAGCCCGCTCTGCTCTGGCTACAGTGACCATCCCTCTGTGTCATAAGCACACCAAGGCCCGGCTTTGGGTCTCGGCACAAGTTGTCCTCCCTGCCTGGGATGCCCTTCCTCCAGAACTTCTTGTCACTCAGGTCTCGGCTCAAATGTCGCCTCCTCAGGGAAGTCATCCAAGCCAAAGTAGTCCTCCAGTTTCCCCAGCACTGCTCCCTGTTTTAAGATTCTACATAGCACTTACCATAATCTTATTTCTCTTTTTTTTTGTTGCTTGTTTATTCATGTATCTGTTTGTTTGCATCTCTACCACTTTTCCCACTCTGCCATTGGAATGTCAGTATCGAGATGACAGGGACATTTTCTCATTCACTACTGTATTCCTGGTGCCTAGTTCGATTAGCATAGTAGGTGCTTAATAAATATCTTTTGGGTGGGTAGATGGATAGAAGGATGGATGGATGGATAATCCAGAGTATTTGTTAGCAGGGCAAGGCATCCTGTTTTCCTGTTTTTGAAACCAGGATGAGGATTACTTAGTCTCTCTGTGTCTCAGCTTCCACACCTGTAAATTGGAATGGGGTGAAGTCAGATCAAATTATGCATATAAAATACTCAGCTCTGTGGTTGGCACATTACAAATAAGTGTTCAGGAAATCTTAGATGATGATATATTTGTTATTTACATACACATCGTACCTTTCTTATTCAATTGTAAACTTAACCCAGAAAATGTGTAAGCGAGTGCGTATTATGGGGCCTGACACATAAGTGTTTGCTCAGTGAGAATATTGACTCCCTATATAGTTTTATAGAATTGTGGCTTTGGGCTTCTAGATCATTATTTCCTAAAGTGTGGGTCAGAGACCATCTGTATCAGAATAAACCTGAGTGTATGCAGATACCTAGACCTTATTTCAGACTTACTGGGGGGCAGAGCCCAGGAATATGCATTTCAACATAATCATCTAGGGATTCTTAAGCGCCCTTCAGAGAACTGCTGTTGTGGGTGTTGAAGGCTTGCCTCTGGTTCTATCTTAGGCTCACCAGACCTCTGTCAGCTTTGAGACAGTAATTCTTTGATCCCAATTCCATCAGTCCATGTGTATCAACATTTAATTTTATTTCAGAATCCTCCTCCTGTCTCATACTGTCATATAATCAGCCCCATGCCAGAAATATTGACTTCAACACAAGAAATTCTCTTTTTTTATAAACTTATTTATTTATTTATTTATTTATTTTGGCGTGTTGAGTCTCCGTTTCTGTGCGAGGGCTTTTTCTAGTTGCGGCGAGCGGGGACCACTCTTCATCGCGGTGCGCGGGCCTCTCACTATCGCGGCCTCTCCTGTTGCAGAGCACAGGCTCCAGACGCGCAGGCTCAGTAGTTGTGGCTCATGGACCCAGTTGCTCCGCGGCATGTGGGAACTTCCCAGACTAGGGCTCGAACCTGTATCCCCTGCATTGGCAGGCAGATTCTCAACCACTGCGCCACCAGGGAAGCCCAACACAAGAAATTCTTGCAAAGTTATTTCTCCTCCGGCTTAAGTCAAGATACCATTTTGGGGGGATTGGGTCTTTTTGAGTGGCTAGGTCCCGCTGTTTAGCAGTTCACTAATAACAGCAGAAGGCTCTTCATTTCTCTTTCATTTACCTCTATGGTAAAGACTTATTTTGGTTTCATGGAGGCAACTAATTAATTACTTAATGTTCTTTTTCATTTTTACCAACATTAGGCCAAATTGACATCGTGGAACAAGCCATCCATACAATATGTGTCATAATTACTGCTTTGCAATTTCACAGCAGCAAAAATTTATTAAAACTTCACGACTCATTAATAGTAAGCCATCATAATTGCTTAATAGAAAAGGAAACTGTGCTAATGATGACGGCTTTGATTAACATATTTGACCTTAAGTCATGAAGTCAAGTGAAATTAATATCGCTGAGTGTTGAACGTAAGGTTTTTTACAGTGTGCATCATTTCAATCATCATAAAAGGCAAATAAACTAGTTTTCAGTTTGACTAGATTTGAAACTCTTTTAACTCTTCACAAAAGATTAAGGGAACATCAATGAACTCTTATATAATGTCAATTAAGTGACAGGAAATGAGTAGATGCACAAGTGGCTCTTTTCTGTCAAGTCCTGGAGCAATGCCATCCAACTGGCTGGGTAAACGTGCAGACACATCACTAGGGTAGGACCCTGTCTCAGAAGAATCTAGCGTATGGTAGGAAAGGACTCAGATGTCCTTTGAAGACTTCACCCTCTCTTAGCAAGATAAATGGAGGGGGTATATGAGGCATTGTAACCCAGAAGACTCTAAATCCCATTAATAAGAACCAGCTGTCCTGTTGGATGTCATAGACTCTGTTGTGAGTTCCAAATGTAGATCTGATGGAATGGCCTCTCTGGTGTGAACCAGGCTCTCTCCTGCCTCTGTGAAGTCTGCATGCTTCAGGCCAGGACAGAGGGAAGAAAGAAAAGAACCTAAACACCCAGGAGGGGAGGGATTATATTTCTTTGTTTCCCAAAGATAGTGTCCACCACATGGCAGGCTTTCAGAATTTGATAAGTAAGGGTAGGAAGGAAGGAGCCTGGGGGAAACTCAGTTCATACATCCTTTCAAGACCAAGTCTACATGGGCTCAGATCCCCACTGTGTGCCTAGCCTGGGTCCCAGTGTCACCTTCATTTTTGACTGTCAGTGTCATCACTAATTTTTGTTGTCATTATCTTTATGGCAGGAGCCATTGTCAACACGGGAACTTGACAGCAACCCCCTGAGGTAGGTTCTATTATTTATCCCACTTGACAGCTGGGGAAACCAAGGCTCAGAGAGGTCAAGAACTTTAGTTCTAGAGTTTATACTCTCCAGCACCCATTCGTGATACAAGAGGAGCCTATCCTCACTTTTGGGGGGTGTTTAAAGCCTTGCTGGGGAGGGGAGGTTCATGTACACAGAACTAAGAGACCATGCAAGGTCACACGTGAGCACAGGAGTGAGTGAGGTGGGCTGTGAGAGCTGTGGGCGCCCCAAAGGTGGAGAACTCCTTGTAAATTGAAGTGACTTGGAAGGCTTCCCGGGGCAGCGGCGGGATGGGTAAGAGGCAGCAGTAGGTGCAGGTGGGAGGTGGAGGGATAGAAGGCAGTGAGGGGGCTCTGCTTAATCAGGACAGCAGGGGAGAAAATTGAGAGGTAGCTGGAGCCAGTGGCTGGTTACAGTGGAGTTTCGGAGAAACTGTCCAGGCTGGACAGGGAACCTCTGGAGGCTCAAGGCAAGTGAGATCCCTCCCCCGCGGTGGGGGGGGGGGGGAGGCAGCAGGAACAGAACAGCAGGGTGGACAAAGGGAAGGCAAAGCCGGGCTGGCCAATCAGGTATGGAGGCCGGCGGGGAAGGAGAGGGACGGCCATCACCGAGAGTGCTGGGCTTTGAGGCCAGTCACCACACATAACAGGAGAAGTTTGGATGCCTTTCTCCCCCCCCTCTGGGAACCTGTGACTCCCTCACACGTCCTCTGCAAAGGGGCCGCCATTCACCCCACTGCTTAAGCCCAACCTGGGAGCTATGCTTGTTCACCTTTCATTACAGGTATCGAGTCCCATCACTCCTACCTCCCAATCCCTTCCACTCCTCTTACCCACTGAACGTGCCCCACCCTCTCTTGCACAGGCCCTGTACCGTCCCTGACTGTTCTCTCTGTCCCTTTGCTGGCCGCGTGGGTATGCGGAGCCCTCCTGCCTACAGCGCTGTGCCCTCTCCCGGTGCATGGGTCCCTACCCCCTCCAGCCTCCCCATCTCTCCACAGTCCCTCCACGCCAGCCTCCAGCCTCCCTGGACTGACTTTTCTTTCTTGAATGAATGCACCACATTCATCCCCACCTCCCGACCTTGACACCGCTGTCCCCCTGCCTGGTGCACTCCTTCCACACTTCTGGTGCCTTCTTAACATTTAGGCTTTATATCTGAGGACACCTCCTCAAAGAGCCATCCTCTGGGGCTTCCCTGGTGGCACAGTGGTTGAGAGTCTGCCTGCCGATGCAGGGGACACGGGTTCGTGCCCCGGTCCGGGAAGATCCCACATGCCGCGGAGCGACTGGGCCCGTGAGCCACGGCCGCTGAGCCTGCGCGTCTGGAGCCTGTGCTCTGCAATGCGAGAGGCCACAACAGTGAGAGGCCCGCGTACCGCAAAAAAAAAAAAAAAAAAAAAAGAGCCATCCTCTGGTCACCCAGGTTAAAGCCACGCCCCAGTCCCTTTCATCATCACACCCTATTTATTTCAAAGTAATAACCACTTCCCATGTATTTAGTGCTTTACTGCGTGCCCACACCATAGGCACCTTGCCTGAATTAGCTCACATGATCCTCAGACCCACCCTGTGACACACGTGCCGTTATCATCCTCATTTCACAGATGAGTAGACCGAGAGCACTGGCCAGCTCACATTTTATTTGTTCACCGTCATAAATTCTCCTCCCACGACTGTGTAAGCCCAATGAGAAGAAAGGCATGTCCTCTCCCATCCCCCACCCCATCCCCTCTGCCGAGAAGGATGCTTGGCACAGAGTAAGTGCTGACCTATGTTAGGAAACCCAGTGGGTCAGAGGAGGTGGAGGGAGGAGGACTCCTTTGTGGGCAGGCTGGCTGAGGAGGGGGCTGGCTCTTCCCAGGGAGGTGGGAAATACTGGAAGCGAGTGGGGATGTAGGGAAGACAGCCCTGGGTCATCACTCCAGGTGGCAACTGAAGCCTGGCAATGAAGGAGCTCTCCAAAGAAGGCAGGGCAGCAAGAAAGAGCAGAGGAACAGAGACCGAGCCTTCCCCAGCAGGGAAGCCACCATCCTCTGCCTCTGCTGCATTTGTTGGTCCATCACAGCTGAGGCTTCTGAACCAGTGAACAGCACAGAGCAAGGCCGCCCAGCAGACAGGCGCGAAGGATCTGGATCTGGCTATCCCTAGATTACAGAAGGCATTATTCAAAGAACACTTAATACCCTCTAAAAACTGCCTTGAAAAACTCAGTGGAATTAAAAAAAAAAGACACTCTAGATGCACTCGGCAAAAGCTGAGAGTCCATTAAAATAGTTTGCAATTTCCCAGTGAGCAGGAAGATGCCGGCAAAGAGACAGGAAGCTAAGGAGAAGGTCACACGGTGGGGGGATGAGTGAGAGCTGCCGAGCTGCAGGGGCTCCTCTGCCACTCACCCGATAAGGGCCTTCCTGGGCCTCCATTTCCACATCCATAAAATGGGGGTGATCAACTAGTTCCCCACCCGCCAGTGGGAGAATGGAAGGAGAACGTGTGTGAAGGAGCTTGGCAAACTGTAAAGCCCTTGCAAGTTAAGGAGATATTGTCTGAATACCCTAAGGATCTTCCAGGGACAGAAATGTTTTGGAAGAATGAAAACAAAGGGGCTTTGCATCAAAGTGTGGTCGCTTTCCTGTTCTGATACTGGTACCCACAGACAGAGGGAGGGGGTCAGGGATTTATCCTCAATGGACTGGAAGGGAAGCAAACTTAGATGAGGAACATGCATTGCAGGAAACACCCTTTTCTTTCTGCCTGTTGTCCATTTTCTTCTCAATTTGGTAACATTTTCTTTCTGAAGATCCTTTCCCGGAGTTTGGAATGAAATCCTGGCAAACCAAGGAATAAAACACACTTTCCATCACCGATCTTGGTCTGGCCACTTCAAAAGTAGTTGCCCCGGTCCTGAGATAAGATGAGAGCAACAGTTTGACAGAAGTTCTCCAGGTGAGGGCTGCCAAAGCGATGTGCTCTCTTCCCCTACATCTTCCAGCTGTCGGGCAGAAGTGGGAGAGGTCAGCATTTAGGGCAAGATGGGTACGAAGGACTAAATGGTTTTCCTGAGCCAACCCCCCTGCCAGGGGTCTGCTTCCTGCCCTCACCACGTCCCCAGTGGCAAGAGTTCCGGTTCTCTGGGGCCACCATCATTGTACTGAAGACAGAGGAGGCCCAGGAGTGACAGCTGCCAGGGCGGGGGGAGGTTCTGAGGAGGGTGACGGGACACCCCTCAGAGTTGGAGCTGAGTCAAGTGCTTCCAAAGTTGCACAGTAACAGGCCAGCCATGTTTTTCTGGGCACAGTCTGTGGGTAAATTAGATCTTTAAAGCAGTTAGGCAGGCTTTTGTCACTTGGTGTTAACTGTGTATGTTGCAACGACTTTAATTGGTTTCATGTCTAGAGTGAGGGACTGAGATGGAAGTGGGACTCTCAGGGGAGCGGTCCTGGCACTCAGATGGCTTGTCACATTTCTTTTTTAATCTGCTGTTCTTTTCCTTAAGGCAAGGGAGGTAATGTAATTATCTTTTGAAGACAAACGCACGCTGCAATATGTCAGCTTGGGCTGCTCTCATAACACAGCCCCAAGTGTGGGTAGAGGGAAATGAAGTGGGGATGCGGGTGGGTCTGTGAGCTTTCCAACTCAGAAGCCAGGAGAGTTTTCCCCATAAGGCTGCAGGGCAGAGTTTGAATGGGCACTGGCATCAAAAAACTGAATTCCAGTCCCGCTCTGCCGCCCTTAGCTGTGTGACTTTGCATCAGTCACTTGCCCTCTCTGCCCTCTCTTGCCTCAGTTGCTTTCATTGCAAAATTAGATTAATTCTACCTGGGAGTTGTGAGGGCTGAATGAGATCATGTACGCAGAGCCCATCCATCCTGGTGTGGGGGGCATGTGGTGAGCACCCCGTACTACCAGCTCTTATGGTCATGAGTGTTCTGAGGGCGCAATCCACAGGGTGGGCTAACCCTTGACACACCTGCCACCAAAGGAGCTGACCCAGTCTCCCCTTGGGCTGTGTGGGCCCTGCGTAGAGAGGACTCATCCTGTGTCACCAGCCACAGAGTAAGCAATTATTTAAAAATCCTCCTATGCACACAGTGCACACAGAGCCCGTGAGGTGCTTCTTCCCCAAATTGCAGCAATTCATCTCTGAAGAGGTTCTGCGGGGCAGACAGTTACTCTGCGGGGCTTTGCTGGACTCAGTAGGAACCTTTAGTCCTGCGCGTGCACTGAGCCATGGCCACATCTGCCTCTTTCTTCCAAAGAGCAGGGGCCAAACCCTGAGCTGGGTTCCAGCCATTGCACAGTTCAGCTTACTTTATTTTTTATTCTCTAAAATGATTGGTAAAAAAAAAAAGTTGCATAATATTCCCTTATCCAGATGCACCATGAGTTCTTTCACCAGTTCACTGTGGATGGACATTCAAGTCGTTTCAAGTGTTTTGCTATTGCAAACTATTCCGCCATGAAAATCCTTTTGCATGGATCTTGCCACACTGTGTAAGAATGCAGGGTAAATTCCTTACAGTGGAATTGTTGGCTCAAAAGGGATGAAGATTTAAAATTATGATACATATTGTCGAACAGTTTTCTAAAAAAGATTGCCCTTTTTTTTTTGCGGTACGCGGGGCTCTCACTGCTGTGGCCTCTCCCGTTGTGGAGCACAGGTTCCGGACGCGCAGGCCCAGTGGCCATGGCTCACGGGCCCAGCCGCTCCGCGGCATGTGGGATCTTCCCAGACCGGGGCACGAACCCGCGTCCCCTGCATCGGCAGACAGACTCCCAACCACTGCGCCATCAGGGAAGCCCAAGATTGCCGTTTTTAATGTACCCGCCCAAGGTTTTCTCAGGCCAAGCGCTCACTTTATCTTTGAAAAATGGTGAATTCTTTGCCTACCAGCCTGGATGGGAGAACTCGTCACGAGGATAAAACCCATCAGTGCAGCCAGCGCTGCCAGTTTATGTGACTTTTATGGGTACTCCTGCTCGTATCTTTCACATCATTGTGTTTTCGTTTATGCTTTATTTATATCATCACACACAAGCAGTCCTGTATCTGGTTTCTGCCACAGTTTTTATTCACTTTCTTGGCATTCCTCTCAGGGTTTTATTAGTCATTTCTTGTTCCAGCTCCTAAAATTTCTATCACCTGCATGCTGAGATTTGGTTGTATTAGGGAGGCGATCAGAATACTGAGGACTGTGGGAGGAAATTCCAGGTCCCCAGAGTACTACTCCCTCCCCCTTTCTGTTTGATGGTTCAGGGGACATCAGAGTCCTTCCCTTCCTGGGGCCAGCCCACTGCTGTTGGCAGGAGACGTTCACTTCCCTGCGACTAAGCTTAGAGATTTCTGCTCAGCGACCCAGAGCCGGGTAAGATGTTGGGATCTAGGGTTTTGCTATACCTTTGAAATACCAAGCTCAGTTCCAAAGGCTCACAAACTTTGGATCCAAGCTGTGGAGTTTGGCAGAAGTCATCCTAAACTTGGTCAACTGAAAGCAGCTCAGAAAGCAAGGGAGTAGGAAAACCCAGTTGAATGAAAAAGAACAAAAGTGTTCTACAGAATCTCAAGTGAAACACAAGCTTCTGTCCTACAAAACAGCAAGGTCTTCTTGGGGTTGAGTGGGCTGCGATTTTCAGACTGAAGCAAACGACAATGGTGAAGTTAATTACTGCGATTTGGGTTTTAATAATTCGCCTTAAAGATCCTGGAGGTGATAAGGTGCCAGAAATGATAACTTCCACAGGGAAGTGGGGGAGTCATATTTTGAGCAACCATGATTATGATGCTAATTCTAAAAGAGAAAATCTGGCCTCATGTGATATAAAGTGATTCTTCCTTTTTTTTTTTTTATTGGAGTATAATTGCTTTACAATGGTATGTTAGTTTCAGCTTCACAACAAAATGGATCAGTTATATATATACATATGTTCCCATATCTCTTCCCGCTTGCGTCTCCCTCCCTCCCACCCTCCCTATTCCACCCCTCCAGGCGGTCACAAAGCACCGAGCTGATCTCCCTGTGCTATGCGGCTGCTTCCCACTAGCTATCTACCTTACGTTTGGTAGTGTATATATGTCCATGCCTCTTTATTGCTTTGTCACCGTTTACCCTTCCCCCTCCCCATAGCCTCAAGTCCATTCTCTAGTAAGTCTGTGTCTTTATTCCTGTTTCACCCCTAGGTTTTTCATGACATTTTTTTTTCCTTAAATTCCATATATATGTGTTAGCATACGGTATTTGTCTCTCTCTTTCTGACTTACTTCACTCTGTATGACAGACTCTAGGTCTATCCACCTCATTACAAATAGCTCAATTTCGTCTCTTTTTATGGCTGAGTAATATTCCATTGTATATATGTGCCTTGCCAGCCACTGAGCTGGATGCTGGAAGTAAGAAAATGGCTCACTCTGTCTTTACTTTTGATCAAAACACTTACTATTTCTAAGTTTATACAAATAATTCAATACACATATGAGAGTAACGAGAGAACCCACCCACTCTATCCTCTCAATATAAAACTGCATGCTGAAGACATGAGATAGCTATCAGCCGTGGCCCTACACTAGAACCTAGTTCCTTTTGGTATTGCACGTATGGGCTGTTCGGCTGGGTCTAAACAGTGGCCTCAACAAGGCGGGCCTCGTTGCTGCCTCCCCCTCCTAGGGATTTGACATTGTCTTTGGCAGAGGGGAGACGTTGCCACTGGCATCTAGTGGGTAGGGACCAGGGACCCACAGGACCAGACACCCCTCAGTGTCTTGACACTGGGGATTTCTAGTATTTGGAGATCTCAATATCACTTTCCAGTGAATTAAGATAAAAGAAGAAGACACAATAATCATTTTTTTTAAGAAAGAAAACAACGTTTATTAGGATATTCTGGGGTGAGGGAGACGGCTGAAGGGACTACGTACATACATTCTGCAATGCTTAGGCAATATGCTAACAGAAAATTTAAACCTCACAAAACTACTTCCAAAGTCCAAAGAACAAAACGTGTACTTCTGCGTGGAGATGGTCTTCCGTGGGTGACGGCAAAACAGCTGTGTGAGGAAGCCGCGAGGGAAGGACCCCAGGAGAACATCCAGGTTCCTCAGGAAGCAGGTACACGAGACGGTGAAATAAACGCGTTATCTTCTACATGTGGAAAACTCAGGCAACACACAATATAAAATGGCGACCGGAAAGAAAGCTGCTCACCCGTATCCTCTCCTAACTGGGGGCTTCAGCGGGGCTCCCTCCACCCCTCACCCCAGCTCTGGCGAGGCTGAGGGTCTGAACCCCTCGCCCGGGACAGAATTCTAAAAAGATCCTAAACACCAGAATCCTTCTTCTCTTCCACCTGTGTTGTGAACTTGCATGAAACAGAACGAACGCAACTGAGACGTACCCTCGGGTTAAGAGTAAGAATGCAACACCGTCCAAAAGATACAGCAAAACAATCCCACTTCCTACAGCTCACACAGCTTCTCAGCAGGAGCTGGATTAAACAAGAGAAAATAATTTCAATATCAAGGGAAAAGGCACAGAGGATGAGAAAACTCTTTAAAGCAAACTCTGGTAAAAAGCGTTTCCCCACCTCCTCTGGGGGAGAGAAGGGAGAAAAAGAGAAAAGACAGATAATTAGGAGAACTGTAAGGCCCTGCATTTCAGGTTTCTGAAATCATTTCTTCAACCCTCTGAGGACAATCTGCTATTTCTGAATCCAGAAAAGCGCATCAGAAGTGTCTGATTACTGGGAGACCACACCAAATAAGGCAGGGCAATCTGTGATTTGGTTCTATGGCTTCCATTCTCCTTCCCCCCGCCCCGCCCCCATTTCAGAAATGCCTTCAGCTAAAGCTAAAAGATAGAAAAACCAAATTCCGGATCAAGCATGCTTTGCGTGCCAGGAAGGTAAAGCTGGATCACACAGCCCTGCAGCAGCTGCGGCACAGAAAGAGAGAGGGAGCTTTATCGATAGAGCTTTAAGCGCCACTGGTGTCAAGAAAGCCGAGTACCTTCCCCTGGACCTGCAGACGCCCGGCCGGCTGGCTGACAGATGACAGGCCTTTACCGACTCCTAACAGCCTGCGTTTCCTACACCCGGGCATCTACTGGGTGTTCCAATTCCTCATCCTACTTTACTCTGGTTCTAAGATCTGTGTTATGTTTGGCGGACAGCTCTGGTGTCTCCCATTCCCACCAGCACCATGGCTGGTCCCTGACAGCTGGGACTTCCACTGGCCTACAGGCCTGGCCGTGCTCACGGCCCTCTGAGGATCAGAGGGGTGACCCCACTGGGCTCTCCATGGCGGCCTTGCGGGCACAGGCTGAGGGTGGGTGTATCTGCCTGCTTCACGATGGGTAGGCTGGGTGGGTTGTACGCATGTGGACTGGGACTTACCTCTTAGAGACTGAGTCTGAAAAACAGCTTCACGGACTATATATAAAGAGAATTTAGATTCTCCGAAGGATATCAAAGTGAAGGATTCTGCCAATCTGGAAACGACGGTTGTTCCCCTAAGCTGCTGTCAAAGGGCCCTAGATTCTCAAGTTACTCGTGCGGGAGCTTCGGCTCCAAATGAAGCTTCATTCAAGTACAGTAGATGTTCCCTAAGTGTGCTGAATTGTTAAGCACCTGAGTTCACTTCTCAGGATGCTGGCGGAGGCTGCATCTCTGGGGTTGGTCAGGACTGGCAGGGTGGTCCATCTTTCTTGCCAGCATCCTGCACTTGAGGCAGATTAAAACATCATCAGACTCACCGGCTAATTTCCCACAAAGTCTACCCCATTTGGGGTCCTGTCCTTCCTGGTGGACGCCGTGAGCCTGCTGGGACTGGCTGGTCATGCTCAGCTCTTCTGGGGACAAATGCTAGTTTTCCACCTCTCGGCAGGGAATGCATCAGACAAAGCCGCTTTGATCCTAACGCTTTTTTTCACCCTTTCTCCCAAGTCACCCTCAATAACCTCAGGAGGACACCTTCAGCACCAATGCATAACAGCTCAGTGCCATGAGATGATGCAAATGGGCCAGTCCTTGCTACTGGATTTCAGAATGAAACCCTTCAATGTCCTAAAGTTTTTCATTCACCCAGAAGTGTTTAATTTCCTACTATGGGTCATGCTTTCTGCTAGGGAAGCTGTTAGGGTGAGCGGGAAGAGAGGTTCAAAAGAAGAAAGGGACTGATGGTCTCCGGCCAGTCTTTTGGCACGTCCTGCAAAACGAAAAGTGGGGATTGGTAAGACAGCCGGACCTGGGATGAAGAGAAGAAAATCAGAGAAAACCTTCTATTGATGCTGGTGCTGGGTTTGGCAGCTGCCCTTGAGCAAAAATAAATTCCCTGTGGCAGTGGAACAAGATGCTGCTATGGGCACCTGCCAGAGGCAGACCGCCGAAGTCGCAGCTGCGCTGGTCAAATGAGCCTGGGGACCTCAGGGGGCTGGGAGCTCGATGACTGTTACAGGCTGCGGTTCTCTGCAGGCAGTTTATTGAAACAGGGCTGGCGTGCCTTCCCCACCCCTCTGGGCTGGGTCTCAGAACAATCAGGAGTGCAGGTGGTGCATCCCGCTGAAAGACCCAGGCTGTCTCCGGGAGGGAGGAGAAGCTCGTCAGAGAGCTCTGGGAACTACAAAGGGATGCTTGGCGAGGAGGCAGGAGACAAGACAATCCCAGAGCTAAGAAGGGGGAGCTCAGGGGAGGGCTGGATGGATGAACTTTCTACTCTGGGATTAGCATCCTCTTCAGATCGCCTGGCTCCTTGGAGACTTCTCTGTCTTCAAAAAGCCAGGGTTGCGTGCAGGATGGGCATCTGACAGAACAAGAATGAATTTGGGTAGGACTAAATTTAGAATGATTACGATGGAGAATTGATGGGAAGGGACTCCGTTAAATACTTGGGCAACAAGAAACAAGGGTGGGGACCGGGGTTATCAATAATCGATACGCGAGAGAAGGGAATCCGCCAATGTCTTAAGATAATGACCCTTGGGAAATGAAAGTGTCCCACTGAATACATCCCAGGATGGAGGCGGTGGCAAAACCCACAGATTTAAGGCCTCTGCAGTGAGAATATATTTCAGAGGTACAGTCGTCTTGAAGAATTCTAGACAACAGAATTCAAATAAATGGTCACTTGAGAATAAAAGCTGTGTCAAAGTCAAGAGGTATCAGATCTACACACGAGATGCTTATCTCAGGGATGAGCGAAAAACATAGCTTGTAAGGATATCTAACCAAATTCCCAGCTGCTTTGCTGTTTTAGAATTTCTGAAAAGAAACTCCTTCCTCTGCCCTCCAGATATTAGCTCTGGCATGCTTCCTACAAAGGCGCTGCTGTCTAATTCAAGGAACTCTGGGTGTTTTGTTGGGACAAGTTTTCTGTTTGGACCAGACTGCATGCTCCATTCACCAAGGGCACGTGGTCTCTTGCGGTACCTTGATTTTGCTTCATCTCTTCAAACTCCCCGAACTCAGTGCAGACAGGCACTTTGGCCAACAACATGTTCAGGCCATTGGTAACTGACTCTTGTGTGTTGTCATTGCTTTTCGGTCTTTCTTGAAACGATGGGTCTGACATGGTCTCGTTTGTTTTATCAAAGAGCAGAAGCAACAAAGATCGCGGGGGTATGAATCCAAGAGCTCAAGAACAGCTTGAAAGAGAATGAGAAAATGTGCATTCATTTAAGCAGGTCATTTTCTGGCCCGCAGTTTATTGACTCAAATAAGTCGTGCATGCCTGACGACATGAATGAAAACTTATTTTCCAAAAGACAGCTCCTCCGAGGCCACTGTTTTGTAAATAATAACAACAGAAATACATTTTTGCTGGATTCTAAGAACAGAATTTGCTAATTATATAAACTCTCACTGCTCTTACATGTCTTTTTCCCAAGCACTTAACACTGATTTAGAAATGCTTCCTCTCTCCCACTTTCCTAGCTCAGCAGATGGAGTGTTTGGGAGTGTCTGATTCAGAGTACAAAGAGGCAGGTGGGAAATGGGGATGCAGCTGGAGACAACCCATCCTCGGAGCATGTGCAAGATAGAAACAATCTTAACATAGACTAGATCAAAGGCCACAGCAGCTCTGGAGGAGCCCTGTCCTATATTTGTTTTCCTTGAAGAAGTAGCTTCTAAAACATTTTTTACTACAGAATAAAGAATCGTTTAAAAAAATTTTTTTAATGGAAAACCACGCTCCTTTCACACTTTGCATACAGTTTGCTATACTTAATGTAAAATAATCTATGTCATTCTCAACTTACACTTTTTTTTTACTAGAGGCTTGAAAAAAACGAGATATGGAAAAATATATTCAGGTGGCATTCTGAATTCCCTCTCTTTACTGTGCCCTTCTTCCTTCGTGTGCTCTATTTAAAAAGATCCTCAAACACCTCTCGGTCAAATATTCAACATCAAGGGGACTGAAAATGTGCTTCTAATCAGTTTGGCAATCTTGCCTTTTTTTCTCTGAAATGGGTAGAGCATAGCCAGACTTGATTTGGGAGCCACGGTCTCCAGGGATGTGAGTTACTGTTTTTGTTTGCCAGAATCAACTACAAGGAGATGCCTTCTCCAACAGGCCCAAACCTCAGCAGGCAGCCCTTGTATTTTGGTGACACTTTCCATGCAGGGCCTGCAGGACCGGAAGTAGTGAACCATTTTTTGCTTTTAGCACTGCCAGAGGAAGCTGGGTAGGTAAAAGGTTTTGCCTGCTCCAGTACTGGGGCAAATGATGGTGTTTCTGGGGCACCGTGTTCAACTGAGATCACCCCAAATGGCAGAAACACTTGCTTGGCATGATTTTATAAGAATCTCTCTAACAAGTTGTCATGGAACATCCTTCCCTCTGTTTACTTAAGCAGTAATTTATTTTCAAATGGACGATTTGGTCACTCTCCTATGCTTCTATCTCTGAAGAAAAATGAGATCTGTGTTGGTGAAAAGATGAGGCTTTTCACAATTTAATTTATGTGCTGCACATCCATGGTTCTTCACTGAAAGCCACTCTTGTTAGCTCTGATAACTCCTATTTCCTCTTTGGTCATCTGAAGCTAATTAGAGCTGCTGTTTATTACAGAAGTAATCAATAGCTTTCTACAGTAGATTACATAGAATCAGACCTCTATGCAGTTAGTCCAATGTAGATACATAGAGATACCTTAATTAAAACAAAATATGCTCTGTAAGAGATATGCTTTCACAGATGACTGGAATTCCAAGTATTTCGACATGTTGAATGTGTTTATTCAAAGGAAGAGTCTTTAGGAAACCTTTCACTAATTGAATTTGTTTGATGAGTTCCCCTTGAAAACATTTTGAAGTGAAAAAACTCGGTACTTAGTATATACATTTATGTTTATTAACATTTGGGTATAAATGTACTTCAAACACCAATAGAGCTGAAAGGCTATGCCTTCATCTTGGGTTTAATAGATTTCCCACCCTAGTAATCTGATTAATTCTTACAAGGCAAACATCCGTGGGCAAAGGGAATCAGGATGAAATGTGCACTGTGGGTCTCCCCCCTCCACCCCTCTATTGATATGGGAAGAAAGCGAACGCTTCCAATACTCTATTGGGTGGAATCTCCTCGCCTCTATTCAGTTTCAAAGAAACATGGCTACTAGCACTCGATCCTTGTAGATTTCGAATCTCACCATTTCAACCAGACTTCAAAAGTGCACTTTTGAGTCTATTCGTTTAAGGAAAAGAACGATAGAAGAGGACGTGCAGCAACAAGCCAAATGCCTTATATCCAGAGTCCTGTTCTGTTCTGTGTCTCTGTGCCAATCAACTCAGCTCCACAGACCTTATTCGTGACCCTCTGGATCCACAAACCTTTTTTCTTTGTTGCAGAATCAGTCACAGTCTGTCATGGAGGACACAGAACACAGTGCAAGCAGACTCCCCATGACCTTCAGACCAAATTGCTCTACGCAGCGGCCAAGCCATGACAGATGGGAGTCAAGACAATCCTTAGGAAAAGAACCGTGTACCCTGGCATGGATCTGCTTCCGAAGAAAGGGCAGCAAGTCCCAACCCCCGTCCCAGTCAAGTAACATGAACACCAAGGTACCGGTCTGTGTCAACTGGCAAGGGTGCCCCTGGACAATGTAGAACATTTACGAGTGGCTGCTGGTTTCCTCACAGGTATGCACGCTTGCGTTTCAAGAAATGATAAGACAACGCTTGGCTGCTCTGTGTCCTCCTGCCTGTCCACAATCACGTGATGCAGAGCCCGCTTTTGAAGAGCTGTCTTCGTGAACATCGGAGTTAACGCTACTTATGAGAGGAAAACAAGCTCCGTGTATTTTGTATTAAACCACCAGTAAAAAAAATGAAGACTATGTCATTACTTTCAAAATACAGAAAGCCAGTAGTTGAAATCATTTAGTAGTAAAATTTTTTTCTACATATAACCTGATATGTGTAAAGAGTATTGGAATGGTGCTTCAGCTGTATTTGACTCTTGTTAGTTTAAGGGCTTCTCACTCAGGTAAGGCTTAGGAAAATGTCTCAGTGGTCAAGGTTCTGTGAAGTCTCATGCCCACTCTCACTCTCTATTTTGACTAGAAGACAGACACTACACTGGGATGTGACAGGTATTTTTTGTTTTTGTAGGAGAGTGCAGAACTGTTTACAGCACATAAACTTAGCACGGAAAATACTAGTACATATAGAAAAGTGAACATTGGTACAAGCCTGTTTGCACAAAGTCCATCAAGATTGTCTTGATGAGGATCTTCACTTTGTGACCAAAAAACCCTGGCATCCATGTACCGCTGCAGTCATGTCATCAGAAATAAAACCTATTACATGAGATATGGAAGATTCTTTAGAAATACTAACTCCTTCTCTAGCTAGTGAAGGCCAGAGTTAAATTGTTAAAATCACCATCCTCATCGTCCTCTTGAAAAACATGGCCCCAGTTTGCTTTACAGCCAAATCAACAAACTGTCCCCTTACAATACAGCATGCCCCAAAGCCTTCTGAGTTTGGAATGTAGCACTGTATCGGGGATCCCATATAAGCCCTAAGGATCACAAGAAGCTTTCTTAGAAAAAAAAAAGAAAAAAGAAAGAAAAAAGTTCCAGTTGGATGAAACTGTTTTAGCAGTGTCTCAACTGAGTTCCTAAAACTGGAATTTCAGATATACAAGAGGACAGGAAACAGATAACTTGGTTTTTGTCTTTTTACATGTCCATATTGTTTTTTAAATGCAGCTACGATGTGTCAGCCAAAGATAAAGATAATAGGGTGGACAGGGCAGTTACCACCAGGACCAGCAGTGGGCTCAGACTGCAGCTTGGAGAGGCAGCCATTGATTTTGTGGTTATGTGGCTGGAAGCCCCAGCAAGACCATCCTTTTCGTAATCACGCTGTAAGAAAGAATGTTTTCATTATCACCCACTGCACGTGTTCGTTCCATCAAGGCATATTTTAACCGCACTCTTTCTCTCTCACTGCTCACCAAAGCTGACCCGAGATTTTACCCCCACTCCCAAGGTCCCCCAGCAACTGTGCAACATGGAACCATTCTCCTTCTGGGTACCAGGGACCGAGGAGGGATGCTTGCTGTCTCTCTCCATCATGAAGGAGGGCAGGAAGAATCATCTTGGGAAACTTGCCCAAGCAAGTATGAGTTCATGCAGAGATGGGTCACAAATCGCATTGGAGACTGGCAGAGAAGGCAGTAGCCTTTCCCTCCACTGGCTGGTTCAACCACGGACTTCATAGATGAAGGATCTCGCCCTGCTTTTCAGAGAGTCCCGACCAAAGCCCAGGCTCCCAAATTCCCAGTCAGCACAGCTGTCCTTCCCCAGGATTGATTCCTTCATCCCCATCCCTAGCACCTGCTCAATCCCATAATGCCACATCCCGCCACAATGAGCTATGATTGTGACAGAATCAACCACCCTCTCACTTGTAGATCGGGGAGTGTAATGCGGCCCGCCTTGGCTACTTCTGGGTTGCTGTGGAGGTCAAAGGACATCTGGTAAGGAGTGAGAGTTGTTATGTATCTTCTCTGTGCCAGATGAATTTATGTGACTGTGACCACAGAGATTATCATGGTACTGGGACAATGGTATTTGTGCTGGTCCAGTTCTGAGATTAGGATCCTGGGGTCCACACTTGGTTCTCACTTTGGGCACTAGGATCTGAAGACTGCACCTGGCTCAAACGGCAGAGGGACATTGAGGGTGACTTAGATTTTTTCTGGACCTGAAACCTTGTTGTCTTTGAGCCCTTCACATCATATCCTGTTCCAGGGTCCCAAAGGCTCTGTTTCTATAAATGCAGGGAGACTCAGAAAGAAACAACTTACATCAGAAAGACAGAGGTGTGGACTTCCCGACATATTGGATTTCAGCTTCTGTGCCTGGAAAGAGACAAAAACGCACACACACAAAATCACTCATACATACTATGGAAGAGTAATTACTGATGATTAACTGTCTAGGACCGTGCCGTTTACAGAAATATGTGAGCCACAACTGTGAGCCCATATATAACTTAAATTTTTCTCCTAACCACGTAAGTGATAACAGGTGAAGAAAATTTTAATCACATTTTCTTTAACTCAATATATTACCATTTCAACATGTAATCAATATAAAAGATGATTAATGAGATACTTTACATTCTTTTATTTTCATACTAAATCTTCCAAATTTGGTGTGTTTGACATAGTACATCTCAGTTTGTACCCACCTCATTTCAAAGTCACTGCACAAAGTCATTTACATTTTGAACTCATTTATAGTTCTGAAAGTTAATGTTTAGGAACTGCCTTCTAGGTAAAAATGGTGCAATAAAAATCCACATTTATTAATAATATAAAGATAGGTCTTCCTGAAGCTTGTGTGCTTGTTCATTTGTTTATTAGTTGTTCCAGTCCACAAACACTTACCGAGCTATTTTCCAGCGCTGGGCATACGGTGATATGACAAAAACGGATGTGGTCCTGGGCTCATGTGGCTGCCCTCTAGTGGGAAAACCACTCAGTGCTTGGGGGCTAAGGCACAGGGCAGGGACTCTTTCAGACAGGTCCCCTTCAGGAATCGTGAAGGGCATTACGGACCCCAGATCCATCCATCTTAAAACTGCTTTAGGTGGTCACAAAGCACCGAGCTGATCTCCCTGTGCTATGTGGCTGCTTCCCACTGGCTATCTATTTTACGTTTGGTAGTGTATATATGTCCATGCCACTCTCTCACTTTGTCCCAGCTTACCCTTCCCCCTCCCCGTACCCTCAAGTCCATTCTCTAGTAGGTCTGTGTCTTTATTCCTGTCTTGCCCCTAGGTTCTTCATGACCTTTTTTTTTTAGATTCCGTATATATGTGTTAGCATATGGTATTTGTTTCTCTCTTTCTGACTTACTTCACTCTGTAGGACAGACTCTAGGTCCATCTACCTCACTACAAATAACTCAATTTCGTTTCTTTTTATGGCTGAGTAATACTCCATTGTATGTATGTGCCACATCTTCTTTATCCATTCATCTGTTGATGGACACTTAGGTTGCTTCCATGTCCTGGCTATTGTAAATAGAGCTGCAATGAACATTTTGGTACATGACTCTTTTTGAATTATGGTTTTCTCAGGATATATGCCCAGTAGTGGGATTGCTGGGTCATATGGTAGTTCTATTTTTAGTTTTTTAAGGAACCTCCATACTGTTCACCTAAAGGGGTGGGATAGGGAGGGTGGGAGGGAGGGAGATGCAAGAGGGAAGAGATATGGGGACATATGTATATGTATAACTGTTTCACTTTGTTATAAAGCAGAAACTAACACACCATTGTAAAGCAATTATACTCCAATAAAGATGTTTTAAAAAAATAAAAAAATACAATTATACTCCAATAAAGATGTTTTAAAAAAATACATGTACATTACCTATGCAATACAAATAAATACATATTTTATTGAAAACTGCTTTAGGGCAGTTACAAGTTCCTGAGCTGTGAGGGCTTTAAGACCCCTATTTCCTCACAAATGAAGCAAGTTTCCACTGGGTTTCTACCTGAGAACTGAGGTGGAGGGAAGGTTCCATTGCTCAAACAATTACAATAAAAACTGCTAACCCAGTGCAGCTCTCTTGTTTTGTAAAGGAAAACAAATTAGAGTGCAGAGAGGTTAAGTGACTTATCCAAGGGCACACAGTGAACTACTTTAGAGTCAAGATTTAGATAAGTCTCTGAAACTCCTGAATGGAACTGTGCTCTTTCCTGCTTTACAGTTTCTCCCAGGCAACCCTGGCATGCTTGGGTCTTCATGCTCCCCCTGCCCCCAAAAGCCACACAAAGAATCCCTCCCATAGCCCCCTCCCCCTGAAACTAGGAGCCCTTTGGCGTCGAAAGACCAAGAACTCATTTGTCGACAGGATGACCCTGGTTAAGCAAAACACCTGAATCTAGGAGTATCTGGGCAACCAGCTCTGTGGGAATGCCCTGGCAGGCTGCCTACTGCGGGACAACGTTTGCAACTTGTTGAAGACGTGCTAGCCTGAAATGATAGCATGTTCACCCAAGGAGTAATTTATTGACCATAATGCTACGTGGGAGGTGTCATAACCTTTACCTCTATTTGCATATGCCCGCTGTGAATATGAAATAGAAACCTTTAAACAGGCGTCAAGAAAAAGACACTGTGAAGCATCCCTGGGCTATTCAAAGGTCACTAAATGTTATGTATAAGAAGATCAGAGGGCAAATCAGAAGAGGAATTGAGCCTTACTCAAAAGCCTACTTTTAATCCATATTAATAGCAAATCTGGTCCATTGCATTGTAACCTGTAGAGAATAATATGTAGAACTTTGCACGTTTTATTTCTGTTCAAGGTTGGAATTGTGCCAGACACCAAAATGGCCCTAAAACATCACATTCTGTCGTTTCTAGGCGGTAATCTACAAAAGACAACCCTCATTAAGGGCTTTTGCATAACTAAGAAGTTCACTAAAACGTGCAGAGAAGGCAGCCTGACTTCTAGTCTGGGCCACATTATTTCTTCAGGTTGTTTCTGTTCTGTGCTGTGGTCACAGCTAAGCTCCACCTCAGTGTCCTAGACTGCAGTGCCCTCTAAGAGATCCAAGGGCTGGTAGGCCTCCTCCTCCTTTGTTCTATATGATTAGCACCAGCATGCAGTGTATCACTCATCACCTATAGCATCTGAGAGACTCACTAGCTACACTTAGTCACTTCAGGGACCTGTTAATGTACTAGTAAAATGCCCATCTATTACATGATTGTAAAGGGGGCTTCCACCAATGGACTAGAAAAGGTCTCTATCTTAACCAATTTTCTTAACTGGACTCTACCTCAACATAGGTGGATTCTGGTCCTCAGTGGTCACTGAGAGCTCGACTTTGTACAGGATTAGAGTCATACAACCGGGTAGACATGCTCTTGCCTCCCATCTGAGAATGGCTGGGATGACTGTTTGATCACACAAGAAAATACATTGAGACCAGCTCCAAGTCTGTGAAGGCTCTGGGATCTTCTTCCCCCAAAGCAGGCATCTTGTTGGCCTGTATCTAAAGCAAATAATCAACCTCTGGCTTTGTCTCCCTGTATCTCCACTGGCTTTACTTAAGGTGGAGGCAGCAGCTCCAAGCTCATCTGGCCTTGAGAGCCATTCTGGTGGGCAGAACAGGACGAACCGCTGAGTGAATATAACCGTGCGCCACCAGGCCTCTGCAAAGGCTCTGAGAAAATGCCTTCTCTCCTGTCCAACCTTTTCCTAACCCAGCAGAAGCACCTAGCGCTCCAGAGGCTTAGCGGTCCACGCACACTGGCCTCAACAGCCTCTGCCTACATAGCGTATTAACACTGCTTCCCATTGAGAGGTCTGGGGGGCCGGGAACCCCCCAGAACTGCAGAGGCAAAGAAGAGCAGCCCCCCAGTTCCGCCAGAACTTTGCATGAACCACACTAACACCTGTGAGTGTGATTAGAAGGCAAAGAACAGATGTTAGTGGTTGTTGGACTAGCAGGCAGCACCTGGGTAGAATAATCGAAGGGCTGCACATAGACATGAGATCTTTAAAAATCCTACACCAAACCTGGGGTATATATTACAGAGGGCCAGTGGGTCTGCTGCTTGGACTGAGTGGCATCAACTGGGCGTCCAGTGACTCTAAGGGCTCGTAAGCTGCAGATGGAGGGGCAGAGCCTGGGGATTCAGACCTACGTATGTCTAGCTGGCGGCATGCTTATAAGTCCTGTATTCAGTCTGAACCCCTCGGGTGACCACCGAGGGTCAGAAATCTACCTATGCAGATCCAAAGTCCACTTAGGAAAATCTGGCTCTTAAAGCCCCTTGTAGAAGCCTGAACAACCTGCTGTTTCCACATTTTAAAGGCTTTTATCCTGAGCCTTTTTTAAAACATCAAGCTATCGCTGTCTTGCTAGTCAGGTTTGATAAACGCAAGAAGATAAAATTATAGGGCATCTCTCACCTTCAACTATTGCAAAGAGTATTTACATATTTTAAACATTGCCTCCGTTGATGAAAATTGGGACCGTCCCAGGAAAATTAAAGAAACAAAAAGAAAACCAAAACTTCTGAGATCTTGCAAGTTAGAAACTGGAAGAGCACCATTGCCGAGCCCTAAACGGGTAAAACCAGGGATGTAATAATGGAACAAGTCCTGTCTGCAAGCTCGACAGCCCTGCTCATTAAGAGGATAGGCAGGGGCCCAACATAGAGCCTGGCCAGCCCAGACCTATCTAGGCACCAAACCTTACAGTTTGTGGCTTTAAAATATCGTATCTCTTAAAAAGGAGACAGGGATAAAGAAGAAAAGAGAATGGATTTCAATTTTTCTAAAAGTCAATTTTAACCATTGTTACAGCATGTTGAAAAACGAATTATTTAATCCCTTTTATGAAAGCGGGTTTCGTAACAGCTCACTCATAGTTATGCGGTTATGGGAGAAGCTGCCTGACTCGGAGTTTGGGGAAACAACACCACCAAAACACAGTACCACGAGGTTTTCATCGTGAGAAGGTGAAGAGGATACTGGAGACACCATCCACAAACCAGTAGCTTTGCTGTCGTTCTGGAAAACCAGGGGACTTGCTCTTTAGGCTCTTCATAAGCCTTGTCCCTGCAGCAGTCTCATAAAACTGTCGCTGGCAGTAATCCCCAAGTCCAGGAATGTCGCATAATAGAATCTCCATGGCACCGTAATTGTGGCCAGACCTCCCCAGGCCCTGGCACTAAAGGGTTAATAAATGCATCAGATGCCGTTAACCTCTGTTACTCCCTTGCTTTTTACCCCTGTGATTAGCATTTGGAAAGCCTGCCTGGTGCCGACTGCTCTCCGGTACAGGATGCCCAGGCACACATACAGTTCATAGCTCTCAGTCAAGCCAGCTCGTCGGGCACCGTGTACACAACACGTTCTGCCCGCGGTGGGTTCTCCCCGAGCCTCGGGTCAGATCAGGCTTTGGAGCTGCACGCTTGCTCTGCTTATGGAATTGGAGACTTAATAGCATACCCACTTGCAGTCTGGCCTTTGCTGCCCCAGGACTCCATTTCTGTAGAGAAGCCAGTGTTTAATCTTGGGTTTTTAGGCAGCTGTCAGCCAGCAGGGCATGGAACATTTCTCTACTCTCCTCCATGTATAAGAAAAGCCAGTTTCTGCTCTACCTCCAGAAAATAAAACCAGAGGAAGTTGCTCAATCCAATAGCAACAGATTGTCCAGGCCGCAGCCAAATGGTCATAATTAATGATGCTTCTGCTTCTCTTTTCCCTTGCTTTACTGATTAGAGAGATTTGCTATATTAAGAACCTGTTTGCTTAATGACAGAATACAAGCAATAAACAGAAATACACAGACTGTAAAACGCCATCAACATTGCTCTCCAGTACTAAGTACCGAGCTGCATCTATCACCCTTGTCAATATCAGTTTATCAGCATACCAGCCTCTTCTGCAGCATAAATTGGACCTTTGCTAGGGAAAACCATTGCATGAGTTCTTTCCAAAATAGTCCAGGACTCAAAGCCATTTCTCCGTTTAAATCTACGCATCTTACATTTTCTTGTAAGGCAAAACATAAGAAGGCTGTCTACCTAATTTGAAGGATAACTTATTACTTTCTCATTTTTCACTTTGCATTTTAATCGAATGGATTCACCAGATTATAGACTTTTATGAGTAGAACTTACTACATAACAATTCTGTTGTGCACTAGACACATATTTGCCCAAATTAATTTCTACGCACACAAAAAAGACAGAAAAAAGAAGTTGCCTGCTTAGTGAATCCAAGCTAAGGAATGGTCGTATGCTCAGTGCGCTGTAGTCTTATACTCTTTTCAGCTTTTTGGATTTCGCCTGTTGGATTTGGGAGAGCCAGGGGAGGTTTTATTTCTGGTCTGGTCACAAGCAATTGGCCAGTCCTTCTAAAATCCTTGTCACTGTCTATTTTGAAACTCACCTTCCCGGTGAGTTCTGCTTTCCTATGAACTTGGTAGCAACCACTGGTCTGAATAATGTGTAGTCAAGTCAGTGCTTAAAACAAGTGGACACATAAATAAGGTCTACTCTGAGCTGCTGGGCGTGGGCGTTTGTCTCTCAGAGCCTGTGTTCAGCTCTGTTTCCTCTAAGCCGATTTCTGCCAGCCCCATGGGCTCTGGCACAGGTTGGGGAGGGGCTGAGGGGCTATGAGGAGGGACAGAGCGAGATGTGGGTGGTGATAATTCTTGGGCAGCTTTCCTACCATGTCTCATCTACCTTCTCCCACCAAGACACTGTGTCTACATATTACCTGAACCTCAGCCCAAAGGCTTTCATTACATTAAGCTCTAAGAAGACCTTGTAAAGATGTTTCACCCTGCACAGGTTTAGGAAGGCCCACTGGGTGCCAAGTTTAGTTAGTCTGGCAGGCTCTGGGCAGGTCGAGCCTGGTCATAAAAAGGGGTGGGGAGAGGACTGGAGGCCTGAAGTCACGCTTCCTTAGCCCAAGGAAGCACAGGCTCAGATCCCAGATGTGCTGTTTAGACAAGGCCCCCATGAAGTGAGGCCAGATTGTGTGTGTGTGTGTATATGTGTGTGTGTGTGTGTGTGTGTGTGTGTGTGGTGGTCGTAGCCTTAAAGGTGATATGGTTTCCTGTCTTAGGGCCAAGCCTAGAGTAGAAACTCTTTTACCTGATGGCACTGGGGGCTGGGGGTTGGGCCCTTAGGTCATTGGTCAATTGAGAAATGACGTTAAAGAGCAAAATCATTAAATCACTTAAAAATTACACATTTGTATCTAATTTTTTAATTTAGAAGCTTTTTTTTTTTTTTTTTTTGCGGTACGCGGGCCTCTCACTGCCGCGGCCCCTCCCGTTGCGGAACACAGGCTCCGGACGCGCAGGCTCGGCGGCCATGGCTCACGGGCCCAGCCGCTCCGCGGCATGTGGGATCCTCCCGGACCGGGGCACGAACCGGCGTCCCCTGCATCGGCAGGCAGAGTCTCAACCACTGCGCCACCAGGAAAGCCCCAAGAAGCTTCTTTTTTTAATGATTGTGGTAAGAATACTTAACATGAGGTCTACCCTCTTAAATTTTGAAGTGTACAACACAGCACTATTATCTACGGGCACAATGTTGTACAGCAGACCCAGCACTTACTCATCTTGCATAACTGAACCTACATACCTGTTGAACAGCAACTCCTCGTGTCCCCCTCCCCCAGCCCCTGGAAACCAAAATTCTGTTCTTTGCTTCCACGAGTTTGACTATTTTAAATACCTCATATGAACGGAATCATGCAGTGTTTGTCCTTCTGACTGGATTACTTCACTAAACATAATGTCCTCCAGATTCATTCATGTTGTTGCATATTACAGCATTTTCTCCTTTTCAAGGTGAATGATATTCCCTTGTATGTATTGTATCAAACGTTTTAATTTAGAATTTGAATGTCATTCACTGATTTTTGGATACATGATCAAGGCCACTTTCTTAAAAAGGTTTTTTAAAGGAAGAGTTTGCTGATTGGAATTCCCTGGCTTACGTTCTGCACAAGCTACGCCTATCATTTACAAGCTACAATTTCCAGTTTTCGTTTCATTAAAACAGGAATGGCATTTGTTTGACACCCACCGAGGGATCTCAGTGCAGAACCTTTCTACATTTTTACAATTTTTCTCAGTCTTTTAGAATTGTCTGGGCCACACCTAATCAAAGGCATTTTTTAAAGGAATTTGAACTTTTCTAATGTATTCAACCTAGTTTTCATTGAAACAATTTTCTTTCTTTTGTGCTCCTATTTCAATCATTCATGTAATATTTAATTAAATTATGTAAGCAAAATACCAAATACAGCAGCACCCAAAGGTTTGAGAACAAATGCTCCTGAATCTTTTAAACCTGCGCCTCCACTGGAGAGAGCAAGGGGCCCAGGTAAGCAGAAGGAGAGAATGCCCACTAGCTTGGGGCATTCAGCCTGCCTTGGGCATTGGATGTTTACAGGAGAATGGCAGAGAGGTTGGCTTCTGTGGTGAGTTGGTGAAATGAGGGTCAGTTAAGAGAGCTTCTACTATGATTTAGAACTTGCTCTTGGTACCAGATTGACTGATAAGGTATGCTAAAAAGAGCACAGGTTAGGAAGGTCCTGGTCCTAGCTTTTCAACCATCACCTCTAATGACAATAACCCCCGCCCTACTACGGCCTACCTCACGAGTTGTTGTGCGAATCAAACGTGATACTCGGGGTGGAAATCCTTTTAAAATCCAAGTTGCTGTTGATGATCTCTTAGCCTCTCTGCGGTCCCTATACTGGATGTTCTTGGATTCAAGCAGGGGTGTGAAAAATACAAAGGATTAAGCTAATTTGGCTTGTGATAATGTGATACTGAATAGAACTGGCTCATGATCTTCTTTCCTCGGATTTAAAAATGAATGCAATGAAAGAGATACAGTCCTGTAAGATATATCAACGGTCCTCCATTAGCTAAGCAGTCCCTCGGGCTTGCCTGTCAGTCTCCCGCACACCATAAAAGGATGTCTGCAGCCCTGCGCTTGTAATTTAACACTAATGGCAGGATGGCAAGCAGCGCTGTGCGCAGACACTGTCTACAGCAGGGAGCTTACCAGGGCGCTTGGGCTGGCCTTTCTTCCTTCCCTTTACTCCACAGGATCATCTTACATCTATTTTGCTTTTCCCCAAGTTGGGGCGAACACAGGTTGCCAACTACATTAGAGAACTGTGTGTTTTTGTTCATGGTTAACTTGCTTGATTAGTAAACTATTCAGACAAGAAGCAATTACGAGCTGCATTTTAGAAAATTATGCCCAATTAACAATAAGATTATGCCAAACACTGTGTGAAAGATGTTTTAGTTTGGGGTGGGGGAGGGGTTTTGTAGAGCAAGCATTCAGTGATCATGGTGTAATGGTAACTAGGGGGATGGCCCTAAAAGGAAACATTTGTTTTCTCAAAACGTGCATTTGGAAACGCAAGTGTGCAGAGAGCAGCAGCAAAGATTCATCGTGGTCCCTGACGAGAAGTGCATGAAGCCGATCTCATCAGACACGTGCCCTCATCACCATCAGATAATATTTATTAAGCCTCTCATTCTCTTGTGCATTTATGTGCAGCTGAGAGCAGCCCTGTAATGGCTCTGTGACTTATGGTGGTAACTAAGGTTTGATATAAAATGCCAGGTCTGGAGACAGCACGGACCCAGGGCTTTTGTTCACTCTCTGGGTGGGAAGACGGAGCACTGGTGGTGCTGCAAGAAACAAGGGGAAAGCAAAAAATTTAAAAACTTCAAAAAAATGTACTTTTAGTAGACAGAGAAAAATATTGAAGAAAATAGAGGAAAACCAAATAGACTAATAGTGATAATGACTGTGACGATTACTCTTAAGAAAAGCCTCCATTGGTAATGATCTCATCCGCATTTTACTGCATACTCCCCAAGGACTCATATGACTTTCGGAGGGGGGCTACTCCCCTTTTGTACAGATCAGGAAGCAGAGGTTTCAGAGAGGTCGGGACCTGCCCAAGTTTCCACAGCCCCGAGTGGCTGCGCTGAGATTTGAATCTCTTTGACTTCAGCCTCTTCGACTCTCAAGCCCACGCATACTGGCTCTGCCAGACACGGTACCATTATCTCTCGTAATCCTTAGATCAACCCTTAGCATAATAAGGGTGCTAAGCCCGGGGTCACACAGCCAGCACGCACAGAGCCAGCGCGGCAGCCTAGAATCAACCCAAGGAGTCAGAGGTCAGGCCAGCGCTGGTGATTTTCACTCCCCCGACAGCCTCCACAGAGGAGCACCCCGCGTGTCATATCTGAGGTCCCTGCAGCCCTCAGGGTGGCAGGGGACAGCCACCCTGGGGAAAATTCCCACAACGTCTTCCCAGTGCCCCCCATCCTGCGTTTCCCCTCTAGCCTTGTCCACGACGTGACTCCTCTTGGGCCTTGAATCTGAGGAGCACACGGGAGGGGAGCCCTTCACTGAACCTCACCCCCAAGAGAACCAGAGCCATTTTCCTCCCACAATTGTGCTCCACGGCTCAAGCGCACGGCAGAGTCTATTATGCAGGGAAGCACGGTTGGTTAGAAGTCCTAAGGATAAAAGGTCAGTAGGGGATACAAGAAATTGGATTTATTTATAGTATATGATCTAAGTGTGCTCAGAGGTATTCTCGTAGGTTGCCCAGAACGAGAGCATGTTTATAGCCAAGATGGTGCAGACGTCCTATTCCTTTTTATTAAGCATGTTTATTATGCAGCAATTGGGTTACACAATTGTCTGACTGCTGAATTACTATCCTTCTGATGGGCCAGCCTCACTACCCTCTGGACCACAGGGGCGGGTGGACTAATGGCTTTTCCCGAAATGCACTGAGGGGGCCTGGTCTTCCCGTCCCTATCCTTAAGTGGTTATTCTCACTTTTTGAGAAAAGTAGAAGAAAAAAAAAAAAGTTTAGGAGAAGACATCAAAAAAGGGTGACAATAAAAATTGTTTCAACCACAGGGTCCACACCCTATACAGAACCCAAGTTCATTTTCCAGATGAATTTTGGGATAAAAGTCACCAAATTGTCCCTCAGTGCTCAGGCTCCTTCTGTCTCACGGTCAGCAGAGACGAACCAGGAGGATAAAATAATGATAAAAAGTTACTGTGCTGGAGGCTCAGTTACTATGCTGCAGAATTTTAATTTGTTTAATTATCACAACCCTCCCAGGTGGCTGTGCTCATTATTCCCACATTACAGACAACAAACCCAAGGATTAAGGAGATGCGACTACTCTCCATTGTAGACCACAGGAAGGCTTGATTTTATTGTAGAGAGAAGCCTGGTCCTTCAGTATTTTCCACTCTTAAGCACAACAGCCTTTTTCCTGAAAAAGCAACTTTGAGCAATTACCATGCCACTGTTTGCCTACTGTCTGCACGATCCCTTGTCAAGAATCGGAACAGCAAGGCTTGAGTTACATTACCTGAAAGTGAGCTTGGTTTTGGAGTAAAACAAATGATGGCGCTGCCTTGAGTCTCCAAAGGAACTCAGAATCACTAAGTGCTACCCTCACCCTGATATAACGTAGGGGGTGCCGTGTGCTGGGGCCGGAAACAGCTGAAGCCTGGAGCAAATGCCTGTCCCTGGGCAGCAAGAATACCCTCCAGCTGTGGCCTCATGGCTGAGATGACCGTGACCTGGCAAAAGATACCCAAATGCTGTTGGGATGCACAGCCTTATGTTGTTCTCAAGCAACACCAAACTTCAGCTAGAAATTCTCTGGAGCTGACTAAGACGGGTGAGGCAACTAGAACACTGAGTGGGAGACAGAAAAGGAGGGAAACTCGTGTCATCTCGGGGTGATGCAGGAGAGGGGCTGCAGCCCCTGCCGGTGACCTCTCCCGTGCTTCCTTCTCAGGCGGCCAGCTCAGAGCCAGCCTCCCCGCCACCCGCATCACAGACACAGCTGCATGTAACACAAAGCAGAAATGGACTGTGGGCCCCGAGTCCCTGGACTGCACCTTAAAGAGGAAGGAGCCCAGCCACATGGGACTTCCTCTGACTGTTGCCATTCCTCTGTAACAGAAACAGGGCTCCGAGCCAGGGCCGGCTCGCTCAAGAATCTCACTGCACCCAAGGATCCTGGGACCGCATCCCCAAGGTATGCTCCGTAAGTTCCATGGTTACTGTGTTTGTGTACCTGGCTCAGGGCCTCCTATTTATCGACTTTAGTGGTCTGACAATACACCCCGGAAAATCCCAGAAATATAATAACGTGAATTACAATTCCAGTGACAAGATGACACAGTGCCTTCTCCCTGATGCTATCTGCCAACACTTTTATTAAGCGTAATGATAGTGTACAATTATATGATAATGTAGGCCTCCCCATTTTGCCACTTACTTCACAGAATGGTGAAGTAGGGGTTATTTGGAGGCATAGATAAGAGACCTGATTAGAGTTAAGAGTTGGGGTTGAAGTGGTGAGATCAAGGGGCCATTTGTAAAATAAAGAACCTTCTTAAGAGAAAACCAATTCACTCCCTGTTCCTACTGAAGCTCTTCTGACCCGGCTGCTGTTCACCCTGTGGGGGCAATAGGCTTATTCCAGCTCTAGGAGATTAGGGATAAAAGAGGAAAAAAGAAAAATTATAACTCAGAGATACTGCACTCTACGTGCTTAATTTGCAGGGCTTTGTGGTTGAGAAAAATAGATGCCGCGATCTGCCTTTGTTGAAAAGGTGACATTTGGGTTCATTAAAGGTGTACAATAGATTTTCAGAAAGGCTATTTTTCTAAGTCACTAAATTGGTTTTTAGGAACTTTACACTCTCCTTCATTTGAACAATTATTAAACTATATAATAGAATTGTACAATTGCTAAAATTTTACAGCCGGGTATAAAATGCTGTATTATTAAACTATAATGAAGATGCTCAAGCCCATTACAACTTTTTAAATGAATTATAAAACCCTTTGCTGCTGGTAAAATATCTTAAATTACAGTATTGTGTATTCTAACAATATGTTGAACCAAAGTTTGCTACAATGCAAATATGCCACTCACAAAGAAACCATTACTTGAATTAAGTTTGCAGAAGCCCGAAATCTGATAGCATCTGATTCAGCAAAGCAGACAACACCTGATGTTTGCAGGCTGGGTGAGATAGCTGGTCCCCTGAGGGAGGTGCCTTTCGTCACATTCCTTTGACCACAGAACCAGCCAACAGTCAGAGCCTCTCATATTCAAAGGCTGTACAGGTGACACTTAGCAGGGCCCTGGGGATTGAGGAAATGCTTGTGGTAATAGCAGTCTTCTCCCCTTAAAGTCACCCCATAGGTGAGATTTTTTAAATGTCAGATGTTTAGTTGCTGAGTACCTGCCACTTACATGTATGTTACGGGCTGTATGGTGTCCCTCAAAAATTCATATGTTGAAGTCCTAACCTTTAGTACCGCAGGGTGTGACCGACTATGGATGGAGACAGGGTCTTTAAAGAGGTGATTAAGTTATAATGAGGTCATTAGGGCGGGCCCTCATCCAATCTGACTGGTATCCTTATACAGAGAGGAAATTTGGACACACAGACACCAGGGTGCACACACACAGAAGAAAGGCCATGTGAGGACACAGCAAGAAGGCAGCCATCTGCAAGCCAGGGAGAGAGGCCTCAGGAGAAACCAGACCTGTTGACACCTTGACCTTGGATTTCCAGCCTCCCAAACTGTGAGAAATACATTTCTGTCGTTTCAGCCACCCAGTCTATGGTCCTTTGTTACGGCAGCCCCAGCAAACGAATATGATGTATGACACTGCACTCTGTGATATAGGGTGATATGCATATGTACCTGCCAGGAAGCTGGGCCTCCGAGATGAAATTCCTGTTTTTTGGTACCAGTTATACCCTGCAAGTTTCCATTTCCAATAGGGTTTGAATACACAGCTGAAAATGCCTTTTGCATCCTGGATTGTATGGCAGCCTTAACAGAGTAATACCCAATTTTGAGCTCTGAATTCAAGCACTCTCCTGGATGAAGGGCTTTGAAAACACTCTATAAGCAGTTATTTCAAAAAGTGTTTTTACAACAGCCTATTTCCTCCCAGGGCTACCATGGGTGGATGCTGGGCTGTAGCTTCCCTCTGAGCTCATCCGCTGGCACCTGAAGCCAGGAAGATTAAATCCCAGGAGGCCACTGTCAGCCTCTCCATTGCTGCGAGTAGCCGGGCCCATCACACAGGGCCCCAGGGCCGCTTGGCAGGCTGGTCCTGAGCTCCGTCAGGAGGCTGCCAGGGGAGCCCAGAAGCAGCCTGGGTGGTGTGCCCTGTGGCTTCACACTTCTGCTAACGTAAGACCCTCCCACAGCTCATTTCTCCCAGGACTTAAACTCGCTCTAAGCAGGAGAGCATTATGCGAAGGAAATGCTAGGTAGAGCCAAGATTTGGAATTTTCTTTATGAAACGAAAACAACAGTGGGTGCTAGAAAACACTGTGGATTACACAGAAATGATGGCAACTCACAGAAACCATAAACCAAATGCCACAAACAACATGCTGCACCAAGACCGTTTTCTTCAACAAAAGGCCCAGGAAATGGCACCTAGAAGCCACAATCATTTAGATTCAGTGCACGTGCTGAAGGCTCAGTGCTGACCTGTCTGGTCAGCAGTCAATGTCAGCCCCTCCTAAAACTCCCCCATCCTCAAAGTCCATGCATGAGAACCCCAGCTGTGGTTTGGTATAAGCACTTCCATCTACTGTGGTGGTCCAGCGAAAGTCTCCTTTGACATGTCACCTGCAGGGTACTCATCTGGGATGCTGGATGGGGGAAAGCATCACTCAGACAGGGTGAGGGTGGGAGGTCCTAAAGGCCGCGGACTCCTGCGGGCCCCTGGATGATGGGAACCTGGTCAAGAGCCTCGGTTAACACCACATGAGTCTACCCCGGGGGTCACTCTGAGGGGAGTGCTGCCTTGGGGAAATTAATTTAAGTGTCCCCAGTTGGGCATCACGTGGTCACCAGAGCCCCGTTTCATTGTTCGCGCTGGCACGGATTAGGAAAGATTTGGTCCAATGCACCCGTCTACTCTTCGATCTCCTGAAGCCCCTCACCACACAAGGAGAAGGAAACCTGAAAAGACTCTTACATGCCTCCATTTTCCATGTTGACAGAAAGAAAAGGGGGTTTTTGAGGCAGCCCTCATTTCCCAGGCAGTGGTCTTCAACCAGGGGCGATTTTGTCCTGCAGGGGACGTTTGCTGTGTGGCGGGACATCTTTGGTTATCACAGTCGGGGAAAGGGGCTCCTGGCATCTAGAGGGCAGAGGCCGGGGCGCTGATCAACATCCTACAAGGCACAGGGCAGCCCCACAACAAAGAATCACCAGGCCAAAGGGCAGTGGGGCTGCGGTTGAGGAAGCCTGACCTGGAGAACCGTTCAGTTCATAGCCGAGAAGTCACTAAACAACCTTTATTGAAGTTTCCACGATGGGTAGTGAGGTGTGTAGCCCATCTTCAGCAAAGATGCCAGGGAAGCAAGTGACTTCCCCTGGAGAGGCATTTGACACTAAACCATATTTCAAAACCATCACTGTGACAAGGCCTCACATTTTCTCATTTACTCTACAGGTGCAAAGCCCCACAGGCCACCAATATCAAAAAAAGCCACTGGAAAACAGGACCCACAAGCAATGCATAGTTTAGCCTGGCCCCTTGGAGCACTTCTCTGCTACTAAAGACGGGACAAAGGGGGCCAGTGATACCCAAGTGCTAAAAGTCCTTTGAAGCTTACAGCTCATAAAAACTTCCTTAGGGCAGAGCACTGCCCTGAGAACGCATGACAAGTAGGATCACATATAATCCTCATAATACCCGAGGAGGCACTCTTACTGCCGTCCTCATTGCACAGGCGATAAAACTGAGGCAGAGAGGATAAGTGATTTGCCCAAGGTTTCATGGCTGGTAAGTGGTGAAGGGAGCCCATGCTCAAAATTTCAACTCCAGCTTCCTTGTGAGAAGTTTCACAGTGTGTCCCTAGAATTAAAATTAAAATTCTGCTAACTTTTATTCCCGGTTCCTAGGAGATAAGTTCTAAATCCTTGGAAGTTCATGAATGATAGGAGTGTTTTGACTATGGTGATGGTTATGGCTCTGTTTAGACCAACCGTGGGTCAGGGGGTTGGGGTTTTGAGCCACATGAGGTCAGCCTGATCTCCTGACCTCCAGGGAGCAAACAGGAATCAAATACTGCGTTCAATCCCATGCCCAGTGGATCAGTCAACCATGCCTATATAATGAACCCCAATAAAAACTGGTCACTGAGGCTCAGTGGGGCACCCTGGATGATGAACACACTGATGTGCTGGGAGGGTGGCATGCCTGAATTCCACAGGCATTTCACAGGGAGAGGGCATGGAAGCTCTCCTCGCAGGCTCCAGCTTAAGTGTCTCTTCATTTGGCATATCCTGATTTGTACCCTTTCAAATAAAACTGTACTTGTAAGTATAGTGCTTTCCTGAGTTCTGAGTCATTCTAGTGAATTGAACCTGAGGGCATCACGGGAACACCTAAGTTTGTAGCCAGTTCGTCAGAAGAGCCTGGGAACTCCTGAAGTACGGTTGGCCTCTGCAGTGGGCAGTCTTGTTGGGGACCGTGCCCTTAACCTGCGGTATCTGTGCTAACCGGGGGCCGGTGTCAGAAGTGAGTTGTACTGCAGGATGCCAGCTGGTGTTAGACTAGGCATCATTCGTTTCCTTTATGCTCGTTTATGAACCGGCCTGGCACCTCAATTTGCCAGATGGTCGACAAGAATTTAGGGACTGATTTAGTCTCTACTGAATGAATAATGTTATCCAGAAACAAAAAGGTCAATTGCTCCGTTTTAGGTATTACAGTGTAGCCAGTTAAAATGCATAGAGGAGAAACATGCTGCTGTTCTATTTCTCTTCTGATCAAGCCTCTCTGTGTCTCAGGTCTATTGTCGGAGAAATGGGAATAATAATAGTACTGACCTCATGAAGTTACTGTCAAAATTAGTTTATATATATACGTATATATGCACACATACATATATGTATGTATTTATATAATGTGCTTAGAATAGCACTTGACCCATGGAAAGTACTATTTGCATATTTGCTTTATTAATACAAAACCACAAAAAGCAGAGGTGATGCAAGTTACCGCAGAAAATAGCTCTAGGATCCGTCATACGATTAGATCGTTTGTAATGTTTCCCAAAGTGGGGTTTGGGAACCAGTGGTGTATATGACTTTATTTAGGTGGCATAAAAACATTTTTATTGCTTTCATTTTAATATTTATATAATGACTTTTTAATATAGAGAGAGCTATTGCATTGATTCACGTTTCACAAATGTTATTAACAGTATATTTCGATACTGAGTTTAAAGATGAATATTAAGCAAACAATAGCACTGGTGGAATGCAGTATGGGAAAGCCTGCGAATTCCTGGTCTTTGAGGCTAAGAGGCAGGGCTAGCTCTCAAATACCATCTTTTCTGCAAATAAGAGTGTTTCCTGTTTACAATTGTGTCACCTCTTCCCACTGTCAGCACTAGTTAAAGAGATATGGCAATGGCCTCTGGCAGGTGGTCATACTCTAACACCCAGGCTGGACCAAGACCTGACTACTGTCACAGCTCCAAGTTCACAGCACCAAGAATCTGATGGTTAGGAGGATCTCTTGAGAGACTCCTGCGCATGGAGAGATGGAATCTGAAACAGTTCTAAGCCCAGTTCAAGACCTGATCCTTTCTTTATTGTCTTGTGGTTTCCTTCTCTTCCTGGCCTGGTGTCCATAGAATATCCCACACCTTCCCCTCCTTCCTTGGGACTTTCTACAATGACCGCATCTTAGAACCAGCAGGATATCACTCGGTTCAAAGCCTTCTTACAAATGAAGGAAGCAAAACCTAAAGAGCTCCATCTTTTTCCATCCATGTGCCCCTACCCCCACCCCAATCCCTGGGAACAACCTTCCTATATGGCCCCAGGGTCCACAGTTAAAGCTCTAACATGTGTCACCAACCACGATAACGGTGGTGTCCACTTCCAAGGGCAGAGGGTTGGCCAGTCGTGCTAGGCCCTCTGCATACTGGCACTAGTTCTTTAATCCTCACAACAAACCCCAGAGGTGGGTGATAGCTTAAAGGAGACATTCAGAGACGGTAAGAAACATGACCCAGGTCATGACAGAGCAATAGGAAGTGAGCTGGGAACCTCGCTCCAGTTCAACCAACTCCAAAGCTCATGCTCCCCCCCAGCAAAGCAACTCCTAGGCTGTCAGCCACAGGGTGAAATGGAGGTACCGGAGGGGGGCTTTAACCACTGGCAAGGGTGGCGTGAGTACAGGGGATGAGTGTCCCCGCGCTAGGGGCCTGGTGTGGAAATAAGCGCCTCTCTCCATCTCCTTCCAGCTTCCCACCTTCCCACCAGTCAGCCTGTGCAAAATCCCACCACCCTGGCCTTGCTCTCAAGTATTCTTCTCCGGAAGATTAACAGGACGCCAAAGCTCCCCATTGCTCTGCTAGCATCAATTGCAAGAAAAACATTTAGAATATTGATTAAGTGCTTCATGCTAGAAGATTTAAATTTACCTCCTGTATTTCCAGGATTAGCTGACACATGGGGTCAGCCTGCTGGCACAAATGATTTACAAAACACCCATTGGCAGCTTTCCTTTTTAAACTCAACACTTAAAATGTTCACTTGGTCACAGCCAGTGGAGTCCTGGGTGTTCAGCAGGTTTGGATAATCACCTTCTTGCCACATTGAGACTTGTGGGGTTTGGCCCTGGGAAGAGCTTCAAAATCATTTCCAGTCTGGTCTGGCCCTATCCAGTACAGATGGACTCCGTTTAGGTCTGAAGAGGTACCGGGGCAGTGAGGGGGTAACACATACTGTTCCTCCGGGATGGAAGGTCTTGTTTCAGAGAGAGATTTTTGCAGTATTCTAATATCCAGTGTTCTAATCCAATATTCAAATATTCTTCACATGTAGGAGTTAAACGGGTTATAAGCAGGTGTTAAGGAGGCAAAGTGCATCTGCCCCCTGCCCCTACTACCAATCTGTAAACGTTGTGCTGCAACATACAAGCGCCCAGTGCGTTTCTATAGCTTCAGACTGTACTTGGCCAAGAGAGGGATTGTACTGAGGCTTTCCTGGGAGGCCAGGGAGGTACAGACCTAGACTGAAATCCACTGAATCCAGGTTCTCTGCTCCAGGAAAGATGCCCACCTCAAGGCGTTTGCCCCCATGGCCCACGGACGGCCAGCCCTGTTCCTCTTAGGGCTAGCATAGTCTGACTGCCAAAGTAGGTGACACGATTGCTAAGGCGGGTAAAGGGACAGGGAGCCTTTGCATTGCTCACTTTAGCAGTAAGCATTCTTGCAAAAGCTATTCATTTGGACCCTGCTCACATCTCTTTTATGAATGAGAAAGCTGCTTTGCGAAGTCCTTTTTCTATAGAACGCTGCTTAAAAGTTCCATTAAGATGAGGGGAGGAGACTTGAGATCCACAATTGCTGTACCTCCATGTCTCACTCATAGATATGTTTTATTCGGTTCCCAAAAAAACTGACTTTGGATGTGGCTCGCCCTGTTCCCTGGAGCCCCGAGTAAGTGTTCACAGCTTCCTACACCCTTCTGCCTGCCCTGCTCTGAGTGTGCGCCCCCCGTCCATCAGACTTTCTCCTCTCGGTCACACGTCACGTCTCTTCCTGAGGAAAAGCACAGAGACAGTGAAAACTTCTCAGGGGTCCTCAGCCTTAGTCCCAAGGCTGTATTCCCCAAGTTTCTACAACCCTATTTGACCATGGAAATCAAGGGCCTAAAGTCCACTTTAAGAGGTCTTCACTTCAAGCCACCAGAGTTTAGTGATGTATAATAATGCAAAACAGAGATTTTTCCAACACCTACACTTCCCAAATTTACTTTAAATAAGTGACAAGTACAGTCCATTTGATTTAAACATTCTGAGCTTTTCCAGCTACCAGACCACTCAAGTGCACAGAAGATGAAATAATTGGTAGGATTCTTAATGTTTCTTTGTCACGTGACCACTTTGTGCAAGTCAAAGGGATATGCCAGCAACAGCACAGCCTGCGTCATGCTCGTTGCTAATATGCCTGCCAATTAATCCTGACATGGGAGCTTGGCTGGTTACCCAAAACCTGGTATTTTATCATCTCAGGGGGTTAGCGCTTGGACTTTTCTATGACATTTTATACTAATCAACCAACTTTCCTTTTTTTAAAGCTGAGCCTTTCATAGGAACTGCAGATGAGTCCTATATACACCACACGCAAGGCCACTCATTTTCCCCAAACAGAATTGTGTTTGGTTTGTTGATAATTACACTCTGAAGCCGATTTTTGAAAATGTTTATTCTTCCCTTCCGAGGGGAAATCTATCTCAAATGTTAAGACAGAAACCCAAGTCCCTCAGAGTTTTCTCATATTATTGTATATTTAAAAATATTACAAGAGGGTGCTTCTCGAGGGTAGTGAACTTTAGAGCTGCCAAAGATAGTTGACTTGCTCCAAATCTGTTACCAATGGATCCCAAGCTGGTTTAACTCAGTTCTATTCTGAGTAATGACACATATGGCTGGGACAAACGCCACTCTAAGATATTTCTAGGACCCCCGGCAAGTGGTAATTTATCTGAAGATAGCCAGGCAAAGGAAGGACAGATGGGAAGAATAAGTCTCCTGGGAGCCCTACGTGGAAGCAAGAGTCCTAAATCAACGCCAGGGACCACGTTCTCATAGGCTAAGTCCCCTCTCATCATTCACCCACTCACCCCCAATCCTCTGGCTTCCAGTGATTCTTTCAACCATTCTTAATATAGGTCATTCTAAAGAGATAATCGAGCTACAACAAGTTTTAGTGGCAAACTTTCAGTCTTTCCCCTGTACCCTGTCTGCTGGGATTTCAGCATGAAGCATCCCAGCCTACAAGCTTTCTGTTTTTCCCATCATTCGAAGCACCCCCTTCAGGAAGCACTGGGACATATGGGTCTCTCAAATCCAGCTTCTCCCTTCCTCTTTTACTATTATTCACCGCCCCCAGATTTATTGAGGTATAATTGACAAATAAAAATTGTATTTACTTCAGGCATACAACTTGATGATTTGATATATGTATACATTGTGACAGGTTTATGGCAATCAAGCTAATTAACATATTCATCACCTCACACAGTTACCATTTTGGGGGGTGGGGTGAGAACAGCTAAGATGTACTCTCTTGGCGAATTTCAAGTATATAATATGGTACTGCTAACTATAGTCACCGTGCTCTATGTATCCAGATCTTGTTCAACTTGCATGTCTGAAAGTTTGTACCCTATAACCAACAACTCCCCATTTCCCCACCCCCAGCCCCTGGTAACCACAATTCTAGTCTCTGCTTTAACAAGTTCAACTTTTTGAGAATCCACATATAAATAACATCACAAACCTGGAGGACATTATACAAAGTGAAATAAGCCAGACACAGAAAGACAAATACTGCATGACCTCCTTTACTATTTTTTTTTTGGTATGCGGGCCTCTCACTGTTGTGGCCTCTCCCGTTATGGAGCACAGGCTCCGGACGCGCAGGCTCAGCGGCCCTGGCTCACGGGCCCAGCCGCTCCATGGCATGTGGGATCCTCCCGGACCGGGGCACGGACCCGTGTCCCCTGCATCGGCAGGCGGACTCTCAACCACTGGCGCCACCAGGGAAGCCCTCCTTTACTATTTTTTTACTTCTTACTCTCTGCCAATTCCTAATTCAAAGAAAGAGCCCAGGTTGTCCAAGGTCATGGAACAAGGCAAAAAGTACACTGGGCTCAGAGTCGGAAATCCTAGCCCCACTACAGAATTACTGTGTGATCTCAGTTATGTTCCTAGCCTGTCCCTGCCTCATTTGCCTCATCTGTAAAAGAGAAGGATGTTTATCATACCTGACTCATGGGCTGTTGTGAGGACTAGAGGGCACAATGCATGCAAAATGTTTTGCAAAATGAGACACACTATATACCTGTTAGTGCAACTCACACCAATGTTCCCTAGTGTAACACCCCAAGCAAGGCACAACGCCACCATCCATCTCTTGCAAAGGGCCAAATGGCCAACTGACTTGGGATTAAGCATCGCATGTGGCATTCTGGAGCATTCACTCTGCCCCAGGCACTGAAACATTACCCCCATTTAATCCTCTTAATCTAGCAGCTGGGCAGTCGTAACATTTTGTAGCTGAGGAAGCAGAGGCTTGGAGAGGTCATGATGCTGGTAAGGGCAAGAGCCTGGGTCTGCACACAGGCTTGGCTGTAAAACCCAAGCCCTCACCCCCTGCCTCATGGGTGCAAAAATGGGCTCAGACAGGTAGTCGTCGCAGGAGGTAAGGTGAGGTTTTGTGGAACCCTTAAGAGCTCCCTAGAAGTAAAATGCTGTTTAGCTCCAAGATGTGTGGATTGCGTGTGTGTCATCGGGGAGAGAGGTGTGGCCGCCCCTCCTTCCTTGGTGTTCCCACGTCTCCATTCCCCCCTCTGCTGAGAAGTTAAATGGCAGCCCTGAGAGAAACATCATGCTTTCATTTTTACTTTAATTTTACTTTGTCCCGCTGTTTATGAGGCAGAGTTCCTATCACTAATACAGCAGAAGGAAAGGCTGTTTCTTGGGAAAAGAGCTCATGTCTCCCCTGACATTGCCAGGGTGACCTTGCAGTGGCACAGAGTCCCCCTGACGGGGAGGGGTGGTCGGGCAGATCTTGCTGGAGGTAAACACCATGTGGCCAAGCCAAGCACTGTACCCCGAGAAGCAGAAGCCAGGTGATTTGGTGGGGCCGGGGGAAGGGAGACGGGGAGAACACCTCCGCATGGCTGTCAGACTCCTCTCTCATGGGGGAAACTAATTTCACGGAGTTTCCAGTGATGAGTATTCTTCTGAGTTGCCATCTATTAACTTAGTCTGACCTTCCAAAAATGCTGACGAGCTGCATCTTGCCCGCTATTTGTACGTTCACTGAGGACGGCATTTGTTTTGAATGCCCATCTCCATGAAGTTTCCAGAACACAAAAGGAGCTCAATAAACAGGGTGAACACTGCCTCTGCCATCATGCTCTGTGCACTTAGACACGAGCAGAGAAGAAACCGGTTTTGCTGCAGCCAAAGCTTGCCTCTTCTTGTGGTCAGGAACCACCTCTGGCCACTGTCATCACCTCATCCTAACAGGGTCCTACCCTCCTCTGGCCACCTGTCTTTACAGATGCTGGAAGCTGAGCGGACCCGACAAGAACAGAAGGCTGACCTGAGAGGAAGCAGGACGCTGAGGCCTGGCCAGAGATAAAAAAGAAACTGTGCTCCGTGGTGCTGTGTCTGCGTCTAGACCCACCTCTAACCAGCTGGGGGACTTAGTGCAAGTCACTTCCCCTCCCTGAACCGCAGGGCTGTACTGCAGGATGGGGCAGTTAGATGCCATAATATTCCCCAAGCTTCCTCCTAGTTCTGGCATTTCCTGCACAGTGCACTGGAGATGGGAAGGGCTCAGGAAACACTTTAGAAGTATGAAGAACATCTGGTTGACCTTAGCTTGTGTCTTCCCTCCCCGCCTTCTCCTCAGGCTTGTGTGTGGGTGTAGATGATGGTGTGTGTTGGTAGGGACCCAGGAGGACGAAGACAGAGACTAAAGCTCAGCTGAACGGCAGGTAGATATCTAAGAAAAAGAGGGGAGTGTTGGGGGTGAGAAGAGAGCAAGCAAGTCACAAGTGGAAAAACTGCCCGAGTACGTTCTAGGACACAGACTGGGTTGTGAGTCAAGAAGGTATTTGGCAGAGAAGTTTCCGGTGAGTGTTCTGGTGAGGATGATCTCGGCAGGGCCTGGGCTGGGGGTGGTGGGGAGATGGGAGGATGGATTCCTGTGACAAGTGTGAACACACACAGTGCCTGGCACAGGTCCCCTCCCCTGGCACGGCAGCAGGCGGAAGTCACCACGTGGTCACTGCTGCCTCTCATATCGAGGAAGAACTGTGGAGAGAACACAAGCCTCTAGATTCCAGGGCTGGTTCTGTGACTCGCTAGTTCTGCAGGCTCAAGCCAAAGCGTCCCCTTGCTGAGCCCCACGTCCTCCAAGGCTCCAGTAACAACACAATCAAGGCATCTCTCTAGCAGCTGTCAGGAGGGTAACATCCAAAGAGGTGAAGTGTGTGAAAATACTTGGTGAGTATATGAAGATGTTCCAAAATAGCTGAATACTCATTATGATGAAAAAAATCAACAAAAAGGCAGAATCAACACTCTGCTTTGACTAAAGTTAGGAAATGACTATTTGTAAGTCATTGTGGTTCTTTCCCTTGGAGATCTGAATCAACTCCAAAGAATTCTTTGGGCCGTTCTCACTGGACTCTATTCACACGAGGGGTTTTCAGTGCAGTGCCTCACAGCTCCTCAAACCACGAAAGAGCATCTCCTTCTGCTTCCTGAAGAATGAACCCAAGTAGGACGCTACAGTTGCCTTAACACTTTGATAGGAACACTGTCTCTGGCTTACCTTTAGATAGAGTTAAATATTCCACATTCAGTCTAAATGGCAATGATGTTGACAAAGCCAAGAGCCCCCAAGACAACCCACTGAATGGGAGAAAATGTTTGCAAATGATATGACTGATAAGGGATTCATATCCAACATATATAAACAGCTCATACAACTCAACATCAAAGAAACCGACAGTCCGATCAAAAAATGGGCAGAAGAGGGAGAACTGGTTCAAGATGGCAGAGTAGAAGGACGTGCTCTCACTCCCTCTTGAGAGAACACCAGAATCACAACTAACTGCTGAACAATCATCGACACAAAGACACTGGAATTCACCAAAAAAGATACCCCACATCCAAAGACAAAAGAGAAGCCACAATGAGATGGTAGGAGGGGCACAATCACAATAAAATCAAGTCCCATAACTGCTGGGTGGGTGACTCACAAACTGGAGAACACTTATACCACAGAAGTCCACCCACTGGAGTGAAGGTTCTCAGCCCCACGTCAGGCTTCCAACCCTGGGGGTCCGGAAACAGGACGAGGAATTCCTAGAGAATCAGACTTTGAAGGCTAATGGGATTTGATTGCAGGACTTTGACAGGACTGGGGGAAACAGAGACTCCACTCTTGGAGTGCACACACAAAGTAGTGTGCGCATCAGGACCCAGGGGAAGGAGCAGTGACCCCATAGGAGACTGAACCTACCAAAGCCCCAGCCCTCGTCAATGGCAGAGTCAGTTCCAGAGCCCATCCTTCTCTCCACTCTAGAGAACATCACGGTCTCCATCTCTCATGGTTAAAATGCACTTTTGAGACTCAAACCTGAGCAGCATTCTATCATTCTCCCTCCATCTCTAAATGCATTTCAGAAAATGCATCTGTGTTCCCCTCAGAAGTAAAGCACCGACAGGGCGTTCAAGCCCCTGCTCTTACCTGTAAATTTGCACAAGGTGGTAAAACATGAGTGGGGATTTCGTTCTCAGAGCCTGCTGGCCCCAGGGGCTTGTTCTTGACCCGGAAGGCTGTGGTGGTGGTGGCAGTGGTGGTCTGAACTGGGAGGGCTGGCTGCCACACGGTCACATCTGAGCCATTGCCAAAGGCTTGAATTGCATTTTCTGCAGTAAAACAGGAGGAAATCCAATTTTAAAATCAAGCAGCAAATGTAACAGACAGTCTACATGAAGGCAGAGAGGCACACTAGAAATTCTGATGAGAGCACTGGACTTCTGTGAACCAACCCCATCTATCCATCCACCCTCCATACGCTGAAAGCCAGCCGTGGGTCAGGTGCTCAAAAATTAATTCATTCATTAGACCCTGAGCTGGACACTTAGCTATGCTCTAAGTGCAACAAATATGTATTGTGTCCCTATTCACGTATCAGGTGTGGAGCAAGATCCTTGCCCTGAAACACCCATCAGTCGAGCCTTTTGAAAGCCAGGCTCAGACCTGTTATTTGGGATCACAGTCACTGTTCCATCTTCCAAGAAAATGCTTGTGTCAAAATTCTATACTAAAAGCAAACTATTTAGTGTTTTTGTTTGTTTTTTGTATTTTCTTTTTAAAATTTAATTTATTCTTTTATACAGCAGGCTCTTATTATTCATCCATTTTATACACATCAGTGTATACATGTCACTCCCAATCTCCCAATTCATCAAACCACCACCCCCACCCCCGCCGCTTTCACCCCCTGGCGTCCATACGTTTTTTTCTCTACTTCTGTGTCTCAATTTCTGCTCTGCAAACCGGTTCATCTGTACCATTTTCTTGGTTCCACATATATGTGTTAATATCTTTGTTTTTCTCTTTCTGACTTACTTCATTCTGTATGACACTCTATAGATGCATCCACGTCTTTACAAATGACCCAATTTCGTTCCTTCTTATGGCTAAGTAATATTCCATTGTATATATGTACCACATCTTCTTTATCCATTCATCTGTCGATGGGCATTAGGTTGCTCCCATGACCTGGCTATTGTAAATAGCGCTGCAATGAACATTGGGCTGCATGTGTCTTTTTGAATTATGGTTTTCTCTGGGTATATGCCCAGTAGTGGGATTGCTGGGTCATATGGTAGTTCTATTTTTAGTTTTTTAAGGAACCTCCATACTGTTCTCCATTGTTGCTGTATCCATTTACATTCCCACCAACAGTGCAAGAAGGTTCCCGTTTCTCCACACCCTCTCCAGCATTTGTTTGTAGAATTTCTGATGATGCCCATTCTAACTTGTGGAGGTGATACCTCATTGTAGTTTTGATTTGCATTTCTCTAACAATTAGTGATATTGAGCATCTTTTCATTTGCCTCTTGGCCATCTGTATGTCTTCTTTGGAGAAATGTCTATTTAGGACTTCTGCCCATTTTTGGATTCGGTTGTTTGTTTTTTTAATATTGAGCTACATGAGCTGTTTATATATTTTGGAGACTAATCCTTTGTCCATTGATTCCTTTGCAAATATTTTCTCCCATTCTGAGGGTTTTCCTTTTGTCTTGTTTATGTTTTCCTTTGCTGTGCAAAATCTTTTAAGTTTCATTAGGTTCCATTTGTTTATTTTTGTTTTTATTTCCATTACTCTAGGAGGTGGATCAAAAAAGATCTTGCTGTGATTTATGACAAAGAGTGTTCTTCCTATGTTTTCCTCTAAGAGTTTTATAGTGCCCAGTCTTACATTTAGGTCTCTAATCCATTTTGAGTTTATTTTTGTATATGGTGCTGGGGAGTGTTCTAATTTCATTCTTTTACATGTAGCTGTCCAGTTTTCCCAGCACCACTTATTGAAGAGACTGTCTTTTCTCCACTGTATACCCTTGTCTCCTTTGTCATAGATTAGTTGACCACAGGTGCGTGGGTTTATCTCTGGGCTTTGTATCCTGCTCTATTGAACTATATTTCTGTTTTTGTGCCAGCATCATATTGCCTTGATTACTGTAGATTTGTAGTATAGTCTGAAGTCAGGGAGTCTGATTCCTCCACCTCCGTTTTTTCCCTCAAAACTGCTTTGGCTATTCGGGGTCTTTTTTGTCTCCATACAAATTTTAAGATTTTTTGTTCTAGTTCTGTAAAAAATGCCATTGGTAATTTGATAGGGATTGCATTGAATCTGTAGATTGCTTTGGGTAGTAGAGTCATTTTCACAATATTAATTCTTCCAATCCAAGAACATAGTATATCCCTCCATCTGTTGGTATCATCTTTAATTTCTTTCATCAGTGTCTTATAGTTTTCTGCATACAGGTCTTTTATCTCCCTAGGTAGGTTTATTCCTAGGTATTTTATTCTTTTTGTTGCAATGGTAAATGGGAGTGTTTCCTTAATTTCTCTTTCAGATTTTTCATCATTAGTGTATAGGAATGCAAGAGATTTCTGTGCATTAATTTTGTATCCTGCAACTTCACCAAATTCTTTGATTAGCTCTAGTAGTTTTCTGGTGGCATCTTTAGGATTCTCTACGTATAGTATCATGTCATCTGGAAGCAGTGACAGTTTTACTTCTTCTTTTCCTATCTGGATTCCTTTTATTTCTTTTTCTTCTCTGATTGCCGTGGCTAGGACTTCCAAAACTATGTTGAATAATAGTGGTGAAAGTGAACATCCTTGTCTTGTTCCTGATCTTCGAGGAAATGCTTTCAGTTTTTCACCATTGAGAATGATGTTTGCTGTGAGTTTGTCATATATGGCCTTTATTATGTTGAGGTAGCTTCCCTCTATGCCCACTTTCTGGAGACTTTTTATCATAAATGGGTGTTGAATTTTGTCAAAAGCTTTTTCTGCATTTTTTGAGATAATCATATGGCTTTTCTCCTTCAGTTTATTAATATGTTGTATCACATTGATTGATTTGCATATATTGAAGCATCCTTGCATTCCTGGAATAAACCCCACTTGATCATGGTGTATAATCCTTTTAATGTGCTGTTAGATTCTGTTTACTAGTATTTTGTTGAGGATTTTTGCATCTATGTTCATCAGTGATATTGGCCTGTAGTTTTCTTTCTTTGTGACATCCTTGTCTGGTTTTGGTATCAAGGTGATGGTGGCCTCGTAGAATGAGTTTGGGAGTGTTCCTCCCTCTGCTATATTTTGGAAGAGTTTGAGAAGGATAGGTGTTAGCTTTTCTCTAAATATTTGATAGAATTCGCCTGTGAAGCCAGCTGGTCCTGGACTTTTGTTTGTTGGAAACTTTTAAATCACAGTTTCAATTTCATTACTTGTGACTGGTCTGTTCATATTTTCTATTTCTTCCTGGTTCAGTCTTGGAAGTTTATACCTTTCTAAGAATTTGTCCATTTCTTCCAGGTTGTCCATTTTATTGGCATAGAGTTGCTTCTGCAGTGTCTGTTGTAACTTCTCCTTTTTCATTTCTAATTGTATTGAGTCCTCTTCCTCTTTTTCTTGATGAGTTTGGCTAATGGTTTATCACTTTTGTTTATCTTCTCAAAGAAACAGCTTTTAGTTTTATTGATCTTTGCTATTGTTTTCTTTGTTTCTATTTCATTTATTTCTGCTCTGATCTTGATGATTTCTTTCCTTCTGCTAACTTTGGGTTTTGTTTATTCATCTTTCTCTAGTTCCTTTAGGTGTAACATTAGATTGTTTATTTGAGATTTTTCTTGTTTCTTGAAGTAGGCTTGAATAGCTATAAGCTTCCCTCTTTGAACTGATTTTGCTGCATCCCATAGGTTTTGGATCATCGTGTTTTCATTATCATTTGTCTCTAGGTATTTTTTGATTTCCTCTTTGATTTCTTCAGTGATCTCTTGGTTATTTAGTAACGTATTGTTTAGCCTCCATGTGTTTGTGTTTTTTACATTTTTTTCCCCAGTAATTGATTTCTAATCTCATAGCATTGTGGTCAGAAAAGGTGCCTGATATGATTTCAATTTTCTTAAATTTACCGAGGCTTGATTTGTGACCCAAGATGTGATCTATCCTGGAGAATGTGCTGTGTGCACTGGAGAAGAAAGTATAATCTGTTGTTTCTGGATGGAGTCTCCTATAAATATCAATTAAATCTATCTGGTCTATTGTGTTATTTAAAGCTTGTGTTTCCTTATTTATTTTCATCTTGGATGAGCTGTCCATTGGTGTAAGTGAGGTATTAAAGTCCCCCACTATTATTGTGCTACTGTCGATTTCCTCTTTTAGAGCTGTTAGCAGTTGCCTTATGTATTGAGGTGCTCCTATGTTGGGTGCATATATATTTATAATTGTTATGTCTTCTTCTTGGATTGATCCCTTGATCATTACACAGTGTCCTTCCTTGTCTCTTGTAATAGTCTTTATTTTAAAGTCTATTTTATCTGATATGAGTATTGCTACTCCAGGTTTCTTTTGATTTCCATTTGCATGGAATATCTTTTTCCATCCCCTCACTTTCAGTCTGTATGTATCCCTAGGTCTGAAGTGGGTCTCTTGTAGATAGCATATATGTGGGTCTTGTTTTTGTATCCATTCAGCAAGCCTGTGTCTTGTGGTTGTGGCATTTAATCCATTCACGGTTAAGGTAATTATCGATATGTATGTTCCTATTACCATTTTCTTAATTGTTTTGGGTTTGTTTTTGAAGGTCCTTTTCTTCTCTTGTGTTTCCCACTTAGAGAAGTTCCTTTAGCATTTGTTGTAGAGCTGGTTTGGTGGTGCTGAATTCTCTTAGGTTTTGCTTTTCTGTAAAGCTTTTGATTTCTCCGTCAAATCTGAGTGATATCCTTGCTGGGTAATTTGGTTGTAGGTTCTTCCCTTTCATCGCTTTAAGTATATCATGCCACTCCCTTCTGGCTTGCAGAGTTTCTACTGAGAAATCAGCCGTTAGCCTTATGGGAGTTCCCTTGTATGTTATTTGTCATTTTTCCCTTGCTGCTTTCAATAATTTTTCTTTGTCTAATTTTTGCCAATTTGATTACTATGTGTCTTGGCGTGTTTCTTCTTGGGTTTATCCTGTATGGGACTCTCTGTGCTTCTTGGACTTGGGTGGCTATTTCCTTTCCATGTTAGGGAAGTTTTTGACTATAATATCTTCAAATATTTTCTTGGGTCCTTTCTCTCTCTCTTCTCCTACTGGGACCCCTATAACGTGAATGTTGTTGCGTTTAAGATTGTCCCAGAGGTCTCTTAGGCTGTCTTCATTTCTTTTCATTCTTTTTTCTTTATTCTGTTTGGTGGCAGTGAATTCCACCATTCTGTCTTCCAGGTCACTTATCCGTTCTTCTTCCTCAGTTATTCTGCTATTGATTCCTTCTAGTGTATTTTTCATTTCAGTTATTGTATTGCTCATCTCTGTTTGTTTGTTCTTTAATTCTTCTAGATCTTTGTTAAACATTTCTTGCATCTTCTCGATCTTTGCTTCCATTTTTTTTTCGAGGTCCTGGGTCATCTTCACTATCATTGTTCTGAATTCTCTTTCTGGAAGATTGCCTATGTCCACTTCATTCAGTTGTTTTTCTGGGGTTTTATCTTGTTCCTTCATGTGGTGCATAGCCCTCTGCCTTTTCATCTTGTCTATCTTTCTGTGAATGTGGTTTTTGTTCCACAGGCTGCAGGACTGTAGTTCTTCTTGCTTCGCTTTTTGCTCTCTGGTGGATGAGGCTGTCTAAGAGGCTTGTGGAAGGTTCCTGATGGGAGGGACTGGTGGTGGGTAGAGCTGGCTGTTGCTCTGGTGGGCAGAGCTCAGTAAAACTTTAATCCACTTGTCTACTGATGGGTGGGGCTGGGTTCCCTCCCTGTTGGTTGTTTGGCCTGAGGCGACCCAACACTGGAGCCTACCCAGGCTCTTTGGTGGGGCTAATGGTGGACTCTGGGAGGGCTCACATGAAGGAGTACTTCCCAGAACTTTTGCTGCCAGTGTCCTTGTTTTAATGGTGAGGCACAGCCACCCCCCACCTCTGCAGTAGACCCTCCAACACTAGCAGGTAGGTCTGCTTCAGTCTCCGATGGGATCAATGTTCCTTCCCCTGGGTCCCAATGCACACACTACTTAGTGTGTGCCCCCCAAGCATGGAGTCTCTGTTTCCCCCAGTCCTGTCGAAGTTCTGCAATCAAAGCCCACTAGCCTTCAAAGTCTGATTCTCTAGGAATTCCTCGTCCTGTTTCCGGACCCCCAGGGTTGGAAGCCTGACGTGGGGCTGAGAACCTTCACTCCAGTGGGCGGACTTCTGTGGTATAAGTGTTCTGCAGTTTGTGAGTCACCCACCCAGCAGTTATGGGAGTTGATTTTATTGTGATTGCACCCCTCCTACCGTCTCATTGTGGCTTCTCCTTTGTCTTTGGATGTGGGGTTTCTATTTTGGTGAATTCCAGTGTCTTCGTGTCGATGATTGTTCAGCAGTTAGTTGTGATTCTGGTGTTCTCAAAAGAGGGAGTCTATTTAGTGTTTTTTTTAAGTACCACATCCGTAATTATGATACTGGGGCAACTCAGTGGCATTCATAGAAATTTGGCAGCCAGTAAAATCAAACAGCAAAAAAGTGTGATTCGCTACCACAGAGCACCTACTATGAGCCCAGCATTGCTCAAGGTACAAACGCAACCAGTTTCTTTAAAAGAAAAATCTATCCCAAACCTCATCAATAATATATAGTGAAAATTTAAGTAAGATTATTTTTTCCCTTTTTGCTCCCAGTTGTCCAAACAAAATCTGCATAATTAGGAAGGAGCAGCCCTGTTAAATGAAAAGTTTAAAATGTAAAACTTTAAAATCCTATTACAATTTCATGGGATTAGATTGTTTTTATGTCACAAGTAAATTGGATGTGTGTTGTTCTCCTCCCTAAGATGAATAAAAAACAGTTTTTAATCAGGTCCTTGGGGATTTGGCGTGGATTTAGGAATTTTTTATTTCATATTCATTGTATAAGATATCAAACTCTTCCATTTGGGACCTGAATGTGTAAATTTTTAATATATGACTCTTAGCTGGCATTTTTCGATATACAAGACAGAATAATTTAAGCCTAGTCTTCCTCTTAGAAGGGACATTTTGTTCTAAAATTGTTGTCCTTTAAGTTTAGCAAATTGGAAGCCTGTTCTCTAAAACGACATTTTTTAGGCCTAAGAAACCGCTTCAAATTAATATCAATGCTTCTAATGCTCCCATCCATGTGACATGGCTTAACGGGTGGGAGGAAGGTAAAGAAAGAGGTACTTGGGGGACCAGTTTCCTTAAATGACCCAGGATAACAACAAGAAAACAGCAAAACCTTCCTTTTTCTTGTTAAGGCATGTAGATTCAGGAAACCCATGTCACTTGTTGAAACTGTCTGTGATTTCTAGCGTGTTTGCCTTGCCATTTGGGAAGACCGTTTGTCCACCTGCTCATTCATTCATTCAAGTGTCAATGGAACATCTATTGAGTGCCAGTCACCGCTCTGTGCTGGGTATCGGCAGGGGACAACAATGACAGCAACAAGAGACAAAAGTCCCTGTCCTTGTGGAGGTCACATTCTGGTTGGGGAGGCAAATAAGTAAAGTATATAATACATTAGGTGGTGAGAAATGCTTGGAGGAAGATGACACAGAGGTGGGGTTCAGGGAGCACCAGGATGGGAACGGGGAGCTGGAGTTTCGATGGCGTGGCCCAGGAAGGCGAAGGTGGCACCTGAAAAAGGACTTGAGTGACAGTAACTGATGTCTCATCTCTGCCCCCAGACCATTCCGCTCTCTTCCCTTCACCTCGGCCATGTACTTTGGCTTGAAAATAACTGTCTCCTCCCCAATTACCAGAAGTACACAACAGGCTGGAATCACGCTCACGATAAGAGAACTGGAGGGTTTTGGTTAATTTGCAGGGAGCAGAATTGGGTTATTGCGTTTGGGTTGGAATCTACATATTCCAATTCCTTCTACTCTAGGGCCTGTTGCAAGAGACTGAATTTACAGCCCTGTGTCTTTGATAGGCTGTGCTCCATCTAATCAAAGTATAAATGGAATGACTATGAAAAATTCTGGCTGGCTTTGGTCACCGGTGAAGACCAAACGCATTTATTTTTATTGAAAAGTCATTAACAATAAGATACCATTATCCCCTTCACCAAAATATTATTAAGCAGGGACAACTTTAATTTCTCTATGAGGCAGTGGTTTTCCAGCCCAAGTGAGTATAATCTTTTTTGTCACACTGACCTCTGTTGTCATTGCTTTATCTTCATTAAAACTTGGATTCTGCCAGAACAGTGTGCAGGATGTGAAAAAGAGGATGTGTGTGTGTGTGTGTGTGTGTGTGTGTGTGTGTGTGCACGCGCTTATATATATTTATTTTTTTTTAGTCAAGACCAAATAAAAGGCTTAAGGTGTAGTTCCCCGGTGTGCCCAATGTCTTGGCAAATGTCTCCATACTTTCGACTAGTTTTATGGGTTTTAATTTCACTTTAGTGTCCAAAAGCTTGTTTTAGTTTTAAGATGATCAAAGCATTGGGTTATAGCCAAGCACCTACTGAGCAAATCACTAAGATTTGTCTTTTCAACAGAAGAAACAATTGAGGAGGTTTTAGAAGTAACACTTAAAAGCTTTCCCACGCGTGCAGTAAATAGTTTGCTAATTCTTTAGAAATCACTCAGAGCACCATGGAGAAATTGTCACCTGAGGGCACAGTGCTCAGAGGGGTAGGTGAAGCTTGGTCCGCACTTCCCACTGGGAAGTCATACCTGGTCCCCGACGTGCAGGCACGAGTTCTTGTCCATCAGGCCCTTCAATATCAGGCCTGACACAGAAGCCCTCAGGTCACAGTGGGCCGCAGAGGAAGGAACTCGGGCTTTGGATCCTATCTCTGGCATGGCTGGTTTAGGTGAATACCAGCCATTTATTCAACTGTGAAATGGAGGTAACACCCGCATCTCCTAGGTGCAGGTTACAGTCAGTGCGACAATGTATACGGTACAATTCTCACAGACTGAATTTGCACATAGAGCAGGCACCCGATAAGTTAATGGTGGCTGCACCGCAAAATGCGAATAAGGTATTCAAGCATCTCAGCTGGATCATCGCCTAGAGCGTGCACATCTCGGTGGACAGAAGGGAGACCTGGCACAGTGCTTACAGAGTTCATCTGATGAGGCCCATCGCTCACACCCATACATTTCTCTCTATCCCTCTCCCTTTGGGAAACATGCTTCCAAGTTGCCTAAAGGACCCTGCAATAATAACCAGTACTGTTCCCAAGCAGAGCCCACCGCCCGCCCCCCATCCCCGGCTCAGCTCATCTCCAGAGATAACCGACCTCCTGAAGCTCCTGGCTGCATCACCAGCCGATCTCGCTCAAGAACCGTTGCTTCTCCTCGGAGCCAACCCTGAACATCCAGGGGGCTATTGATGTTAACATTCTAATTTTTCTCAGAAAGCCCTTGGAGGCCTACCCCCATCTAACTCGTCTGAGCGTCTCACATTGTATATTCTGACCAGGTTTTAAGAACTGCTGGAACTGACTTGGGGTTGGTTGCCAAGATCAAAATCTCAACTGTGGGTAGAAATGTTCTTTCCCACACAATGTACCCTTGGTTATTTGCATCTCTCACTCTCCCGGGCCTCTGGACTCGCCGTCTTAGCAGCACCTAGTTCATCACTTGCTCCGGCCCCGCTGCATTACGTAGTGAGGCCAAAAGGAGCTGGATTCACTGGCAGCGATCAGGAAAAAAAGGGACACAGAGACAGAGAGAGAGAGAGAGAGAGAGAGAGAGAGAGAGAGAGAGAGAGAAGGCAGACACAAGAAACACAAAGGGCCAGCTTAAACTTAGAGGGGAAAACACGTTTGTGTGTTTGTTGCCTGTTGTTTTTGAAACTCACTAAGACATGTGTTGTCCTTGAAGAAATTCAGAAATTTCAAGCACTCCTCCAGGTCGTTTCCACTGTTGTTGCAGTCACACCAGGGGGCCACGCTGAGGCTACTGGAGTCTATGTAGTTGGGGGTCATGACTGTACCTAGAAGAGTAAAAAACAAGGCGTTTTATTCTTGTGTGATGGTATAACCTTTCCTAGAGCCTAAAAAGAAACAAATGTTTCTCTGACAGTGGATGCACCCGTGGAGAATTACAGACATTGTGTTTGCTGAGTGGAAAACTAGGTTAAACAGTGCATTTTCTTGGCAATTTATCTTGAGCACGTAAAATAATTTACACATTTACTTAAAAAATTCTAACGGAACTCCTTGAGCTGCGCTTAGGGTGTGTTTCGCCGCACAAACGGTGCGGATGCCATGGAGTAGCGGAGAAGTAACTTAGAACGCGTGAGCTGCCAAGTCCCTTGCATTTTCTTGAAAATGTCATTAATCTTCATAAATAGATAGAGCTGGTCTGACACATCTTAAAAAACCCTTTCAGGACTTTGCCTCTACCTCCCTCGGAAGCAATAGGTTCCTTCAGAGTAACCCAGAGAAGCTTAGAAGCTACCCTTATGGGTTACCCCACATGCTGGATGTATACAAGGCAGCCTCTGCTCACTAGACTCTCAACTGATTCAGCGTTCCACGTTGTGATGGAATTGGAACTAAACAAAGGAAATTCTCTAAGCCAATGGCTCCTCGAGTATTGTGTTAGGAGTCCTCAAAGAAATGCTGGGTGGTCACTCTTGCCTACCTCTTCCTGTGTATTCATTGTTCTTCTGATGAGTTCTGTACTGGTACAAATAAACAATGTGTGTATACTTAGCATGACCCAAGTGTCTTCTCCTGGGTGGCTCACACCAGGCAAGGCCTACTCATGCCAAGAAGCCTTCTGTTTTTATACAGTTTGTGGAATTAAGAAGTAGTAGGCAGTCCAGTGAGCCACAGGATATATTTGGTTCAGAAACAGAAAAAAAATTCTTTTTAAGCTCTTCTGGGTCAAGGGCATATCTTCTTTGCCCTACATTCCTTACTGACTTGAACTAAATAATGTCCCATTATACCTTGGGATGAAAACGTCAACCCACAGCAGAGAGAAGCTTCTAACTTTGGGTGAGAAAGGAACGGGCACCCCAAACGCTGAGTGAAGAGGCTAGAGTATGTCTACTAAGCATCTGCTGTATGCCTGGCACCAGAATGGATCCCTGCCATTTGGAAGAAGTAGGAACAAGCTTTGTCCTGAGAGAAGTTAGAACCCAATGACCAGAGTGGAGGGAAAGAGTTGGACCCAAGAGAGAAATAAATTTTGGTGCACAGAATGCATTGTCTCAACCAGTTATTCCCTTAAATAATGAGGATTTCATCATCCTCAGGCCAGAAACACCTGGCAGCCCTGAGGCTTGGCGCCGTATGGAGTATTTCATGAGCGTGTGCACCTAGAAGGTACGGACTGAGGTGTAAAGAGTGATTATATCCTGGAGTGGGGCTGTACGTCTTTAACATTGTCTCCTTTGCGTTCTCTGTATTTAAAAAAAAAAAACTCTTTACAATGAGCACTCCTTACTTAATTCAGTTATTTCTTAAACCTGTAATTCCATAGTTGATAAATAATCCTACTAGGGACTACTTCATTTAAGAAAAGGGGAGAGTGGATGCGAATTTGGAGAGCTGACTTAAGGGAGATAAGCTCATGGGACCTATCCATGAGAATGGTCAATAGCTGGTGAATGGTATTACCCAAGAGAGCACAGGTATCCTTGCAAAAAAAAAGTTGGGATGAGTGTGCAGGCACCTGCAATATCCCTGCATTAAGTACAGTCAGTGATTTTCCCAGTGGCTCTTGCTGAAGACACTCTGGTGACAAAGAATTTGGTCTGTGCTGTCACTCTTGGTGGGACTTTCTTTCTGCCTGGTGACATGTGTGATCCTGGCAGGCGCTCGCACCCTGGCTGAGCCGTCAGGCTCTGACAACCGTGATTTCCCTCATCCTTCCCCAGCCTTCATTACCTGTTGCTTCTCAAACGACAATCGTGAGCGAGTCCTGCCACCAAGGCTTCTGCAGCCCTGGCACCCAGAGCCCTTCCTTTTCTCCTGCTGCCCCTGTTTATCCTTGGGTACAGATCTGCCTCTTTCTGTCCCTCTTCCGACTCGCACTGGTGCCTCATTTATTTGCACTGTTCCCCTGAATGCCAAGAACCTGGTTCCTCTAACGCCTTAGGTCTTGAAGGACAGAAAACACTATTTATGCTATGTCTGTTCTCAGGGGAAAAAATTAGGCAAAACACCCCCTACCCACCAGGAGCTGAATTACCCAGAATATTAATGGCGAGCAGGACCCCCAGTATTCAGGGATTTTCTTTCCAAAGGGCCATTTCTGGAAAACAGCCTTTCTGACTTCCCCAGACTGAATGACTTCCAAGTTCCCTCTCTCCAAAGTTCCCCAATTCAATTAACTTGGTTTGACTTGCTCTCCTCTTCCATAACCACGCTTTCCCCCCTACTTTTTTTTTTTTTTTTTGCAGTACGCGGGCCTGTCACTGTTGTGGCCTCTCCCTTTGTGGAGCACAAGCTCTGGACCTGCAGGCCCAGTGGCCAGGGCTCACGGGCCCAGCCGCTCCGCGACATGTGGGATCTTCCCGGACCAGGGCACGAACCCGTGTCCCCTGCATCGGCAGGCGGACTCTCAACCACTGCGCCACCAGGGAAGCCCTCCCCCCTACTTTTGTTTTGTGCGGTCAGTTCTCCAACTGAGACGCTTCCCAGGTCTTCACACTGGCTGCCTTCCAGTTCTTTAATAATCCCTGCTTCCTGCCTTTGCGCATCCATTGCATGCATTTTCCTCCTTTTTCTTCCCCCCTTCTTCAGAGGCGAGTCCTGAAGGACCCAACATCAAAACACCAGCACAGAGCATTCCTAGGAGATTTTTACATCCATGGGGAGCGGCAGGCTACAATGGAAGGAGTCTGAGTATTTGTAAACCAGCATTTTCTCCCATCCCATGTCTCCCCAGTCTTACCAATAAGCCCCGAGTAGGCGAGGAGGCAGTCAGCGTAGTTTTCCTTTAGGCAGCTGCTGACAGACCTTGACTCCGGCTGGCAGTTGGTAAAAAAATCCGCCAGGCGAGATCTGCAACAGGAAGAAAGCAGGGGGTGGGGAATAGGCTTTAAAATAGCCTAAGCTTCTGGACAGACATAACTTTTCTTTACTCCTTCCTTGATAGGCCTTTTTCCACACCAAAAAATACAGAGAACGTGAACTCTTACAATATTAGCATCCTCTCTTATGCGCGCCCCTAACCGTCCCCTCGCCCTCCTGTGTGGGCGCCTTGCAGAGAAGACTTCAGGGCCTATAACTGGAGAAATCTAGATGCTTTGAAGTTTCCATTCAATATTTATTTCTGACTAGACTTATTTGCATCTTTAGGAAATGTGCTTCTCCACACACTCACCGGAGGTCCACACTGGGAAAATATTTACTTTATACAGAAACATATCCCTGGCATCAAAACAGGATCCTATAGCCCAACTGCTCCTGTAATTACTAGTGGCTTTAAAAATACGTGTATCTGTCATCTAAGTCATCTCTCAGCCACCACCCCAGGGAGGGGGCAGTGGTTTATTCCAGCCAAGTGATACTGAGGAAGAGCTCGCCTTTCCAGAACTGAAGGGAAAGGCAAAAGGGACAGGGCGATGCTGGCTCAGGGTGCAATTTCACTGTCTGACTGGGAGTAGGGGGTCCACTGATCAAAGCGAAGCATCTGTCTGCAGTTTGCTAAGCCTCCAGGGGCCAGCGCAGTCCACCCAGAAGACCTGGGTGGTGGTGAAGGTGCAGAAGTGAAGACAGGGCCGTAGACAACACCGGTCTGGGGAGGAAAAGGGCTCTTTGTGGCCAACTGGCTCTTTTTCAGTCTAAAGGGGATATTGTTGCAGAAATCCTGAATGAAAGCTGGGGCACCTCTGAGGTCATCCGAGCAGACCACAGCTCTGTTTCTATGTGAATAACACAATGGACTTCAAGAGAATTTAAATTATCTGATAATTATGGGACACAATGGACGTTTGTCTTAGCTTTCTTCCCTTCAGCTCACCCGAGTTGCCAGCCAACATACCCAGAGCTGTTTTTACTTCTATCCACCCAAGAAACTGTATTTACTTAGCATCCTTGATGATATAAGCAAGCTTGCCTGGGTGGAGCTGAACAAGGGAGGATGTCTGGAGAACACAGAGGTTTGTAAAAGGCCTGTAGGATGCACATTCCGGGTCCCTTTCCTACAACTTTAACTGGAAGGGGATTAAAAGGCCTGATGAAATTATCTAAGTTCACAGCACATTGAAAAGGATGGTTCATATGGGATTGGTCTCTCCTTGAACCCTTGTAAACAAGGCGTGTCTGAGCTTCCCTACCTGTGCCAATCTGTACATCCCGTATGTCGTGTGCCTGGTTCCATCACGGTGACTCCCCGGGGCAGGTGTTGAAGCTCTGCTTCATTTTCTTTGCACAGCACCTGACACTCCTCAGACAGGCCCTTTAGAACGCTTCCCAAGCAGGGCCATGTGCTGAAGCTAAGTGGCTTGGTAAACTCCTCCAGATGAGGCTCGTGCGTATGCCTGTGTACGCGCCTGGATCTCTCTCACGGTCTAAGCCTAGTTGGCGTTTTCTGACTCGAACTGAACACACTGAAAGGCATAAAACCTGTCCATTTTCTGTAGCCTGGTTAAAGGATTTATCTTTCAGAGGAAATCCCTGAAGGTGACTCAGGCTTACTCAACTGGCACCGATGGCATCCAGCTTGGATTGAGTGTTAATTTCAGAAGAGTTTCCCTGGTCATGAAAGTTAATGATCTCATGGCATTGGGCTACTAACTTTGCAAAGGCCAACTGTGGTTCAGGCAGCTGCGACTCCAGTTCTGCACACAACCTGATCAGCTCTCTGACCTGGCAGCCTCGCGCTCCCAGCTGCCCCGCAGAGACGGTGGAAAGGTCTCACTCTCTCCGAGTCTCCTGTTTCTCGTAGCCTCTTGAGCAGACTATTAACTGAACAGCACCGTGATGCGGAATACTATCCTCCAGCGCAAGGCTAATGCCACCAGATTCATTTTACTTAACAACCTCAGAACGGACTCACAATTGGACTCTGGAATGAAAGGCTAATTGAGTCAGTCTGCTGCAGAGAACATCACCCTGATTGGGAGGATAAAACTAGATATACTGCTCTGAGCATCACCCCAGACAGGGTGGTTTTGGAGAGAAGATCGTCAGCACAGATCCCGGTCCTAAGACAAAACCAAGCCAGTGGACAGCAAGAGTTTCAAAATAATCGTGAGCACATGCAGCACAGCTAAAGCACGAACATTTCCCTGTCTCCTTCACCTTTGACCCACCTCCCCTGCCATTTACACTTGGAGACAGGATGGCCACTTTCTGTGATTCACATTTTACAGATAGAAAAACTGACGTCAGAAGAAGTTTATACAGTGGCTCCTGGAGTCAGCTCATTACGGGCAGACTGGTACCTTTTCGCGAATTTTGCGAGTTGGTTAACATCACAGTGGTAGCTTGAAAGTGGCCTTGGTGGGAATATTTACACAATGGTAATCAGCAAGTGCTACAAATCAGGGTCTTGTGCTGTTCTTGGAGAACCAGTTGCTACATATTTACTGGCACAGTGCTCTTTAAAAGCCAGCATGATGTAGTCAATCGCAGAGATGAAGGATGTGTCAGGTCTTGGGAGTTGAGTCCCAGCTCTTCCAGGACAGGCTTCCTCTCCCTTTGTGTCAAATGGCATGTGAAATGGTGTCGTAAATTAACCTCCAGTCTCCAGTATTTTCCAAAGAGAGAAAACAGTCCTCCCCAAAGATCCTCACATCCCAGCAGCACAGTCCTCTGAAATCTCTCAAAGCAACGTGTGCAAATGATTACATGTATTGACAAAGGCTCTGACTTCCTGCCCGTTCCATTCACTGAATGACGGGTCAAGTGCTCGTGATAATAACGATGAATAAGTTCCCTGTCCCTGAACTCAAATAACCTGCCATCTAGAAGCTAAGAGAAACAAGTAAAAAGATTATAATACTACAGTGGCTAGCTCTTGATAAAAGGTAAGAAAAGCTGCTAATAAAAATAACACAACGTGAATGAAGTATTTAGTATATATTAGGTATGCCTTCATACACTTTGTATTTTTCCCTGACAACTCTAATAAGGTAAGGGCTATTACTTCATTTTCCTAATTTTACAGAGGGGGAAACCACAGCCTGAGAGGCTGTAATATTGAGACTGAGACTTGGAGGATAGCTAGGATCCTTCAGGAAAAGGTGGAAGAGGGTACTCCGGGCAGAAGGAAGCAGTATGTGATAAAGTAACCATATTCTTAATAATTACGGAGTGTTTCTACCTGCCAGGCACTGATCTAAGTGTCTGGCATGTATTCACATATTTAATTTTCACAACAACCTTAGTAGGTGATACTATCAGCCCCATTTAACAGATGGAGACACTGAGGGAAAGAGAGGTTAAGTAACTCCTTCCAGGTTGTAGAGCTCTGTGCCGGAGCTGGAATGTGACCACAATCAGTGGGACTCCGGAGCTGGAGGACATTCTCAACCACTACACCTAACACATGCATCATCCAGAAAATTGTCAGTCGATCACTTGAGATGGTGGGACCATGGGAGGCAAACGGCTGAGTGACAGAGATGGTGCTGGCAAGATCACCAAGGGCCTTGAATGACCTAAGAGTTTGGATTTTATCCTGAAAGCAGTGGGAGTCACAGAAGGATTTTAAACAGAGAAGTAACATGAGCAGATCTGCAGAGGAGGAAGACTCTTGGGTGTCTCAGTTATTAAGCAAAGATTTGCTTGAGACCTCTTCTGTGTCCCCCCTGCTCTAACAGCGATGAGAAGAGCAGGATCAGGAAACTGGCCAAAGGCAGGAGGGACAATGGTGCTGGAGGCTGCAGCCAGCGGAGAATTGAGGGCCAGAAGGGGAGGAGGGAAGGAGGATGCCCTGAACGGTGGGTGTTGCTAGAATGAAGGTCAAGACTGCAAAAAGGAGGGGGCAGAATCAGGGTGTGAACAGCTCAGTAGACAGTGGTGCCATGGAATGTGGAGGGGGACCCAGGAGAGGACAGTCTGCAAGGAAGACAGTGAGGTGGGCTGTGGGCGTGCTAAGGTCATGGCGCCTTGGGAGTCAAGCGTCTAGTAGGTTGTGCGAGCCCCGGACCTTCATCTGTCCAGTAGCCAACCAGCCCCAGCATCCCAGGACCGCCCCCTGCCCACGACCTCCTGCCCACCCTGGGTTAAGAATCACGCCGTAACCTTTTTCAGTGGCTTCCTCCGCCTGGGCTGCAGTGATGCAAACAGAAAAGCTTACATGGCCAGTGTGGGATTAACAAAGAAATTCCACAACTGCATTTCTTCTGGAGACATGAAATCTCCATGACGACAGCAGTGATGAACCTGATTGTTTTTCTCTAAGAAAATGAATAGGCACTAAAGTAGAAATGTATCTCCCTGCGAAAGAGAAATTTCCCACCCTTAAAGGGAAGGAAAAGGCCGGCAAATGCCAAGTTGGCCTTAGGAAATCTGCTGAAGAGAAAACAGTGGTTTATGCAGAAAATATCATATTAAAGGAAGCATGCTGTTAACTGGAAATAGAAAAATGATTATAATGATAAAATCTAGGCGCGTCTTAAACAGCAGATGGTCTTTTGACAGTGGGGGGAAAATCATTTACCTACTTTTTCTGTTACCATTTTTAGGAAAATAGTGTCATGGCGAACAGGTAAAAAACATACTAGGGATACCCAGTTTCACTCATCGTGGATTATTCTAATCCTTTAAATGTTTGTTTGTTTGTTTTTTTCCCCCAGGGAAAATCCCATACTTGGACACAAGCTGTGTGGTTGCTGGAATGGAGACCTGGACAAAGAATTGTGAGATCCTGAAAGAGATCCAGGCTCTGACACTAATAAGCCAGAGTTCCTGAACACGATGCTTGACTACTTAGCTCTTGGATTTCCCTTCCACTTCAGAAAGACAGTCTATTGGACACTTGAAGCTACTTGCGGGAAAAAAATCCACTTGTTTCTGAAGCATTCTTATTTTCATCCATGGTCCCGTTCCACCATTACACATGATTTAGTGCCAAGGCATTTGGTTTCCTTTGAGTACAGAGACCAGATCTTTTTAGTGGATCCCCTCGTGTCACATGCGAGAAAGCTGAGGGCCAAAGAGGTTAAGGTCCTGTTCACTGTCACATGGTAAGTGGTGGCAGAGGGGCCTTCACTGGAAGAGGAATCGCCAACTGCCTGTAACAGCCCTGGAAGGAGAGAGTGAGGAGGGTGCTGGACTTTACCCTGGGATTGAATGAAAGTCGTCAAGTGTCTAATTGCTCCGTGCCTCCCACTGTCTGACCAGCTTTTCTTCAGAGCCTTCTTCCTAAGGTTCCACTGATTTCACAGCCTCAGTGAGTGCTTTGCCTGCAGTGCTGGGGCTCAGGAGGGGCCAGAGGGTGCAGACAGACTCTGCCCAAGAGGGTGGTGAGTTTCTCAATGAATGAGGCTCCCCTTCCTTAAGGAGCCTTTGGGACAACACCACTGCCCATACAGGACTGCAAGACTTGCCGATCCACTAGCAACTCAAACTTGGAACAGGATCCATTGATTAATCTGCTCAGGTAAGAAATCACTGGCATTTTTCTCTGAATCCAACGTGAATGTTAGGGCTTTAAAGTCTTGGTTTTCAACTCAAGCCATTTAGTTTCTGAAAGCTTTCTCAATGGGTCAGTTTAGAGGAGCCCCAAAATGACAGGCCTGGGAGTGACACGCATCTGTTTCTAATCCCAGCCCTACCTTCCATGGTTAAATACCTTAGTAAGGTACTTAACATCTCCAATCCTCAGTTTTTTCACCTGGAAAATGGGGCCAATGGTATCTAGAGGTGCCTTAAATGGTTGCTGTGACACCTAAGTGACAATTATATAAAGCACCTCGCTCAGAACCTGGAATACACGTTGCCCAATACACTTTTACTTCACATCCCTTCATCTTTTCTCCCCCATTTCTGGTCCATTCTAATGTGAAGCCCTTGCAACGAAAACATCTAGCAAGCTCGACACAGAGAAACATATATCTTTATCTTCTGCTGGCCCTTATATTACATACAGGCAGACCTCCTCTGAGACATTGCGGGTTCGGTTCCAGACCACTGCAATAAAGTGGATATTGCTTTAAAGCAAGTCACATGAAATTTTTGGTTTCCCGGAGCGTAAAAAAGTTATGCTTCACTAAATCACAGTCCATTAAGTGAGCAATAGCATTATGCCTAAAAAAATGTATGTACCTTAATTAAAAATACCTTATTGCTAAAAATGCCAAAACAATTGCAATAATAACATCACAGATCACAGTAACAAATACAGCAATAATTTAAAAGTTTTAAATATTACAAGGATTACCAAAATGTGACACAGAGACGCAAAGTGAGCAAATACTGTTGGAAAAATGGTGCTGATAGACTTGCTCAATGCAGGGTTGTCGCAAACCTTCAATTTGTACAAAACACAGTTTCTGCAAAGTGCAATAAAATGAAGTATGTATTTAGAACAGGTTAATCAGTGTAACTGAGGGCTGTAAGTCTGACCAAAACAAATTTGATGAGTCCGAAGCCAGGAATCCTGAGGTGTTACTTAAAACCTCTCAGTCATATGAGCTTATAGAATAAAAGCATTTTAAGAAAAGCTACGTTTTCCCAGGCATTTATAGGGGGAAAAAACCTATTTTTTTAAATGACTCAATATCAGTAAGTTTGTTAATACTGCTAACGTTTTATGCAGAATAAAATCAATTAGAAAAACATGCTGCCCAAGTCAGCCCTGGGATGACAAAGCAAGAGCACTGGAATGGTAATTTTCTGGAACAGCGACACAAAACAGATTTTTCCTCTTTCTGTTTTTAGAAAATTACCTTAGCCCTGCTTCTCCGGCAACCTACTGGAGAGCACATCTGGAAAGCATCCTTCAGCAAATCAGAGCCTATGTTAAACATATTTTGCAGGGGGTGTCTTCTTGCTTTGCTGTTTCCCACTTTGGATTGTACATTCTGGCTTCCCAAAGCAGAGGCCCAGTGTTTGCCAGGGGCAGGCTGTGAAGCCGGGGGGCTCGGGCTGCTCTTCAGAAAGATCAGGTCCTCCCGCTGCCTGGGAGCAAATGTGACCTCTCTGGAGCACCGGCCCTGGGGCAGGTTTGCATGCCCCAGGCACAGATGCTCAAAGCTCCACTGTGTTCCTCAGTCCCTTAATGTGGGTCCCCACTCCTGGCGGCATGAGGAAAGCCTCAGCCAACGATGTGCTTCTTGGTGACTTAGCCAGACCGTGGCCACAAGTTGTTGGGAAATAGAGCCGTGAGGTCCTAGAAGCCCTCAAGACTTGCCTAATGCTTTTGTTTCCTGGGACAGGAAGGCCCCTGTGACCAAGGCGAAATCAATGCGTGTTCCCCCCAGATCCCTGCTCAGCCTCATTCAGATTCTTAGGGAGGTTGCAGCCCGTTTAACCAAATGCCCCACACCTGTGCCCCTCCCCCTGGGGAGTCCCGGCTCATCTGGCTCCTTGGCAGCTCCCGGCTTAGCACGTGGGTCACAGGAGGCTGCGGTCACTGTCCTCTGAGCTTGACCCACAGGAAGATGGAATGCAGGTGGAGCCACGCCTCAGTTTAGCCCATGTGTCCTGCTTGGGGTCTATCTCTAAGGGTGAGGGCTCAATGAAAGCAAGCTGCAGGGCAGAGATGCGATGCCTCCTTAGCCTTTCTGATCACATCAAACTGCAGCAGCCCCGCCCCCCCCCCCACCACCACCAAGGGAAGCCCAGGTCAGCATCAGATCAATCTCAGCATCCCTCAGGAAGTCACCTTGCATGAACACTGACAGCCATCAATCAACATCTGCAGAGCAGCTGACACAGCTTGACAACTAACCTCTACGTGGCAAATCTGGAAAGCAAGTTATGGTAGTTGGCAACGGAATCCATCCCAACCTAGCAGAGGCTCTCTGCAGCGCCTGATGGGATGCCCCAGAGCTGCCCTTCAGCTGGGACTCCTCCCTTCCCCTCCCTCAGCAAATTTCTCCAATGCACACACTGATGGCCACACTCTAAGCAGACTGTAAGTCATCATGGGAGCACAGACACATTGCGAACAACCCTATGCTTCGTGGCCAAGTCAAATAAGTTGTTTTGTATTATCTGTGCTACAGCACGTCTCTAGCGCAGAAAATGTAGCTTTGGTGGTACTTGCTTTTACAGGAAGAAACTGAGGGAGAAGAGAAATAGGGGGTTTTTCTGGGTGATGAAATTATCATTAAGCTTTCAGGTATCCAACAGCTGTCTGTGACAAAGATGCTAAAACTCTTTGAGTAAATCGTATCCAATAAGTTTTCTATATTTCTGCAGGGAATCTTAATAATCAGTTTTGTGACTTTTGGCCATGAGGAGAAAAAGAAATAGAAATCTAGATGTTCAACCAATCCTTCGCCAGTAGAACCACACCTTAAAACTCCAGACCAACACCTTGTGAATTTACTTCATGTAGAATTGTGCAGGTACCTCCACCTTCAGGAGTGAATTACAGAAGTTGCCTTACATTCATCCTGAAATCTAAGAAGCTCTAAGTCAACTGCTCAGGTACCCAGGGCAGGAAAGGTCACCCACCATGCTTCCATTTACTTATGCCCACTCTTGCTTCAGAAAAAATCTTGAGATGAATTCGAATGTAGCTTTGATGCAACAGAATAAATGTAAAAATTAGAGAGGGTATTTGGGGCCAAAGAAAGGTAAGACAGAGGTAGAGGTGCAGTCAGTACAAAACGCACACATACACCTGGCTAGATGAAAGCTAAGTACTTGGCTCTGTGCTTTCTAAAAACCACTGGGAAGAGGAGGGAAGTAACTAGTTCCACAATTCACGATATACCGAAAATCAGAAACAAGATAGATTCTCAGAAGAAAATCTACTGTGGGAGGCGGAACAATGACCCATGAAGGTGTGTACACTCTAGGCCCTGGAACCTGAGACCTAAGGCTATGTCACCTGACATGGTAATAGCACCTTTGCAGATGTGATTAAAGTTGTGGGCCTTGAGGGGGGTAGATTATCCTGCACTATCCAGGTGGGCCCAATGTAATCCCAAGGGTCCTTAAAAGTGGAAGCGGGAGACAGATAAGGAGGTGAGAGCAATACAACGGGAGAAAGACTGGACCAGCTTTTGCTGATTTGGAAGATGGAGGGAGGGGCCATGAGCCAAGGAATGAGGGCAAAAGACAATAAAGTATATTTGCCCCTAAAGCTTCTGGAAGGAACTCAGCCCTGCGGATGCCTTGAGTTCAGCTCAGTGGAATTGGGGCAGTACTCCTGACTTCCAGAACTGGAAGAGAATATGTCTGTGTCACTTAAAGCCACCACGTTTGTGGTAATCTGTTACAGCAGCAACAGAAAATGAAAACACTATGAAACGGCAGTAAAGGTTTTGCAGATGCAATCTGAAAATGGGCCAGGACTTAAATTTCAATTCAACCATTTACTAACCATGACATTTTGGGCACGTACCTTAACTTTTCTGAAGCTTAATTTACTCTGGTAGAATGACAGGAAGTCCTTCCAATGGTTCCTGAAGGATTATGCACGTGTACCTGGCACCTAGCACCTGTTTACAACTGTTCCAGATTCCTAGATGAGGACAGAGCTCATCAGTGCTGTTGTTTCCCGTTCTGCTCTGACCTTGAGACCTCTATGAAGCCCTAGGGTAGAGATGAAATACACTGGTATTTTCCTTAGAATCCATCTGCTAATAACTTGACAGATGAAATGCTTTTGTCCTGCGGTCACTAATTCACCTATTCAAGGTCTGTATGTGCTCAATAATCTCACAATTAACATCGGGCTTACACCTTCCATTAGGACCGAAGAGAGATTTCTCCTGTGAGTCCTCTACATCTTCAAGCAGAAAAATGAGTTTTACAGGACAATGGACTCAAACCCATGGAAAAACAGTTCAAGGCAATTCTACAGGTCACTACATATGATCCCTATACGATGTCCTCTGCTGGCCTGGCTGGCATCAAGCCTGTGTAAATTTAAGGAGGTGCTGTCTGCAGCCTCAGAAGCAAATGTCAAACCATGATGTTTATAGCTCGAGAAATTGAACTCTAATTACTTCAGGGAAACACAGGTAAATTCTAGAAATTATCCCAAATGCTGCCTGGCCTCCTTCAGTCAAACCTTGCTTCTTCAAGGGTTCCCAGAAGATGAAAAATTAAAATTACACAGGCTCTCTTGACTTTACTAATTTGCAAAACTCCCCCCTTTGCCCCTACCCTCAAAGGACAGCCCTGTGGTACCTGAGCCCCAAGCTTCAAGCTCTGCTCAGCCGAATATTAATTTATCTTCCACACATTGAAGGAGCCTAGTTTCTGTGCCCTGGGAGGGGGGGTGGGGATGGCGGAAGACACATGGATGTCTGAATGGTAACAGCCTGCACTTGCACAAACAGACTTCAAGCAGAAACATATGAAAAGAAGATCTCCTATTAATCCTTAATAGGGTTTCAGGCTTCCTAAGGAAAATTATGTTCAATAGTAAATACACACTAGGTCATTTTTCTTCCAGGCAAGTTGTTTTAAGGTCAACAGAGACTTTGAGCTCAGCAAATAACTAGTCCCTAATATCTTCCTTCCTAGATGGGGCATCGCTCGGGAGATGGAATTGTGGTGTTACATGTCAAAAGAATAAATCACTTATTCCACCGCTATCAGATGATAATTCCCCCCTTTTTTCAGAAAATCCCTACTCTTGGTAGTGATCCATTCTCATGTTTAACATCCTCTTGTCCACAGTACCCTTCCACCCCACTCCATACCCCATTGCACCCCACCATCCCAGTTTCTACATTTTACCTAAAGCTCTCAGCTACATTTAAAACTACATTCCTCCTTTTTTTTCCCTGTAGGGCAGAGCAGCTGTTTTCCATGGCTCGCATAAGCCATTTTCTAATAAACTGTCCCCTCAACCACTCCACTCAAACAGGGCTTATTTTGACCCATTCACAGTGAACTCAAGGGTCTCCTCTGAGCCCTCCCACCAATCCCCTCCCTGGCTCTGAGCCCCATGGAGGGCGTGGCTTTGGCCTTTCGGCCCACACCTCCCCTCCATCACTTTCTTTTTCCCATCTTCACTTTGATGATACACTGCTTGCACCATAAGAAGGTGAGCACCTGGGATTATGCCTGGCACAGAGCAGATGTTCAGAAAATATGTGTTGAATGAGTGAGTGAATAAATGAATGAATGAATCCAGTGCCACACACTATGGCTCCAATCACCTAGAGACCAATACTCATCATGGACATCTTGGCGTTACACTTGGGCACAGGTGAGCAGAAACAGCAGCCCCCGTCTAATTCCTCCAGACACTGCACTAACAGCTATGTTCGTCTAGAGCCGGTCACTGTGCCTGACGCTTCATAAGCCTGGGTCACTTAATACCCAATAACCTGACCAGCCAGGTTAGTCTTATTTTACAGTGGAGGACCCTGGGGTTCAGAAAGGCCAACATCCAGCCAAAATCACGGAGCTGGTAAGAGTTAGAGCCCGATTTTGAAGAGAAGACCACAGACTCTCCAGCTCACGCTCACCCCCACAGCAATGAAAGAATTGATGCTCCGTCTTTTATTTTAGTTCTGGGGCATTTGCCGCCATTTTGCTGTGAACCGTGCACACAAGAAGCCGAAATCTGATTTAGGGGGATATAAGGGATCTTTACTAGGCCCAGTAAAGTGTAATGACAGAATCAGTGGGCATTCTTTCGGTTTAATAGTGCTTGCAGTTTAAAAGCATAAAAAAAATAATATCTGTTGTTACTGTTCAGTAAGGCCCAAATGCAATCCTACGACACAGCCGTGTTCATCTCGGCCCAGGCTGGGCATCCCACCTCCCCAGGCTGTGTACACCATCACCCCTCATCGAGAAGTGAGGGGGGCAAAAAGTGGGGCTCCCCAGACCCACAGGGAGAAGCCAGCAGCCCCTCAAGCACCCTTTCCTGGCTGCAGGGACCGCTCCTAAGGCTGGGGACAGGAGGCACCAGGCAGCAGCTGGCCTGGCCAGGATCATCTCCTCAAGTGCCTTCCCACTGTGCCCGGCACCCATCGGCTCCGGGAAGGGCAGACACACATGTGGGCCCCTTCCCGGAGCTGATGGGTGCCGGGCACAGTGGGAAAGGGAGTGAGCCCTGAAGTCAGACCAGGGGTTCCAATCCCAAGAGCCCCTGCTGCTGTTTCAGCTCTGCATTTCCCCAAGTATGAAACACAAGCACCAACAGCAGGGCTGTGGGCAGATTAAGGCCCAGAACCCAGTGCCTGGCACAGAGTTCAGTGCTCAATGAAGGGCCGATATGAGTGTTGCCATTACTACTCTCAGGGTGCTCTCAACGCCGGCCCTCTCTCTCCAATCATAGCTTTGTGAGGCAGGTAATGGGGCAGGTCATGTCTCTCCTCTTTCACACGAAGGGACAGGTGTATGGGAAGCAAGTGCCAAGGAGGGTCACAACTTCAGCTGGGCTCTGGAGGCACCTGAGGCCAGCACACCCTGCCCCAATGTGGACAAGGACACTACGCCTGGCTCCCTCAAGAGGGCGCTCTCCCACGCAGCCTGGAATAGAGTCCCGTGGACAGGCAGCATTTCGTGGCACCTCTTGTATACCCAGAAAACACCCCTTCCTGCTTCCTCTGAGCCGAGGGATGTTGGGGAGCAGCCTAGAGAGAGCCCCGGGCCTGAGGCTTGTGGAGTGGACTCGTAAAGGTGCCTCGGCAACCAGTCGCCCGGGACCAAGGGTGCTGACCTCCAACTTGGTCATCCAGCACCTAGCTCAGTGCCTGGAGCACTGGGTTCAACAAGGACACCAACCTTCCAAGGACCAGGGTCACTAAGCACCTACAATGCAAGATGCTGTGTGGGGGGCTTCCCTGGTGGCGCAGGGGTTGGGAGTCGGCCTGCCGATGCAGGGGACACGGGTTCGTGCCCCGGTCCGGGAAGATCCCACATGCTGCGGAGCGGCTGGGCCCGTGAGCCATGGCCGCTGAGCCTGCGTGTCCGGAGCCTGTGCTCCTCAACGGGAGAGGCCGCAGCAGTGAGAGGCCCGCGTACCACAAAAAAACAAACAAACAACAAAACAAAACAAAACAAAACAACAAACAAGATGCTGTGTGTGAAGCAGTGGCTGTAGCGGGACAAGGACAAAGATGGAGATGCAGCCCCGCTGGGACACTGCATCTGACCTCCCACCAGCTGCACCCATCACCTGCCCTCTCCTGCGACCAGCAATGAGCTGGGAGTGAAACAGCCTCTGCATATGTATTTGTGCAGGTCAAGGCTCACGGTGATCTTGGCTCACGGGATCACAGCACTTCTGAATCTTGAACGTCCGTGTGCGGTTGAGTAACCCACATCATAGCCCCACCATAGGCGCTGCCCGTCCCACACTCCCTCCTGAGAACCCAAGATGCTTCCACTTGGAAAAAGTGACAAGAAAAGCAGAGTAAAGCATGTCAGCTTTCCTTATTTGAATAGCTCAGGTCAAAGATTGCTCCGAAGGTCATTTTAGAAGGAGGATTTCTATTCAAATAATTGCTTTAAAACACTGCTTTGCTTTGCATTTTTTTCCAGCATAACTCAGACAAATGAATTCCAATCTCAGGCCAAGCTCAGCCTATGGACAACAGGCTGTCTACTTCCTCTGCACACTGAGGGCGAGGTTCCGCCCGGCAGTGGGGCCAGTAAATAGATACATGCTGGTCATGGCTCAGCAGCCTCTGTTTCTGAGGAGCTATCACCTGGGCAGACCTTAAGAGTCCTTCACAGTGGATCCCACAGCCCTCCCAACAGAGCCCGACCTTAGTGCAGCCGAGAAACTGCCCAGGTGTTTTCTTCTCCCCTTCCCCAACCTGGGCTAACAGTCACCTGTCACAGCTGTGAGGCCTCTCCTAGGTCCCCTGCTGAGTCTCAGTGCCCCACAGGGCCCACCTGGCTGCTCACTCCTCATCCTCAGCTTGCAGAGCCCTCAAGCAGGGCGAAGCTCAATAGCCTAGGTCATCACCTGGTCAACATACCTTAAGGCGGTGGGTTTCCAGGTGTGGACCCCAGACCAGCAGCAGCATCACTGGGACTGATCTAGAAATGCAAATTATCCAGCCCCACCCGGACCTCATAGATCAGAAACTGATCTTGACTGCAGGCTAAAATTGGAGAACCACTGCCCTGGAGCAACGGCACCTGGGAGAAGTCCGGAACCCCCTCTTCCAGGAGGTGTGCGCATACACTCCATGTTGATGCCCTGGGCCCTGCAAAGCCCCCGGCACTCCAGTCCTGCTGAGCCAGTGAACGGACCAACCACCCACCAGAACGCTGAGCAGAAAACTTTCTCAAACCATATCTGTAGCTAAAAATGTTTCACCTCGATTTTTTTTTTTTTTTTTTTTGCGGTACGCAGGCCTCTCACTGTTGTGGCCTCTCCCGTTGCGGAGCACAGGCTCCGGACGCGCAGGCTCAGTGGCCATGGCTCACGGGCCCAGCCGCCCCGTGGCATGTGGGATCTTCCCGGACCGGGGCACGAACCCATGTCCCCTGCATCGGCAGGCAGACTCTCAACCGCTGCGCCACCAGGGAAGCCCTCAACTCGAATTTTTGAACTTGGAACATGGAAGAGGCATTTCCCATTTGCTTTGGTCTACTTCCACAGAAAGGTTTTCTAGCATGACAATATCAAGATCCTTTGCTGGAGTGAACATCCACAGAGAGATGACATTCTCTCTCCCCAGCCCCCATCCTAAGAAGTTTAAGGCTGTTAGATGGAGCCAGCTAGCCGTCCAATAGGAATTCCAACTGCTGGATGCTCACAGAACTCTCCATGCTTCCCGGCATTTCCGATTCTAAGGGTTATCCCAGGCCCGAGGTCACTACAATGTTTTAGTTTCCGTCATGGCAAATGATGATGGAGTTGGGAGAGCAGAGAGGGGCTGCACTGAGATGGCCCACATTCCAAGGACCAGACATTTACCTGTGACACTCTGACCAAGCCCCTACCACGGAGTCTTGGGCACAAAGTGCTTTTACAAGTCATTACAGAGTTCTGCCTGAGCTGAATACGAGGCTGAAATGCTTTGTTGAGCTAGAAACCAGAAGGAAGGTGTTGTCAGGAGGGCATCTCTCAGGGCAGGAAACCAAGCTGAGCCAGATCCCCTTGCCACACAGGCCCAGGGTGACAGCTGATGGGAAGCTCAGCAGCTTTCTGGTTACTGATACCCATTTCCAACTGGAAGGGCTATGGCCCCGGCTCCCATCCCCACCTCCCCCAGCCTCACCATCCTGACATACTGCAGTGAACAGGTTGGGCACGAGGCAGCCACACACCCACCCAGACTGTCTTAGTTCCAGGAGGCCACGGAGACGCTTGTGCACACACGTCTTCCAGCCCAAGATGATTCTGGTCCTAGGGTAGCAGTTCTCAAAGAGAGGTCTGGGGACCCTGGCAATCTCAGAGAGCCTTTTAGGGTCTTGAGGTCAAAACTGCCTTCCCAGCCATACTGAGTTCTGATTTATCTTTCTAACTCTCAGGCTCTCAAGAGAGTACCATGGAGTTTTTCCAGAGGCCACGTGACGTGGGATACTGCAAAAGTCTGAGGCAGGTAGAAGAATCAAGGCGTCTTCCGGTCCGACATTAGATTTATAAAAGTGTAAAATGATGCCATGCCTCTCCCTAAATTTTTTTGTTCTGGAAAAGGTAATGATTTTTAAAAATAAAACGATGTTGTTATTTATGGTAACATGTAACGGGCATCTTGGTGTTACTTTTAAATGAAGTGATAAATACGTAAACACTTCTTCAGCTTTGATTCCCAGTATGATAAGTATAGATAGACTTAGCCCACAGATGCAAAAGTCCTTTGGGATCCTCAGTAATTTTAACAATACAAAGGAGTTCTGAAACTGAAAGGTTTGAAAACTACTGTTCTAAACAGAAGTGAAATACTTTTTTTTTTTTTAATTTGCGGTACGCGGGCCTCTCACTGTTGTGGCCTCTCCCGTTGTGGAGCACAGGCTCCGGACGCGCAGGCTCAGCGGCCATGGCTCACGGGCCCAGCCACTCTGTGGCATGTGGGATCTTCCCAGACCGGGGCACGAACCCGTGTCCCCTGCATCAGAGGCGGACTCTCAGCCACTGCGCCACCAGGGAAGCCCTGAGAAGTGAAATACTTTTGATGAGGGGCACTTAAGTCTTACTTTGACAAGATCCAAAGTTCTCTTACTTACAATTTTTGTTTTAAAATGAATAAATAGAGAGTTAAAAACAAAATCACCTCCAGTCTCCAATTCCACACACTCTGAGGAAGGTGATGTGGGTGGTTTTCAAGAGACGCACACATTGCATCTGAAGCAGGGGCACAGCGGACAGAAGCCGGGCTCTGCAGCCCTGCAGACTCTCCGGGTGCTCGTTCCAGCGGCACCACGTGGGTGACTGCAGAAGTTGCTCAAGATTGCACCTCCTCATCTGCGAACGGGGGACGAGGACAGCCCTCACTTCCGGGGTCGCTGTGAAGTGCTCAGCACAGTGCCTGGCGCACTGCGAATGTCACATAAATGTTACCCTCTTCGTCATCATGTTCATCACCATCATTGTCACCCACAGCTTCCTGCAATAATGTCCCTGGCTCTGCAGATTCTGGGCCCCTGAGTCCTGTACAACGAGCCACCCTGCCCCCCCCTTGTGGCTTGCTTCCTAACAGGATGATCGGATGATTCATGGCACAGAACCACCCAGACGAGAGGAAGGTTCAGACTCAGCGGCACTGAGTCAGTGACTGCCCTTTGCTGGATGGCTCACATCACTGACTCAGACACAAGCACCTCTAAGGACCCTTTATTCACAGTTACTCTGGGTCACTGAAGCAGCACGTGTCCCCATGAGGCTGCCAGGGGTGCCCCCACTGCGTATTCAGTTTAAACAATAGTGAATCTAGGACTCCAGGCCCAACAAACTCGTGGCCAGCTCCATCCACGTCTCAGTGGGTATCTTTGTATGCTGATAACTGTTTATTCTAGACAGAAATGCTCTTGAGATGACACACGGTCCAAACACCTCTGGACTTTGTCTACCACCGCCTCTGCCCCCCACTTTTCCCTAATGGTGCCGACTGAAAAGATGGTGATGTACAAAGCTTAGCAACACAGCTTCACATAATGGAGTTGGAATTTCCATGCGCCGCTTAATGCTGTGGGTGCATAAAAGTGTAAAGCAGTAAAAATCTACCGCTTCCACCCACAAATCCTGCCTTAAAGGTCTCTGTCTGCTACTGGAGCAGGGATGGCGGGGGGATGCTGTATTTGGAATCATAAGCTTTCTTTGTCCTCTGTGATCAAAACTTGTGGAAGGTGTGAGGGAGAAAGAAAAGCATTTATTGAGTCTTTGCTTTGTTAGGTGGCTAGCACTGTGATGATGCTGTTGCAGAGACATTGCATTTAATCCTCATGGCTGCCCTGTGAAGATGGAGTCGTTACCTCCCTTTGTAGATGCAAAACTGAGGCCACGAGCTGCCCATGTTCTACAACTATCATAACCAGGATGCGAGCCCAGGGTCGCCTCACTCACAAACACATCGACAGTTACTGGGGAAGGAAAAAAAAAGTCCCAACTCCAGCTTGGTGTGGTACTTTTCACATTGATGGTTCTTTTAAATTCTTGTTTTCCTTGGATGTAAAATTTTCTGCGTAATTAATTGCTTTCGGAAATCACAGAGCAATTTCCCATTCACTGAGGTGGAAATGCCTCGTAGAAATATAAGTGTCAACGTGACTGCAGGATATCTAACTTGGGGTAGTGCCTGAGTGGGGATCTGGGGTTTCCTTGGGTGGAGCAGGACCCCAAGGCTGGCTGTGAGACCCGGGCTCTAGTCATACACGACAGCCACCCGGTGACGGGGGGCAGATTTCCCCGCACAAAAATGAGACAGCTCTGGGTCACAGGCTATGGGAACTTATGTCAACTGCAAACCATGCATGATCAAAAGAAGTCTTGTGTCCTGTGGAGGCCGGGACAGTGAGGTAACAGCCTCAGCTTAAGGGGTCATCATGCCAGCCAGCATGGGATGCCCTTGGACCCCAAAGGATGTTGATCTGGATAAGGGGGCAGCCCTCTAGGAATACTGGGGTCTCCCTTTCCCCCACTCTTTGCTCCGTGGATAAAGCACATTTGAAAAAGAGAACGATATAAAACGGAGGCATCCCCTTCCCTTGAAAGAAAAAAAAGAGACTGTAAATCTGTATGGTTGGGTTTCGGTCCAGACTTGAGCGGGGAGCTAGTTTACGCTGCCTAGGAACTTCACAGGTCCTAGTGCGTGAAATGCTCACTGGGCAGAGCAGAAGGGTCCCCTTTGAAGAGGAACAGGCTGCACAAAGCAGCAGAGGGGATCAATTGGGTTCTTAGACAAAGTGGCCTGAAATCTGGGTTCCAGAAACTCCCTTCAAGTCCCCACCCACTCCCACTTCAGCATATCTGGGAACAATTCCAGGCTTCTCCGCCCCACCCCCCCACCCCCACCACCCGCACGTTTTATCAGCACTGCATTCAAGATGCAATCACAGAATGGAAGTTCTCCTATGATAATGAAATGGCCAGAGGGCAAGGAGAAGGCAGGAAGGCAAACACCTGGATGACCCCCCCCCCCCCCCCCCGCCCCACCCTGGTGACATAACCATGGGTTGTTTAGAGCTGGTTGTAGCTCTGTGACAGCAGAGAATTCATCACCCATGAGATACACAGCCAGGTCCCTGACATCTGCTGCCTGGGGGGAAGTGAGGGTCAAGGACTCTAAACTCCAGTGACACTTCAGCAGGGAGTTAAGAGTCCAAGCAACCAGGTCCCTGGGAGCTCCTGGGTGACGGTCACATGACTTACACACCTAGGACCCTCGGGTCAGACAGACTGTGCTCAGTGAAGAAGAAAACCAGTGTGGTCTGGAAAGATTTTTTTCCTGTTTGTAGAAATGATTTGCAATCAGTAAGCCGTCACAGAGAAAGCACTCTATAATAAGCAATGAATGCTCAAAAGGAAATTAAAGTGAGAACTTAATGACCACATATTACCTGAGTAGCTTCTTTTCTTTTGTAATGTTTTAAGTGATGCTAGGAGGCTGTGATGGACATTATGTCCTAACGCTCTGTGAAAACTATCTTTAAAACTGATGCTGTCTTAGTTACTGAGCCATAAAGAGCATCCAGACCCGAGGCTGGATGGGATTATCATTCTGCCCGTCTGGAACTAAAGGTGGTAAGGCTGAATGGTATAAGAACATTGTATTCTTGTCATGAAAGACAATCATTTGGAAAGAATGACAGAAGCCAGATTTTGGAGTTGGCAAGATCAGGCTGGTTCCTAGCTCCTCCACGTGGGCTGAGATCATGGGGCCCAGTGCCTCTCATCGTTAAAACCCAGTAAACGGGTTGTTGTTCCCACATCTTCCTCAAATCCACAGCCCTGGGCCTCTGTCCCGTTTCTACCCCTGGTGGTCTCTCCCGTGCCTCTCGTCCTTCCAGCCCAGCTCAGATGACAGCTTCTCCAGGAAGCCTTGCTGACCCTCCAGGCCAAGGCCAAGTTGGCTGTTCCTACCTCTGTCCTCCCGCAGCACTTTGCACCTTCCTGACCACAGACTCCACGCCAGGCTGTAATGATCGTATGTGCACCTGCCTTCTTTTCCGCACGGCCAGTGAGGAGCCAGGTCTTTACTCCTGGCACAGTAACTGCAGACCAGCTGGTTGGATGGATGGATGGGTGGGTGGGGGGGTGGATGGATGAATGGACAGATTTCCTATGTGCTGACTCTATCCTCCTGGTCACCCCTCATCTGGTCCACTGCAAGCACATCCTATCTGGCCTCCTGGCCTCTCCCCACCCCAATCCTTGCCCCACACTGCCACCTGGGCACTCTCTGAAGTCCAGCTGATCATATCTTACTTCCCCTGCCCCTTGTAGGATAAAATCCAACACTTCAACATGGCACCGGAGGCCCTCAACCTCTTGCCTTTGTATCACACTAATTTTTCTCCCTCCGCCTCCAGGACAGACCCTAGACCGCCTCCCACTCCCTTCACTATGTCCTCCCAAACCCGAGTGCCTTCTTTCTGCTTGATGTTCCCTACTTCTCACCTGCTGAGGCCCAGTCTGAATATGGGTCCTGAGACCCTCCACTATGACACCTCCTCCCCCAAAGAAATATGGGGCTCTCTTTGGGCTTTCTGGGTGGATACAGTTCCATTCCTTTTCCCTCCACTTTCATACTCAAAGGCAGCAAAAGACAGTCCTGCGGTCAAAATTCCATCTGTCCATGTGGTTCTAATAACTGGCAGAATGTACAAATGTAAAGGAGTGTCTGAATCTCTCTGTCTCAGGGCTAAGAGTGGCCAATGTGACTCTGGTGAGGACGTGGGCAGGTGAGGGAAGGGGTGAGGGGAAGCAAGTGGAGCCCCTGAGCTTGGGCAGGCACCGGGAGGGGCTGGCTGGGGAGAGTGAGAACGCTGAGTAAATCTGGACGGGCGTTTTTTAGCAACAGGCTCCAGCAGGAACAGACAAATGGCTTCACACCCGTCCCTGCCAAAGGAGAGATAAGGAAAGAGATAGAAGGCAACAAGATAGAGCAAATTGCAGCGGTTTCCCGCCTGATTCACAGCTCAGGTTACCCCTGTTAGCCAGGGATGCAGTGAGCTCAGACCCTGCTTAGCCAGCGCTGCGTGGATGCACAGGCTGGGGGTGGAGGTTTGGAAGATCCACCAGGAGGTGTGTTCCTCCCCGCATCCAGCAGGTGCTGGAGGACGTCCGTGCTTTTTGCTTAATAAATCACCGTACACACACAGGAGCCCCCTACCTCACCAGGAGTCCAGGGGGCCTCCAGCCAAGAGATGGGGGGGCCGGAGCGGGGCAGGCAGCTCGCGCAGGTGGGGCGCATTAAAAAACAAGCTATTCTAGGCTTCCCTGGTGGCACAGTGGTTGAGAATCCGCCTGCCGATGCAGGGGACACGGGTTCGTGCCCCGGTCCGGGAAGATCCCACATGCCGTGGAGCGGCTGGGCCCGTGAGCCATGGCCACTGAGCCTGCGCGTCCGGAGCCTGTGCTCCACAACGGGAGAGGCCACAACAGTGAGAGGCCCGCGTACCACCAAAAAAAAAAAAACAAAAAAAAAACGAGTGATTCGGCACTCTGCATCGCTAAAGACACCCATGTAATCATTTGAAATGAAAACTGCTCAAATGAACTAGAAAATGTTCTACTTGTATTTTCTCATATTCCCGAACCTTTCTTTCCATGGTTCAGAAGTTTGCATTGTCTAACTGCTGATTTCCATTTGTGAATGAATCAGCGTAAAATAAAATTGAGTGCCAAATTAATCTACCCTTCTAGTTTTAGGCATTAATTATCCTCTGAGCCATTTTCTCCTGCACTTTGCCACATGTCAAGACAGGCCCGGATACAGTGGTGTAGAATCCAGTTTTCAGCTCAGGAATGTGGCCCAAACAGCAGAGGATGTCCCTGATTTCTAAGAGCCACAGTTTACTGTGCAAAACAGGACTGATTCCAAGCAAAGGAAATACATTCCTCACCTTTCAAAGGTGCACTAACACTGTCAGACCAAGTAAGTTACTGGAGAAGAAATCTGCTGCATGGTCTTGTGACATGTTTCCCCAGTTGTCCCAGTTAACAAATTAACAACATATTTCCTCTAAGTATAACAGGGTCAGCCTCAGTGTGGAAAATGCGGTGCTGGCTAGGGCAGAATTTTGAAAATTACATATGCTGTTCTTCTGGAGCTATACCAAGGGAGATCTTCTTGGCTGTGCTAAAAACAAACAAAAAAACCCCCCAAAAACCAAACAAACAAAAAAGAAAACCAAAAAACCCACCACCAACAACGAAAAAAACAGGTCTCCAGGATACAATTATAGGATCCTTAGTCCCTGGGGAAAGGTAGAACCATATGTACTTGGTCACTTGGTAAAAGCTACCGCTCTTGGGAACAATGAGGATACAGAGCCTGGGCACCGGGAAGAGCAAGTATATCTTGGTGGGGGAGGGGCTAGGCAAAAAGCCTTGGAGACAGAGGGCAGAGGTCCTGATCCCTTCCCTTCTGAAGTTCAGCATTATCAGAATCTTTCCAAAAGCTATGAGGTACCCTTGACCAAGCACTGTTGAAGCCTTAAAAAGGCAATGTGGAACAACATGGATTGACCTGAAGGACATTATGTTAAGTGAAATAAAACAGTCACAGAAGGACAAATACTGCATGATTCCACTTTACATGAGGTATCTAAAATCATCAAACTCGTGGAAGCAAAGAACAGAATTGTAGCTGCCAGGAACTAGGGGGAGGGGTAAGCAGGTAGTTTCTTTTTTTTTTTTTTTCATTTTTATTGGAGTAGAGTTGATTTATAATATTGTGTTAGTTTCAGGTGTACAGCAAATGAATCAGTTATACAGGTACATATATCCACTCTTTTTTAGATTCTTTTCTCATATAGGCCATTACAGAATACTGAGTAGAGTTCCCTGTGCTATACGGCAGGTTCTTATTAATTATCTATTTTATATATAGTAGTATGCATATGTCAGTCCCAATCTCCCAACTTATTCCTCCCCCCCCTCCTTATCCCCTGGTAAGGTAGTTTCTGATGAGTGGGAATAAAACTTTAGTTATACAAGATGAATAAGTCCTAGAGATCTACTGTACAATATTGTGCCTATAGATAATACCATATCGTGCACTTAGAAACCTGTTAAAAGAGTAGACTTCACGTTGTGTTCTTACCACAATAAAACAAGAAAAGAGAGAAAATGCAAATACAACACTCAAATCCATCTAGGCTACATTGCCAGGAAAGGGAGAGTTTGAGATACTGTGTGCTCAAGTTGGAGGGCTGGCTCTGGTGGGAACCCCTTAGGACCCAGCCCCCAGGGCAATATGTCACGCTTTGGGAAATAGTGGCTGCATGCTGAGTATGAACTAAGAGTTGTTACTCTGCACCCAAGATGCAGCACCTCTGCTGCAGGTGCAGAATGACCAAGAAGGGCACAGTCACCAAACCACAAAGCAACCTCTGGGCTGTCCACAACAGCGACACCGTGTGGCAGCAGCTAAACCCACAGGTCAGGCCGGCTGGCCAGTAGCCTCAGACTCCCTCTTTTCCTGGCATTGGAAGCAGAACAGGTTTTGGAAAATAACTGTATAATTCTTAGATGAAAACAGGAGGGGGCATGCTCAAGAGAAAGATGCTAGCCCTTTGGGTAATGAAGAGCAGCAGAGGCGCCTGAGTGATTAATGAGAAAAATTAAAGAGCTATGAACATATTTGTAGCACCCTGAGTCAGAGACCAAGGGCTGAGCTTAGCTTGGAGGTCAGAATTTGAGGGAAAGGAGGAGAGGCACAACTTTAAACTTTGTATATATAACCGCTTTCATCGGGAATAAAGGAATATGCTTCCTTTAGGACCAAACCCCAACCTGACATCCTTCCAGGCACTAAGGAAAGCAACCGGAGGACAATGAGTATGGGAGACACTGTGCTTCAGGGGAAGAACTGGAGGCTCTTAATCTCATCACATCCTTCTAATAACACCTCCGCGTTTGCTTTTCTGCAGGCAAGCTTGGAGGCCTAAACAGTCAAGCTCTCGCCTGTCCCCAACCACCCTAAGAGGAAAGAAACCTGTCAGCTTCCCTAAAAGGGAAAAGGAGAAAAGAAAACAAAGTCAAAAGGAAAAGCTAAAGTTGCATCTCCTCTGTTTGAAGGCAAAACGCAGGAGAGAGGTTTTGCACAGAGGCACCGCTGGACCCTGGGGAAGGAAACCTGTGTGCTTCGAGTTGGAAATCATTAAGCGCAGGGAGGTTTCAATGAGCTTCAGCAGCTCTTTGATAGTCCCTGATGTTGAGATGGCAATGGAGCATTTGCAATGTGAGCTTTCAAAGAATATGCTTTTTAGGAAGCGATTTTCCCTCTTGCTATCCCTTCGCTTTGGGGATATTCAAATTAGGCCTTTAGTCATCCCATTGGGGGTACCTCCATTCCTCCAAACGGGTCTGGGTCAGAGCAGCTTTAACATGAAACCCTGCCGAAGCCCCAGCTGCTGTTCCACGTAGTAGTAACTCCAAGGGCTTTGCCGAGATGGATTGAGATGAGATGCAATAAAAGGCATAAAATTAAAGACAAGACTAATAAAACCTGATGAAAGAAAACACCGCTAGCCTACCTAGCAGCTTAAATTACATTTACCACATCTGACAGGGAGGGGGTAATCATGAGTAATAAGCTCAGGCTCTGGAAAGAAATTACGGGATAAATAACTTAAGGACAGGTAACACCAGGGGAAGTCACTGATTCACCTTCCCAGAGAAGACTCGAGACGGTTTAAAACCCACCAATCACATGCAGGCAAATTTCACTTGGGAGGGCCCTAGAGAGTCTAGGATTTGGATTCCCAAACATCCCAGAGCCAGGAACCTGGCAGCAGCACCGAGACTGCTTCTGGTTGCAGTTTCCAGTCCAGCCCGACTTCACCCCACTGCCTGGTGGCTGTTGTCAGCACAGCCCGACCTCGGTGTGACCAGGCACAGTCAGTCATTAGGTGAGGGCTGTCCCATTGTCCCCTGTTCCTTTCTGCCCCATCAGCTGAGGCCACGCTATGCTACTTGGGCTGCCTCAACACAACCAGTTCCTGGAACCAGGCTGGTCCCCAGACAGGACCCAAACCATCCCATTATCTGCAGATTCCTCCTGCCACCTCCTTGGAACACAACAAGTTCCCAAACTTCCAGCTGTTTCTCACCACAGCTTAGCAGGGAAGCAATCTGATTCACACCAACTAACTGACTAATTCACACCAACTCTCCGAGGATTCTCTCTTTTTAGAGAGCAGGCCAGGTAATGCAAATGGACCCCTCACGGTGGGCTTTGAGCCTGCACAGGAGGTGTCAGGAGCCTCCTCTGGACCTCACGTGCAAGACAGACCGCGTGAGAAGAGAAGGAAAGGCTCCATCACCATGCTCTCTCCGCCTGCCAGCCATGGTCCAGTGGACGGAAGGCTCATGCACTGCTCCATTCCCTCCCCTGACAGCAGCCTCCCATCTCCAGGCTTCCTGGCTTGGACCCATCAGTGAACAGGATAATGTCTCCTGTAGAGACAGGGAGGGGCTGTCTGGCTTCAAGCCAAGGAAGACCCTGGAAAGTCCTGCTTTTAGCAGAGGGATTCCTCTGCTCAAAGACTAAAGGGACACAGGAACTTGGGATCTTCAGAGGACAGGTCTTCAGATTCTCTGTCCCCTGGCATCCTAATGCCAGGCTGAGCTCCCACAGCTTCTCCCTTGGTCCTGTCCTCACCACATTCATCTCGAGCAGGGCGTTCTTAGAGTCCCTGGCTGATTGCCTTCCCCAGGTTATAGCTGCGAGGAGGTCCTGCCTCTTCCTCAGGATCCTTAGAGCACAGTGATCCCTGATCCTAGCCCTCAGTTAAGAGGGTCTCAATGGAAGAGGGGCGTGAAGGTGAGGAAGAGTCTTTGGAGAAGTTGCATTGCCTGAGCACCTGACTCCTCCCAAGACAAGCTCGGCCATCTGAGTTCTTCCTCAGATAGCTTCCAACTTGGAAAAAAATGGAGGGATATTACTCCCCGAAAGTCTTCAGCATGAGGGAGTTCTACAGATAACAAGGACTTTTATTTTTCCTTGGTCACTATTAGAGCTAGTCTAAGGAAAGAATGGGACTCCATTCTATCAGAATAAAACTTAAACTGACAAAACTCAGCTTACCAGAATCCTCAAACTATCAGTTTTTTCCCTGCCCTCTGCTCTAGAAACGGGAAACTTACAAGAAAACAAACACAAAGTCACACCCTCATCTACTTGTCCACCTGTGAACATTTATCAAGTGCACAGGATTTTGTCAGCGGTGGCATTTGAAGATTCCTGGCTCTATCCTGGGGGCAAAGTACAGGTGTTGTCCGATGATGCCCCGTCTGCATCTCTATCCTGTGCTCTGAATCTAGCACCAGCATTGCCTCAGGCGGCAAAGAGTCAAGTCTCTGCTTATCAAAATCTACTTGCTTTCTGATCAGCAATGAATTCAACCCAAAGTTCTGGAAGGACTCACATCAAATTGTTGACAGTGATGGCTGGGAGCAAGAGGAAACTTCCCTTTCCCTCTACTAATTCTATATTGCTTTTTTGCTTTAAAAACACACACACACACACACACATAGAATATATTCATGGAGTCCTTCAAACATTAAAATAAATTAATAAATGGCCAAAAAGGAAAAGGAAGTGACTCTTCAACAACACTGCCAGGTTTCGATGGGGGCTGAGATCCGGAAGCACGGAAGGCATCTATTCTCAGCCACATCGTTGACTGAATGGCCCAGAGCAGACCCAGGCATTCTGGAAGTTCTCCTCTTAGGGGCTGGACACGGCTCCATCCCTCCCTCTCGCTGCTCTCTTCCAGTTTTCTGACCTTGATGACAAGAGCCCCCGTATTTCCAGCACCTGCTACCCCACTTACTTAACGCTTTTGACCCCTGGCAGCTCTCAGGTCTAACAGAGGGGGCACATGCCTTCAAGCTCACCTGGGCTCAGGTGACCCTCTGCGCTTACGAAGTCCTATTGACCTCATTCCAGCACCTCTCAAAGCTTCCCTCAGGTTAAAGACGGGAACCTTCCTCAGCACAAAAGGCTGATCAGCTGCTGAAGAACCTCGTGCTGGAGGCAGAGGTCAGGTTTTGGCCCATCCATCCCAATGACTCCCCTCCCCCACCCCCCTGCAGAAATTCAGAAAATAGAAGCCTGGCCACTGAAGCAGCATAAAGGTTCTCTCCACCACCTCCTTAATCACCAGGCTGCTGGCATGCGCTTACCTGCAGATGTAATTCGTCTTGCAGGAGTCCTGCAAATTCAGGCAGTTGGGCTTCTCCCTCTCCTCGTAGGAGCACACCGGCACGATGGTCTGCCGTCTCCTCTCGGTGCAGGCGATGTCCCGGCAGGAGCAGAAGAGCATCCCGTAGCTATGCTTGGCCGGGACTTTGTCGAAGAACTGCCGGAGGGCCTTGTGGCATTTGCGCCGGTTGCAGACATCGTTGGACATGCTGGTGGTGCACGGCGTGATGTACGCGGACCTGTACTTCTTACAGGTGTCGTCTAGGTTGCAGGCCTTGGCGGCGTCCAGGCAGTTGTTCCCTTTCGGGATGTGCTCCACTGCAAAAGGAGAGAAAGGCGGGCATGATCACAGGGCTGTGTGCTGGGGCTGCTCTGCTTTCCTTGAGATCTGGCCATTCACCTGGCAGTGCTGGCAGCTCTGATCAACTCTGTGTCTTGAAGCTAATAACTTAATGAGTTCATGACAATGAGGAAGTATCAGGGGCACAGAGGCTGGGAGCCCACGGCAGCACACAAGCTCCTAGCGTTGTCTCAGATATATGATTAGGAGGTGTTGAGTAAGGCCAAAGGAGCTCAGGCACCTGCCTGACTACATACAAACAAGGCAACAGAAGAACAAGTTTCCAGCTCCTGGTTGGTAAATTGAAATTAGGATAAAAGAAAAAAGCAACAAATTATATACTTGTTTATTACATAATATATAAAATGATATACTGAATGTAAGTATAATTGCCATGCAATCCTCCAGGAATATAATTATGTAATAAATGCCCATAGTACATGTTAATTACTATATGATTACAGAGTAATTGCATGGTTATTTGAGCCCAGAAGACAGAATATTATGCTAGCTCTCTAAACAGGAAGAAGCAACTACATCGAAGCTGTAGTTCTAGCTCACAGGCCACTGGAAGAGAACCAGAATAAATTACATAAAAATTTGCAAACCTCAATTACCATTTAACTTACCGCATAGAAAATTTGGGATCTATGAGTACTGAGGTTGCAGATTAGAAAAATTCAGTTAGTATTTTGGATAGAATTTCAATGGGCTTACAAACCATACGCCTTAGGCATCTCACAAAACATATGTTGCCTTCTGTCCAAGCCCTCTGTGCTCATGCTGTCAGAGAAACCAGTGCTGTCCACTGCCAGGCTGCCCACTGAGAGGCCTGGAGAGAAAGCACGGAAGAGGCAGGGCTCACTGGGGTGGGCTGGCAGCGCCAAGGCTAATGGGAAAAGTTAAAAGATGAATGGACAAGGGAAATTAAGCTCATTTCCCATAATATAGGTCTTCGCCAAGCAAGGCGAAGTGATGGAAAAACCTCCTAGAGCCAGGTTATGAGATGGTCCATGGAAAATTGATGATTAGGTGTAGCAGGGACCCTCCAGAGACAGCAAGAAGGCAGCAGACAAGCACCACACAATCGTGGGATTCAATCCCCAGCAAGTTCCTGCTCAGGCCTCAGCCCCTTCATGGGTTCTGAAACCCCCTTTCATTCTCTTTATGCACCCAGTTGGTGGGGACCATGAAAGCCTTTGCGAATTAGCAAAAGAGGAGACAGAGTCTAGCTGGGTTGGGTGGGACCAAAAGACAGGGCAGTGCATTTGGTATCTAAAAGGCACATGGGATATTCAGCCTTAAATAAAAGAAGGAAACCTGCCATGGGGAACAACATGGATGAGCCTTGAGGACATTATGCTAAGTGAGATAAGCCAGTCCCAGGAGGACAAATACTGAGTGGTTCCACGTATGTGAGGCATCTAAAACTCCCAAACTCACAGAAGCAGAGAGTTGAATGGTAGTTGCCAGAGGCTGAGGTGAGGGAGAAATGGGGAGTTGTTATTCAAGAGGTATAACGTTTCAGTGATGCAAGATGAATAAGTTCTAGAGATAGGCCTTACAACATCACACCTACACTTAACAATACTGTATTGTGCACTTAAAAATCTGTTAAGTGGCATCATTTCACTCTTTTGGATGGCTGAGTAATATTCCATTGTATATATAAACCACATCTTCTTTATCCATTAATCTGTCAATGGACATTTAGGTTGTTTCCAGTCTTGGCTATTGTAAACAGTGTTGCTATGAACATAGGGGCGCATGCATCTTTTCAAATTATAGTTCTGTCTGGGTATATGCCCAGGAGTGGGATCACTGGACCATATGGCAGGTCTATTTTTAGTTTTTTGAAGAACCTCCATACTGTTTTCCACAGTGGCTGCACCAATTGACATTCCCACCAATGGTGTAAGAGGCTTCCCTTTTCTCCACACCCTCTCCAGCATTTGTTATTCATAGACTTTTTAATGATGGCCATTCTGTCTGGTATGAGGTGGTACCTCATTATATAGTTGCAAATTCTGATTTGCATTTCTCTGATTTGCATATATAGTTGCAAATTCTGATTTGCATTTCTCTAATACTTAGCCATGTTGAGCATCTTTTTATGTGCCTCTTGGCCATCTGTATGTCTTCTTTGGAGAAATGCCTATTTAGGTCTTCTGCCCACTGGGACCTAGAGATTATCATACTAAGTGAACTAAGTCAGAAAGAGAAAGACAAATACCACATGATATCACTTATATGTGGAATCTAAAATATAATACAAATCAACATATCTACAAAACAAAATCAGACTCACAGATATAGAGAACAGATTTGTGGTTGCCAAGGGGGAGCGGGGGTAGGGGAGAGAAGATATGGGAGTTCGGGATCAGCAGATGAAAACTATTATCATATAGGATGGATAAACAACAAGGTCCTACTGTACAGCACAGGGAACTATATTCAGTATCCTGTGACAAACCATGGTGGAGAAGAATATGGAAAAGAATGTACATACGTGTAAGGCTGAGTCACTTTTCCATACAGAGGAAATAGACACAACATTGTAAATCAACTATACTTCAATAAAATTAAAAAAGAAACCTGTTAAGAATGTAGATCTCACGTTAAACGTTCTACTAAAATAAAATAAAATTTTGTACAAGAAAAGAAGAACAGACACAAGTTCAACATTTCAGGAAATGAAAAACTCTCCCTGGTCTAGTGATGGTGTGTCTTGCTTTAAGAAAACCCAACATGCTGGAATCACAAAGATATACCCTGGTACCATAAGCAGTATTTTATGATGCCCCAGGTCTGTGCTTCTGCCTATGACATCTGAATTCAACAATTTCATGGGGAAGGCAATAAACAAGACATTCAGCCCTTCTTAGGTGAGCAGTGCAGGAAGCCAGAAGCTGCACGTACATCCTGCTGGTTTAACAAGCACCCCTGGTGCATTTTCTCCAACATGACTTTCCCAAAGTGGCTTCTCTCCTCTGTTTTCCCACTCAGGCACTTCAGGACTCAAGGAGTGAAATATTCACCATGTGTCCTGACAGATCACCAGGGCCTCCACCAGGCTTTGGTGACACTTCTAGCCTTTTTCTCTTTTGAGACTTTCTAATGATGTGCTGTTGGGCCCACTGGCAACAGTGATTGATATTCCTGAAGGTCTACAGCTAGCTAGGAGATTTCTAAATTATGCATTTGGGGATGATAATCTAAAATAAATTAATATGACCAGATTCTGGATCATCTGGATTAGGCCCTTAAGGTTGGACATCCGAACACAATTTCCAATAACTTGCATTGGTGTTCAATGGTATTTTATGATCTCTGGCTAAAAAGAAAATAGAGGCACACGGGTTGACTTAATACTTAAATGATGTAGCCAGGGATATATGAACAAACAGCTCATGTAAGTTCAAATGGAGAAAAATGTCAGAAAAATTAAGTCATCCCATGGCACACAGTAATGTAGGCCTGTCAAACTCAAAAGAACTCATGCTGAAACAGAGAACTACATCCTGACTGTAAGCACCAATTTAGTTTCAGCGAAACAATACCATTCCTCATATTAAATCTGTTATTGATTTGTATTTCATTGTTTTAAAAGTTTTGCTCATATCTAATTGGTGTGTGTTGCCTTTATAATTGTATAAAAGTAAAGAAGAGCTGATAGTTTTATGTTTATAAACTTCAAATAAAATTATAATAAGAATAAACTTAACACATGAGGTCCAGAACATTTATTTCTCTCTGAAAGTTCTCCGTATAATACATAAGTTTTAAAAAATTGGCCTGGAACAAAGCTCCTTGACATGGGTCTTGGCAATGACTTTTTGGATATGACACAAGCAATAACAACAAAAAATAAACAAGCAGAATTACGTCAAACTAGAGAGCTTCTGCACAGCAAAGCAAACCATCAACAGAAGGAAAAGGTGACGAATGGAATAGGAGAAAATATTGCAAATCATGTTCTGATAAGGGGTTAATTTCCAAAATATATAAAGAACTCATACAACTCAATAGTAAAAGTAACAGTAATGATAATAACCTAAGTAAAAAAATGGGCAAAGGACCTGAAGAGACATTTTACCAAAGAAGGTATATGAAAGGCCAACAGGTACATGAAAAGATGCTGATTGGTAGGGAAATGCAAATCAAACCACAATGAGGTATCACTTCAGGCCTGTTAGAACAATTGTCATCAAAGGAGACAATAAATGCTGGTGAGATGGTGGAGAAAAGGGAATCCTTGTGCACAGCTGCTGGGATTGTAAATTGGTACAGTCACTATAGAAAACAGTATGGAGGTTCCTCAAAAAATTAAAAACAGAGCTACCATATGATCCAGCAATTCCGCTCCTGGGTTTTTGTTTTCAAAGGAAACAAAATCACTTTATCAAAGAAATATCTGCACTCCCATGTTCATTAAAGCATTATTTACAATAGCCAAGTATTCACCAAGGAATAAACAAGGAAAATGTGGTATATATTTTTCAATGGAACACTATTCAGCCATAAAAGGAAGGAAATACTGGCGTTTGCAACAACATGGATGGACTCGGAGGGCATTATGCTAAGTAAAGTAAGTCAGACAGAGGAACACAAATACTGTATGATCTTACTTATATGTGAAACCCCCAAAAACAAAAATAAAAAACAAACTCATAGGAAAAAAAGCCTCATATTTGTGGTTATCAGAGGCAAGGGGAGAGGGTGGGGGAATTGGATGAAGGTAGTTAAAATGTACAAACTTCCAGTTATAAGATAATTAAGTACTGGGGATGTAATGTACAACATATAACTATAGTTAACACTGCTGTATGATATATTTGAAAATTGCTGAGAGAGTAAACCCTAAAAGTTCTCATCACAAGGAAAAAGACATTTTTTTCTTCTTTTTCTGTATCTGTATAAGGTGATGGATGTAAACTTATCGTGGTAATCATTTCAAAATATATATAAGTCAAGTCATTATGCTGTATACCTTAAACTTATACAGTGCTGTATGCCAATTATATCTCAAGAAAACTGAAAGAAAAAAAATTGACCTAGTGTATGCCTGCTTTGTTAAATAATGTTTACTTCCTTTTCAAAGTTGTTAAAACTCCATAAAATACTAAATAATTGTTTTCCTCTTGGTATTATCAAAAAAGAAAAGCAACATATCAAAGGAAAAGTTTTGCATGAAGTGGGAATAGGCTGAACGATTTAATGTCCAAACCAATTGCTCTGAGTTCGCTCCATTTAGCACCTGGTGTACCTCAGCCTCACTTTGAGTTGATTCTGTTTTCATCAATAAATGACGCTGCCAGAGCACCATCTCTTTATCATGATTTCCGAGCCTGTGACAAATTCCAGAATGCACGACCTGGCACATTCAGAGAGGCGAGAAACGACGAACTGATTCCCAGATTACAGGGAAATGTGTGACTTCCTTTTTGCTTACGATTCTCATTCACACACAACATTGTCATAACCATTCCCAACTTGATATACGAGGCCAGCATTACCCAAATAGCAGAATATGATGAAGAAAAAAGAAGAAAATTACAGACTAATATTCCTTACAAATATAGATTCAAAAAGTTTAGTAAATAGAATTTAGCAATATGTTAAAAGGATAATGTACGACGACCAATTAAGGTTTATCCCAAAATGCAAGGTTGGTTTAATATTTAAAAATCAGGGGATTCCCTGGTGGCGCAGTGGTTGAGAGTCCGCCTGTCGATGCAGGGGACGCGGGTTCGTGCCCCGGTCCGGGAGGATCCCACGTGCCGCGGAGCGGCTGGGCCCGTGAGCCATGGCCGCTGAGCCTGCGCGTCCGGAGCCTGTGCTCCGCAACGGGAGAGGCCACAGCAGTGAGAGGCCCGCGTAACGCAAAAAAAAAAAAAAAAAAAAAAAAAAAAGTCTCACATGCACAGAATATATAAAACCACTCTTAGCACCAATTTCACCTCCCTTCTTAGTGTCCTCACAAATTCACCTCCAACTCTCTCTCAGGTATCCTGCTTAATGAAGTTCAAAATAAACACTCCTGAAATCACAGGACAGATAAATTAGAGTTGAGTTTTTACTTGGTAAGAAGATTGATCCCCCGTATGTATTAAATGCGTCCGCCAGTGCACAAAACTGCTACGTCAGTGACTTGAGGGCAGAGGGAGGAATGGGCAGAAGGATTCAGTTTAGGCCACTGAGTCACACCCAACTCCCCATCAACTCACACACGGCCTGGAGGAGAGCTCTCATGCCCCTGGTTTATGGTCTGGGCACGCAAGCCTTCTGGGCTGCGTGGGAAGGCTTCTGAACAGCTTTACCGTAACTCTGAGTGCCATCCTCTCCACAGCTCATTTTAGAGCTCAGCATTAAAATGCTGCCCCCCCCCCCCACCTCCTCCACCTGTAATCTCTCCCTCCATCTGTTGTTATGTTTTTGTTTTTTTTTGCGGTACGCGGGCCTCTCACTGTTGTGGCCTTTCCCGTTGCCGAGCACAGGCTCCAGACGGGCAGGCCCAGCGGCCATGGCTCACGGGCCTAGCCGCTCCGCGGCATGTGGGATCTTCCCGGACCGGGGCACGAACCCATGTCCTCTGCATCGGCAGGCGGACTCTCGACCACGGCGCCACCAGGGAAGCCCACCTCAAGGTTTTTGATTTGATGATTACAATGTAAACTGCCTTTTCTGATTATAAAATCAAGTATTTAGGATAAAACTTGATCAGGGACAGAATGTAAAAAACAAAAAGCAAGAACAACCCAGGGCTCGATGGCGCTGACCTCTCAGCTGTTTGCTGCTCCAAAGAGTATACACGGACCAACGATCTCAACCCTGACCTACAGGCAGAGCAAATGTAAAACATCCCTCCAACGACAGGGAGACGTGGAGGTGTCAAGGATGAGTTATGCACTGGGAGAAGCTTTCACATTCTAAATTCCTCTGCAGCAAGGAACTGCCTTTATCCCAAGTACAATCCTCACACTGTCCCAAATCAAAGAGGCTATCGCTGTGGCTGGCAGCCCCTCATTATTTACACTTAGTAAACGCCACTGTTATTGGCAAATGCCGGGGCCAGCTAACCAGTCAAAATGATTTAGGATGAAACACAGATGCAAGGGTCTAGAAATCCATTTCTACAGATTAGGAGGTAGAATAGAACAGTAACTATATTAAAATTTGCATGGCCCACATGAAGATGTGCTTCATTAAGCAGAAAGTTCACAAGAGACAGTGAGAGACCATTGTTTACAAATGCTTGCCAATTTCCGGGTATCTTTCTGTCTTTCTTTTTAGGGCTGCAGAATTGAGTTCACAACCCATTTTCCCTTTCTTTCTGACTTGATTAATTGCCATGTTAACATAACTACTGTTCTTCTCCTAATAGGCTCCCTCTAACGTGTTATCCCAGCAAATAAAAAAATGGATAAAAAGCTCCAAGATCTTCACAGGGGGTAGGTAGGGCAAGCTTTTCTGGAAGGTCACATTTACAGTCTGGTCTTCTGCTATCCATGTGGATCAGATGGCAAATCTGATCATACAGGTTGTGACCCTTGTAATCGATCCTTCAAGAGCTTGGCCTTTTCCAGCCGGGGTGCTAAAAATTACATTTAAAAGGCACATGTTGGCTCTTTGGAGCCCATTTTGTCATTCATACACCATTTCAGACACATTGTATTACACGATGATGAATTTCCTCCTCACCGTTTTTTTTTATACCTTCCACAACTACATTAAGCCTCAAGCCGTACCCAAGTTTTCTCTGGGGTTCACAGTGACTGAATTATTTTGAATACCTGTGAATCTGGAAAAAATTCTTCTGTCTGGTGAAGACAGCATCCAGTGTTCACCACAAGTCATGGGCTCACCCCATGCTCACTCACCCCAAGTTCACCCATGAGAGCTTCCGTTTCCATAAAGTACACACTGTGCCCCCCCACCCCCCCACCATCCATACCTTAAAAAATGAGATGCCTCCTATAAGTGGTAAGTCACATGCTTGCTGCTGCAAAATGATTAATAGTGCTGTCTCAGCAAATGGGATCATTACATTTTTAATTAACCTTTCCAACCTCCTCTACCTTTTCCTTTTGTTATACATTGGATCTCTGAAGTTTCCTACTTGTTTATGTTCATCTAGGTTTGAAACAAAGGCATGAAAAATGATAGCAGGTGATGCAGGAGCTGGTGCCCAGGTGAGATGCCTGGTGAGGTGCGGTACCTCACTGTACACAGGATAAAGGGACAGGCGCTCAGAACTCGATGGCTGGGTTCCCACCTAATTTTTGTCTTGGGAGCTTAGCGTTGTTTAATGGCCTTGGCTACCAAGAGCCTGGCTTTTTAAAATCTCTTTCAACCTAATTATAATTACTGTGTATAAATCATACAATGATCAATTATAAAAATGCCGGGTTCATAAATATTTAACTTAGCATTTAAATCCACACTGCAGGAGTGAATGAAATTTCCAAGCTCATCTCTTTGCAAACAACTGCTTTATTGCAGTTCCAATGCCAGTTACTGAGAACTGAACCAAGTCTGTCTTGCAGCACACTCGGGCTCATAATTGAGCATAATGCCTTTCCGTGTATTAAGACAGCACAATTTAGTTATTTCTAAAATAGGCATGCCTCTCATTAAAAAGATATTTTGCAAAGTCTTCTATCGCCATCTTTTAATTCCTCAAGTATGGAGAGGCACAATTACAATATTAGACACAAAAACACTCATTAAAATATATTTTATCTCATGTAAGATTGATTCAAGATAATTGAGGTCAGATTTGTTTGGAAAATATATTGTGACAAGTGCAAATGCTGATGCAAAGAGGAAATGATCTTCTACGAAGACTCAAGCAAAACAGCTAAATATTTTCCAGCAAAATCATAAAGCCATAATTAGATTTCAATTTAGTAATATTCAGCCTAAGACAGGCCATTTTTAATAATCTAATTATGTGTTCGGGGGCCTACCCCAGAACTCAACCACTGCTTCAGAACTATTAATTGTACCCCATGCTGTCGCATCTTCAAGCATGAAATGTGCCATTACATGTAGGACTGACTCTCATTTATGAGTATTTTTTTCCCAGTCTCAGATCATCTTTAAAACATCCCCAAATGCCTACTCCTTTAATTTTCCAAAAGCGAAATCTTTTAATGACTTTCTCTGGACCAGAACACTTGATCCTAACTAGCTCAGATTTGTGGCCCTCCTACAGACAAAAGTTACAATGAGATAGATCTACAAACTATCTTTATGAAGACACAAAGAGCAGCCCTCGCTTTTGTCTGATTTTCATTAATTAAAGGTATTTAATTACTAACATCTCATTAGCAATAAAATAAATGAGTACTTCAACTACAGGAAAAGATCTGCATGATAATGTAAACCTCATTCATTTTATGGGGTACAAACTAATCCACTAATATTCAGCCTGTGCAAGCTTCACTGATATTTAGTCATTTCAACAGTACTGTGCTAAACACATCTTCAAAACGGATACTCCTTCTTCCCAGAGAAAACAATAAAGGTGGGCCAACCAAGTAACCAAGAACCTAAGTTCCCTGTCACTTTTCCACCAACATATCACCAACTGGAAGGGAAATATGGAGTGGTTTGTTTTTAACAGTTTTCTAAGTTACCATAAAGATTAAAAGGTAGCTTTAAAATAATGTGCCTGAACTTTTAAACTAGCATACCTAAATTTAGAAATTTCTAAGTGTGTGCCATGCAAAGTCATTGCTCTGAGAAGCTGGACACTTATCCCAAAGAGGCTGCCAACACTCTAGACGTTTCATGGAACTCTTCCCTAGAAGCCCAAGGCATGTTCTTTGGAATACTCTGAACAGCAGCAAACCTCTGTATCAGGGATGGATTTTCAAAGTCAAATGTCATTTAGCACTAAGTGTGGTCATGAAAAAGGCAATGATGTTGGGCAGTGTTTAGGGGTAGAAAATAAGTGATGAATATACATAAGGATTTTTTCATATGGGGCACCTACAAATTGGCCCTGAAAGTAACCAATGAAGTGGTTCTCCTAAAAAGGTTTTGAGCCAATGATCTCTCTGGAATAAGCGTTTAGTTTCTCAAGGTGACTACTTTGAAGGACAATATGCATTTGGATGTATGTGCTCTTGGTAGTCTTATTATCCATACTCATACTGTACATGTGCTGTGTTTCTCCAATGAGCCAGAGCACAAGGATGCTACCAGAAGGCAGGATACAGGCTGAAGTGTCACCTCCACTATACAGTCTACAAAAATTGTTCTGACCCATGATATATATATACAGAGAAGAAGTATGCATTCTAAAGCCAAAGAATCAGCTGAAACAATGAAAAATGAAGAGGTTGAAGATCCTATTAAGTAGCCTGGCTGATGCTGAGATAATAATGAATCATTGATGATGTTGACGGTTGTCAGGGCCCTCACAGTGCAGGATTTCAGCAAAGATAAGCTAAATATCAGGCCTTTATTTTTAGTTAAAGAGCATAAAATTCAATGCCTTTCTTCCCACGAGCCTATTTACATACCTGCTGTGCTACCTATTTGCCTTCACCTGCTTCCCAATTAATACCCCATTAAGCCACTCCACCTGCAGTGGCTTTTACCTTCGCCATAGCCCTGCAACCATCACTCATCTGCTACAGCTCAATTGTTTCTTTTGGGAAGATAAACAAAAGCTGCATAAATAATAATGGCAGGGCTTTGTATTTACAGCGTGCGCATTCTCAAAAGACAGTAGCCAGAAGCTGGGGCAGATTTCAGGGCGAGAAAGCCACCAGCTGGGCAGAATGTCTACAGTGAGTGTAGCCACGTTCCAGAAGATGAGGGGGAGAAGGAATGCGCATCTTAATTAGCCAGATTTGTGAATCTGGATTTTATATATATGTATATATTTTTTAAATGATGTGTCTGCTTCATGCAAGAAGGTATTTCATATCAAGTTGGGTTAATAAAATTTTGTTTGGTTAAAGGTTCTTAGGTGACCTATTTTAATGAAGATTCGCATATTATTTCTCTATTTTTGCAAACAGGTTTTTTTTTTAACATCTTTATTGGAGTATAATTGCTTTACAATGGTGTGTTAGTTTCTGCTTTATAACAAAGTGAATCAGCTATACATATACATATATCCCCATATCTCCTCCCTCTTGCATCTCCGTCCCACCCTCCCTATCCCACCCCTCTAGGTGGTCACAAAGCAAGGAGCTGATCTCCCTGTGCTATGCGGCTTGCAAACAGGTTTTAAGTGTTTGAAAAGTTGGTTCCTTCGAGCAGTGACCAAACCCAGGGGGCATCAGAATCCCTTGGAGAAGAAAGTTTTAAAACGTAAATAAAAACCCAAAAAACACAGATTCCTGGGTTCTTTCTGTCCTACCCTCTGAGAATCTGTATTTTTACAAAGCTCCCAGGTACTACCAATGATAAGACTTGGAATTCCCGGGTCTTCAGTCAGTTAAGTCATTCTTTTTACTATCTACCTGCACACCCACTTATCTTCCTGATAAATCTAGGCTTTCTGGTCACATTTTCTGGAGTGCAGTCCCTAAGAGGTGCCTTCTGGTGGGTGGTTCATTCCGGCCTCACTCCATGAAGATCTTGCTGAGAAGAAGACTTTCTTCGCCTGTGTTCCCAGTGCAACTTCATAATTCAGCCCAGACTAGATCTGCCAGGTAGTCCCAGCCCAGGCTCTTCTGAGGTGGGCTAAGACAAGGCCCCTCCCCCATCAACCTGCCATGGCCTCCTGTGAGCTGCAGAGGAAGCAGACGGCAGGACAGGCGTGTGTGCGCCCCTCAACGTGCACCTCAGTGAACCTCTGGGTTTTATTTTAATGGTGTGTTGCCAAGTATCCCTGCTCATTTCATCTCTAGCTTTAAGTTTGTTTCAAATGCATTCGCACATTTACCCTCCTGAGCCCCAGTATAACTCTAGTTAGATCCCCATCTGAAGGACTACACCAGTTAGCTCAAGGATTAAGTTTAAAACCCCAGAATTTTTACATTAAAATTCCTTAGCCAGGACCTCCATTGTGTCTGTGCAACTTAATCTGCGGCTGTGTCTCCGGCAGGATTTGCAGTGTAAATATAGCTATCTCCGCATGGTGTTCGGTGGGCACCAAGCCACATCTCCTCCCCGGAGGCGTTCTCCCACCTGGCTCCTGTCCACCGGATGCTCTAAGGCTGCTGAAGCAGGCTGAGGCAGTGGGTAACCCAGCACTCTTAAGACTGCTTCTGGAATGTTTCTTTCCTCAGTTTCTCACAGAAGCATATCAGCTACAAAGTGGTTGTGTCACTGATGTACGTGGTGTGTCCCTGAAGTACACATAAATTAAGAACCCTGGGCTAAATGAGAACAATCCCAGCTCCTAGAGCCTGATATTTCCACTTAGCTATTTGCTTAATAAAAACAGGTATAGTTTAGGCAAAATGTATGTGTTCTACCCCAAAACTTCTTCAAACTTCAGAGTGCCTTTTCTGTTAGAGATCTGGACTTGCACGTTAGCTAGTTTCTTTGAGAAATGGCCACTTGACCGGTTACATTAAACCATTGGCTGAAGCTGGATATGAGCGTTGGGGGTCAAGACGATTCCATCAGCTTTATGCCTAGCGAGATCAGAATGACATTCAGCACAAGTGCCAGGACGCAGGCCAGCTGCTAATGCTACTCTCAGCACCCCTGGACATGCCAGAGGTACAGAGTCACCGTTTTGCTAGGGCATTCAGGGACAACAGAAGTGAGCAAGCTAGCCTCAGAATGGCCAGCCACGCTGCCCTTGGGTGGGGAAGGGATGGAGGGGAAAAAAGCAGCTATGAATTTCTGCCCTACAGGAAGAAGACCCGGGTCCCCAAACACCCCTGCATTCGTGCAAGAGGCTCTATGTTGCAGAAAATCCTGTTTCAAGACACAGGAAGAACCACAGAAAGCCAGACCTTATGTCTCTGTGATTTAGCCTTCGTACCATGATATTGTCAAACACAGGTATTAGCCTTTGACTCTTTGGGCTTAAAAAATGAATAATGAACAGCTCCTAAGAATTTCCCTTGATGTGTCTAGAGCTGCCTCTCTTACCAGGAAAGACTGGATGGTCTCCTCTCTGTGGTGTTAGCTAATGAAAGGCCCCAGAGAGTTGAGAACGTTCCTAAGGCAAAAAGTATGGTAGAACTATAGTTCCTAGAGTAGAAATGGGGACTGCTTTGAATCAGTGAGAAAGCTGGCATCCCCAGGGCCATAGGGTACCCTCCAAGGAGCTCTTGAAAGAAAACAAAACAAAATGGAAGCTCACTTGGCCGTCTGTTGGGGAACAAGTTTCTCCCAGTTCCTACTTTATTTATTACATGGGACGGATGTTAGATTTAAGAGCTATTAGTTTTAACTGAAAGGAGACCCATCGCCTAGAGTCTTCTATGAGCCCTTCAAGGATTTCACATAAGAAGTTCTGTTCAATATTAAAAGTGGGAACATATTTAGTGATGTTTGAGGGTTATAGTGGTGGGTTATGCAGTTCAGAGATTTGACTTAGAAATACATTTGTAAAAAGAAAAGCAAAAATTAAACGTAGCTTTAAGAAAGATAGGTCAAATAGCATAATAACAGAGAATCAAAGTTTTGGAAGTCTAACCTATACCCTGAAATTGGGAATTAATTTCTAGTATGGTGTCTGCATACTAGGAAGTTAAAAGAAAAGCAGCTGTCTACATCTATTTCTGGACACCAATGAGAGGTCCTCTTAGTGTGGTGAAGACTTTTTTAAAGTACCAATAACTCAGGAGTGCTTCTCACTGGAGAGAGAATAGAAATTATAAATGTGACTACGAACCCCACACAGTCTTCTGAGGAAAGTGATCACAATCGTCTGCTAAAACTGAACATCACAGAGGGGAAAAGGTATCCGCAAGAGACGTGTGTGTCAGTAAATACATAAAGTACAGAAGTCTCACATATTTGACATTTGAAGAACAAAGCTATCCATCAATGTCCTGGCACAGATCGATCACACAGAATGCTACTGCTGAAAACCTAATCGTATGATGGTGATAATGTAGCCACAAAACCTCTGGTCTATAATTGACTGCTTCCACTTGAAGCTAACATGTCTAAAGCAGTGACTAATGTTCAACTGAAGATTTCCCTTGCGTTGAATGACAATCAGTTACACCTAACACTAGTCTGGTGGATGACTTGTGCTGGATAATGGCCCAGGTGCAAGCGCCAAGGGGCGGGGGGAGAGCATATCCCCAAACAAGCAATGCAGGTACGTGATGCTTAAATGTGGATCTCATATCTAAATGCCGCCTCCTTTAGATCTGATGAAGCTGCCACTTTCTGACAAAGTCATTAGAAATGTACGAGGCTGTAGCATCCAGTCCCATTATAGCAAGTTCCTCAGGGCATCCAGGTCTTAGCTGTTGAGTTTTGGTTAGTGAGCATATTACTGTAAATCCCATTCCTGGACCATAAGGGCTTATGCTCCGTCTCTCTCCTTGAAATAGGTAACCAGATGCACAGAACCCAAGTGTGGGGGACTGAGCGGGGGGGGGAGGACAGCATTCACATTTGGCCTTCTCTTTTTCTTTAAGCTCCTGGACCGTCTGTGATTCTGGGGTCGGTCTGATAAATAGTTTGGTTAAATGAGTCTTCTCAGACGAGAGATGTGGCTGGGCTGTTGGCAAGTGAGAACTGAAGTTTGAAAGGAAAGCTTATTGGTATTGCTGGATGACAGAACAAAAGATTATTTACCTCTCGGCACAAATTCAGAGCCTTCCATTAGTACAAATAGCTATTGAAGGGGCAGAGACCATGCAGTGGGGATCATTCATTGTGGGCTTCTACCACAACCAGATTGATCAAGTTCAACGATGCCCAGCCACACAGCAGGATCAGAAAGGGCTGTATTAGACACGTCTTAGTGTTTTGTTTCGTCTTTAAACTCCAGTGAAGTTTTTCCTGCACCACTACCACTTTGGTAACGCTTAATTTCAAATTATGAGAATTTCTCCCTTCCCCTCAACACACACACACAGGAGAGAAGCCTGCATCTTCCCATTCACAGTCCTGAGTAATAGCCCTTTATATGTTGGATTCAAGTAAGATAAAGTCATCCCAGACTTTATTTTCAAAAAACCCCAAGACGCTCCCATGTCCCCAAATAGATTTGCAAGCTTCAGCTTCTCGGTTAGCCTGTAACCATTTGTCACCCAAAGCAGAAATCTTTATGCACACTGTGAAGTTCATTGTAACTAGAAATTTTAATTAATATGCCTGGCAACTTCTAATGGACTTTTAGTATACGTCAGATTGCTTTGTGCCCTTTGATAGATACTTAAAGGTAATTGGGTAGTCCTACTGATGTATTTTTAAACAGCAAAATATTGATTAATAATGTTTCAGTATTAATATAACCACTTTGTGTGGATCAAGAAACGTCAATGGTAGAAAACGCGTATGTATCTACAAATTAACAAGTCTATATAGATCTGTTACTTTAAGCTAAATGGGGGGCAGCCACTCATTACATTCCAACAGGGACTAGCCTCCTCATAATAAAGATTAAAGCGGAAGTTGGCCTTATTTTCCCACTGCATGAAATGAATGCTTTTCACCACTTCATGCCCTGGTGCAGCTGAAGAATAGCTGCAGTAAAGCACGGGTCCGCTGCCCCCTCTGACAGGCCGATATTTTTAATGCCTGACTTGATGAAAACATTTCATACTTTGGGAGCTTTAATTGCCACCACTGCCGAGCAGAATGACATAATAAATGATTGTACCATTCAGGCTGGAGGTGGGGATGATCCCAGCTTTATCTCTGCTTAAAACCAGTTGTACGGTTCATATACTCCGAGTGTATGTTCATTCAAACTGAATTACTGCAAAGAGAAAAAGCTGGAGAACTTTGGAGACTGGTGAGGAACCAGTTCCTGAGGCTGGATTTTAGGACACTGGGCAAAGCACTTCTCAAACAAACAGGAACTGTCAGTTCTCTTTTATTTATTCTTTTAATACCTAGAAGTCCTAATGACTCTACTAAAAAGGCTGGTTTGAATAAAATTCTTCAGTTGTCTTTAGCATAGCATGACGGGTCCACCAACCCTCAGGCAGTCTGTGTAAACAGTTGTTTGAGTGGCCGACAACCTACAAATGGCAGTGACGGCAGTTTCCAGGCTGGGACCCCAAAGCCAAATTTCAGAAAGGGTCACTTTGCTCTGAGCTGATGACACAATATCTGTACATTGCAACTGCTACCTGGATGCTATTCAGATTTATGGGGAGAGAACAAGAGAGCTGCTGGCAGGGCTTCTGGTCTGGGTTTAATTCTCTCTCTCTCCCCTACCAACGAACATGGCCAATTTAATTGTACCTCTCCAACAAGCAGGAAGAGCCACAGATGGGGAAATTAATACACAAGGAAGTAAAAACATGCACGAGGAGGTCACATGACCTCCAAAGAAGCCTGGAATATGGGACTCCAGGATCCAATCCCAGGCCAATGTTCTCTCCCCTCTAATGTGTTTTGACCTGCAAGTGTGATGGCTTTGCTAGAAGAGGTGAGGCAGCCTACATGACACTGCTCTGCTGGGTACAACACCTGAATAGGGGCTCTGAATGACATTTCATTAAACCGGTGACTCTTAAATTTTGATGAGCATAAGAATCTCCTGGAGAGCTCAGATCTCACTCCCACAGTGTCTGATTCAGTGGATCTGGGGTAAGATCCAGGAATCTGCATTTTAATACACTTCCCATGTGATTCTGCTAGACCACATTTTGAGAAATACTGCTCTGCTAAAAGAAAATGGCTTCCTAGAAAGCTAAATCCATTAATGAGATCAATTTCCTGCATCCTACAGGACAAGATAAGCCAGTAATAATCTAAGCTATAACAAGCATCCTTCAACAATTCTATCACATAACTCATTCATCAATTCATTCATTCATTCACTCATATTTTAACATTAAGATTTATAGTGTTTACTATGAGGCTAAGCCATATAAATTTTGCCAAGACAAACCTATCCACTCACATTCAGGTCAAGTTTGTGAAATATTAACTAAACAAATTGCGTGGGTATAACTGTAGTGCTGGTTACCAGTGAGGTATACATAATAATGTAAGCTAAGCAAAAAAAGCCCCTGCTTGTTCAAAATCTCAAGGAACAAGTACACGCAAGGAATAAAATAGAGCTAGGTAGATACAGGAATCCGGCAGAAACCATCAGCTGGCAAAGGATGAACTACCTAGAAACAGTCCTATGACAACTGGGTATTCCCGTGGAAAAAAAATAAAATTAGATTTCTCTAAGACATCCATACACAAAAATAAATTCTAAACAAATGAAAGAAATATGAATACAAAACTTTGTATTGAAAACAAAACTTTAAAATATGAAACAAACATGAAACTTTATGAAAACAAAACTTTAAAACCTTTGGGAGAAAACATAGGAGATTATCTTTATGACTTTAAGATAAGAAAGAAAATTTTAAACAAGACACACAAACCCCCAAGCCATAAAGGAAATATTAATAAATTGCATTAAAATTAAAAACCTAGTACAACAAAAAACATCCAAAAACACAGAACAAAGATAAGCCACAACTAGTAAAAGATACTAAACTCACAAAACAGGAGCATGATATCCAGAAATCACTTAGAACTCCTCTGAATCAGTAAGAGAGAAATTTGATGAGATTATCAATAAAAGACTGTCAAGCATAAAAATATATTGCATTAAGATAAAATTCTGAGAATGGAAAAGAACATAATTTCAAGTTCAAAGGGCAAAGGGAGTAATATAAACTATTAAGGAATATCTTAGTAGTATATTCTTTAAATGGATGCCAGTGAGAGTCAAATCACTATAGTATTTTCATTTCACTGAATTCTTTTTCAATCTTCAGTTTTATCTTTAAATATCTATATTACAATGTATGCAAATTAAATCCTTTCCAACTACATAAACTTGGGTTGAAATAGTTTAGATGCCAATTAAAGAATGTATGAAGATGTACACAGTTTTTCAAAATTCTTTCAGGGAATACCTGAGCAAAAAGAGTTTGCAGACCACAGCTATAAAGAATCTCTCACTCAGATGAATAAGATTTTCACTCTATGCTGTTCACTTCCATTTAGTCATTATTATAACCCAGCGTCCACTGACAGAGGATGGGACAAATAAATTATGGCACGGTCACACCATGAAATACTATAAATGGCAATGAAAATGAATAAACAAGAGCTACATGCATCAAAACGGATAAATCTCAAAACAACTTCTGAAAATAAGGCAAGTTGTAGAAGTACATGTACTGAATTAATAACAGTTATATAAAGAAATAGCTAGAAAACAAGTGTACACACACACATATGGTAAAAACAACATGCAAGAGAATGAGAAACACCAAATCAAGAGGGGAACAGAATCCAATATCTAAGCAGGCCCCAGGTTTGTGGGGTCACAGCAGATACAATAGGAGGCGCTCTGTGAAACATGAACACAGAGTTTTGAACAGAAAATACTATGTGTTTATCACTGCACATGCTACATTATCAAGTATATTCCTAATAGGAGAGCACTTCCAATTTGAGTTGGGGTTGATAAGAGTAGAATAAATTGCTTATAATTTTACTTGTTGAATGACGTGACATTTTTTCCATAGACTAGTTTCTGGCTCTATACCTTTCAAACTGTTTCTCCTCTACCACCCACTGACATCACGTGTGGGCACCACAGGACACATCCATGTTACTCCATGACCTCCGGTCCTGTGCCTGTGTGTCATGTTGCTGGTGAGCGGGAACAGTGGGCGGGGAGGGTGTTCCTGGAAGCTGTGCCTCCACCGGGACGTCTAGCGGTAACTTAAAAATACAGTGAAGTAACTGGGAGGCATGTAAATGTATCCTGCTAAACCCAACCTAAATGCATGCCCAATGTCAGCCTCCCCTTATCCAGATGCTCGAGTATCTGAGGACAGTCCAATCCTCTGGACACAGGCGGGAACGTGTGATGGAAGAAAGGTCAGAGTGGAAAGAGATGGTGATTTCACCAATTGCAGCTAAAATCTCTTACTTTTGCGCATTTTACAAATTTTTACTAAAACACATAATCATGGAAACACTTTGCTAGGGCCTCTCCTAGGGATTGTGGAAGGAAGGGACCAACATCTTAAGTTTCATTAGCTTCACAGTAAACCCATCCCTGGGGAACTGGGAATGATGAGGGGGTCTGCAATGATTTATTTATCTGCGTGTGTGTGTGTGTGTGTGTGTGTGTGTGTGTGTGTGAGAGAGAGAGAGAGAGAGAGAGAGAGAGAGACAGAGACAGAGATCAGATGCAAATACGGCAAAATGTTAAGATTTGATCAAGTTGGGTTGGTGGGTGCTTGTATGTATATCTATGTTACTGTTTACATTTGTTCGTATATTCGAAATGTTCCATTAAGAGATAGAAACAGGGAACACAGAACCCGCTGAGCGCGCCCGCATCCTCAAGTCTCCCGGGAAACAGCGGTGGAGGGTTCTGTAGATATGGTTGTGAGAGAGCTGCTTGGCTGCAGGGGCAGGGACAGCCCGACAGATTTTGTGACAGCTGTCAATCACCAAAGGTCAAGCTCATGTGCACAACTGGCTGGAGGTGGTGGTTCACACCACACCTTTGCCTCTAAAAACACATGCGGTGACACATCCTTTCTTCCAGAAGAGGCCAGCCCATGCCCCCGCTCCTGACTCTCCACAGAAAGGCTACCTGTTTTATCAGCACAAAAGCAAGCGCTGGCCCCCAGCGTGACTCTGTCACCACATGTCACTTCACATCAGCTGGCACATGTCAAAGATTGACACAAGAAGCTGCCACATGCCATCCTCTCACAGAGCACATCGAACCTCTTTTTGTAAAACACGTCAACAGCAACCAAGAGAAAATTTCCTTTATGAACCACGATGCCACGTCGGTGAATGAGAGCGAAGTGAAATCTCATTTCCTACCACTGAAGACAACAGAGGAGGAAGCAACTCTACAAAGGGTCTCAAGTTAAAAACAGACCCTCCACTCTCCCCCTGACGAACGTTCCTCCCCCCAGATACCCGTTTCCTGGGGACCACCGTGGAGGTGTCAAAAAGCCACACAGAGCCTTTTTTGGAATATGAGTGGTAACCAATTCTTCATGAAACGATGGATATTATTGGATGTGACTGCTGGAATTCTTTCCATTGTGCTCTCATCGAGTGTGATAACAATGAAAATTATTTGGTGGGAGGAGGGACGGAGGATGTTTTGAGAATTTTGCCTTTTGTCTGCTGGCATAAACTTCAAACACTTTATTACAATTACGAAGAATTATAAAACTTTAGGGCTAAATGTGAACTCAGAGATGATCTAGTCCAATATTCTAGTTTAAAGGTGAGAAAAAGCCACACAGCTAAGCTATGAGCACTCAATCTTCCCACAGCAAGTACATGAGCGGCTATGGGCACAGACCCTCAAACCAGACCCCTACAGTCATGGGACTTTGGACACGTTACTTAACCTCTATTCTTCTTCATCTGTTAAATGGGGATATGGTATCATAGTAAGAATCTCATAGAGTTGTTATGACGATTAAATGAGATAATATATGCCTCACACATAGACGGGCCAACAGTGTTGGTTGTTTTAGTTTTATGATTAACCAGTTCACTTCTTCCATACTGCCATGATTCCACTATCACAGGACTTGTTCCAGAAAGAGCTTTACTGGGGGGTCCTACTGACAGCCTAATAAACAGAAAATGAGCACTTCCATACGGTGACTTCTGTAAAATAATTGGCTTTGATCTTAAGAAAAGAATATTAACCACGAGGAGGCAGCTTATTCAGGACATGGAGGAAAGAGGATGAGAGAACGAGGAGGTGGGTGAACTAGAAATAAGACACATGAGAAAAATGCATTTGAATATTCTCATGGGGTCAATTTTTAGCTTGATTCCAATTTAATCTCAAACACAGTATTTTTTTAAAGGAAAGAAATTGCTCTAATAACAAGAGCACACCGGGTCTAAGGGTGGCTACACACATCTGGACAAGGGACTGGCTGGGCACTGTCACCACGCAAGCTCCCCACAAGCCTGGGGGGTCACCAGTAAATTATATGGATTAACTGTCTCCAACGTTATGTGTATCTTTAAAATATGCTTCCAGGATGTTCCTGGAAAACAGTCACTGTCACATTGGAGAAGTTATAGCACATTAACAAGGATCTCAACATGCTTGAGAATACCACTGCGCCACCAGGGAAGCCCTACTGGAATAGTTAATATTTATTGAGGGTTTAGTATATGTCTAGCATGGCGCCAACTAAGTGCCTTACCCACATTATCTTACTCTGTTCTCCCCATTTTAGAGCTGAGGAAATGGAAGCCCAGAAAGGCTAAGTGGTGGGGCTGGGCTTTGAATTCAGGCAGATGCCTGACCTCTGGGTCCACTGCATTCCTGAAGGCCTGCTATTCCTCCCGTCTCCCTGACTCGCTCTCCCCGGCCCAGGCCACCACGTTCCAAGTCCTCCTCCTCCCTCCACCCTGGTGGGCAAGATTACTCTAACCTTCTTAGCTATCCCACTGCTCTTCATTAAAGAAAAACCCTGGTGCCGTGGTTGAGAGTCCGCCTGCCGATGCAGGAGACACGGGTTCGTGCCCTGGTCCGGGAAGATCCCACATGCCATGGAGCGGCTGGACCCGTGAGCCATGGCCGCTGAGCCTGCGTGTCCGGAACCTGTGCTCCGCAACGGGAGAGGCCACAACAGTGAGAGGCCCACGTACAGCAAAAAAAGAAAAAGAAAAAGAAAAAGAAAAACCCTGGCCATACTGCATTTCCTCCAGGAAGCTTCCCAGATCGGGGCTGATCAGCCTTTCCTGACATGTGATCTCCTAGGCAAGGGACAGGGAAATGTCTCTGAGGGGTTCCAGCGTAGGGGTCCCCCCTGGGTGTCTGCACAGTCCACATCTCCATAAGAACTGTTCTTACATTCAAAAAGCACCCCCCTGGAAGTTCCCCACCCTGACCACATCTGATTGAACCAGAGGTCACCACCTGGATCAATCAAAGAGTGTCTCCCAGAAATCTGGTGCTGGTGCTCTCTGCTGACCTCTTAAACCAAGAAAGAATATCAAGGTAAGGCCCCTTATAAGCCCCGAATATGCTTTTGGCGCCTAGGTTTCCATAAGACACATCTGAGTTCTTATTTCCCTCTGTGAATTCAGCAGGTTGAGTTGGTTTCTGTTATCCCCAATCAAGAGACCACTGACTGAGAAACATTCCAAAGGGGAGCCTTGACAGTTTATGCTACTGATGAGGAAGTGCCTCCCCAGGCAGGGATGCTATGAACTCCCACACCTGCCACAAGGCCAAACGCGGAGTTGGGAGGGGGGCGGGCACCCATTACTTCAAAACCACTAACTCTTCAGGGGGAGGTAGCCGATGATCATTAACAGGGGATTGGAGTAGTAACTTGTCACTGCATAAAATGGGATTTAAGAATATACTTGAATGGAACCGATGAATCTGCCAGGCAGGTGAGAGGTTGCAAGCTCCTCTGGCAAGATGGAAGGAAAAGGGCCCATCTGGAATCTGTTAATGACACTGAAGGGGGAAAAGAGCAGGCCTGGTGGTGGGTGAGGGGAGCATGCAGGAAAATAAATATATGATGAAGACCTGGCAGGCTGGTGTGGTGGTCTTAAAATCCAGGATGTGGAGAGGCTGGTAACAAATGGTCATTCACTTATTTATTTGATTATTGAGCATCTACTGTGTTCCAGAAGTGAACCACAGCTTCGATTCCAGTGAGGGAGAGAAGCAAGAAAAATAAACAAATAAACAAGACATGTATTATGGAGGGAATAATATCATGGTTAAGATGAAGAGTCAATTCTACCACCTACTTTTAGGGGGAGAAGTCAAGGAAGAGCTTTCCCAGAAGTTGAGGGTTGAGCCAAGCCTGGTGATTTGGAGACACCAGGAAGGAGACTATTGTGTCTAGAACACAATGTGAGAGGGAGAAGTGGCAGGAAATAAGATAGAAAAGCTGGCAAGAGTCAGGTATGCACCGATTCATAAGCATGGAGAAACCTGTGGATATTGTCCTAAGTGCAGTGAGAAATCACTGAAGGGTTCTCAGCAGGGAAGTGACAAGACCCAATTCACAGTGGATGGGCATGGTGGTGTCAGGTGGACCAGAGAGGAAGCAGGAATACCAGTTTGGAGGCTATTGCAATAATTCAGTACCCCACGCTGTGTAATATCACAACATCTTCTTCATGACCACCATTTAAAAATCACCCAAAGGACCTCTCTAATAGCATATTCACCTACTCAGTAGCAGTCAGGTACACTCCTATTTAAACACTTTAAGGCAGTGTCTTTTATGTATTTATTTATTCGGATATTATTTCAAAATCACACACATTTGCTACAATGATCGTATGGCAAAGCTGCACTGCGGACTTCTTAACATAATTTAAACTTGTTTTAGTGTCTGCTGCACTAGATTAGCTAAGCTGATGACATTTTACTATTTAGCAAATAATTATTGCTGAAGTTAGGCAGGGAGTAGAAGACAAATCCTTTTATTGAATGCTGAACTGTGTGTCCACACTGGACTGAGTACTTTATAAACCTAGTCTTATTTAATGGACAGCACAATAGATCAACCAACCATCCATCCATCCATCCATCCAACCAACAAATAAATACTCTAAGTGGTCCCAATTTTACAAATCAAGAAACAGACTCAGGACAGTTAAGTGATTTGTTTAACACTACAAAGCCAGCAATCTATGGGGTTCCTGAGCCAGGAGAGCTGGTTAGAAGGTGGACACAAGGATTTTCAAAGGATGCAGAGACAGGGTGAGGAAGGGAAGTTCTGAAAAGAGGATGAAGCCTTTCTCAGAGCCCCCAGGGCTACCATTTCACCATGCCGCCTCCCTTTATACATCTCTCTGGAACTTCTAGAACAGAAGCAGGTTACTACATAGGAGGACTAGGATATTTGTGAAAAGTGAGCAATGTCCTATGACTACCTGGTCAGGGTCAGGCCCTTCGTGGAGCAACAGGGCTTTGTCAAATCCATCCCAACTAAACAACGCTAGAGGTCCTGCCAAGTTGGGTGTTATCTGCTGCTTTGGAAATTCAACAGCCATCACCTTAAGACATCACTTTGGATAGCTTCCTATTATTTGAGAGTTCTTTAAAAAGTAGCCACTCTACTACCTGTGAAAGTAAAACAACTTCTAGAGAATAGGAAAATATATTAATGACTTGAGACGGGCAAAGATTTCTTAAACAAAACACAAAGAGCACTTACCATAGAGAAAACTATGTTGGACTACACGAAATAAACAAACTTCTATTCATCAATCGATACCATTTCAAAAATGGGAGGCAATCTACAGTGTGGACTGCAATATATTTATCTGACAAAGGGCTGGTATCAGGATTTTATAAGTACTCTACAAATGAATCACAAAATGACAACCTAGTAGAAAAACGGGCAAAGCACTCAAACATGCATTCACAAAAGAGAATAAATACGGCAAGTGCTCAACATCATTAGTCATCAGGGAAATGCAAAATAAAACCGTAATGAGATCACACTGCACACCCACCAAGATGACTAAAATGAAGGGACAAAATTTAAGAAAAGTACGTGAGGGAGAATATGGAGCTTCTAGTACTCTTTTTTTTTGTTTTTTTGGGGGTACGCAGGCCTCTCACTGTTGTGGCCTCTCCCGTTGCGGAGCACAGGCTCCGGACGCGCAGGCTCAGCGGCCATGACTCACGGGCCCAGCCGCTCCGCGGCATGTGGGATCTTCCCGGACCGGGGCACGAACCCGCGTCCCCTGCATGGGCAGGTGGACTCTCAACCACTGCGCCACCAGGGAAACCCTCTAGTACTCTTATAGTCTGCTGGTGGGAGTGTCAACTGGTACAACCACTTCGGAAAAAGAAACGGGTAGTGTTAAGCTGAATGTAAGCATTCTCTTAGGACCTAACAATTTTACTCAGCAGAAATGTACATACATGTTCACCAAAAGAAACGTACAAGAATTTTCACTGGAGAATTATCTGCAGCCCCAAACTGGATATGACCAAATGTCTAACAACTATAGAGCAGATAAACTGTGATACAGTCACAGGATGGAATACTATACAGCAATGAAATGTACAGACTGTCACTCCATGCAGCAACATGGATAAATCTCATGAACATAATAAACTTGTGCAAAAGAAAGCAGCCTCCAAAAGTGCATATCACTTCCATTTATGAAACGTGCGAATGGGCAAACCTAATGCATGCTGACGGGATGCAGAATGGGGTGGCTGCCTCTGGGGGGGAGAGTGACTAGGAGGGGAAAGGAGGGTGTTCCTGGATCCTGGCAACGCCGTATTTCTCCATCGGTGGTGCTTCCATGGCTGTGTTCACTCTGTAAAGCTGCATCTGGCTGTAGAGTTATGGTTCGTTCACTCCTCCGCTAACTTCAATAAAACGTTAACTTCAAAAATACCGACTCCTGACACCTGCATCGCAAACACTTATTAAGCACCTACAATATACGAGGTCCTGGCCTGAGGCAGAGGGGAGAGGGGATCTGCCCATGCATAAGACCAGGTTCCCACCCAAGTGGCCCTCCAGCTTTGAAGTCCCTGGGCCCCTCCCCCTCCCCCTGGCTGCTGCTGAGTAATCGGTAGAGACTATTAAATCCATAGATTATAAATAGACACTAATCAGGGGAGACCCTATAGAAAGTCACTCTACCAGTTCTTCAGAAAATGGAATCACCTTGAGTAACACAATCAACAGTGCAGGACCTTACCTGTGTTCCGGGTGGGAATTTATATACCAGATATAGTAATGCTGAAAATACTTGTTATTTTCAGCCTCCTCTTAAAGTTATACTATTGTAAGAGCTTCTCAGAACTCTTACATGTCAAGAACTTGATGTCATTTAATCCTCACAGTAATCCTATGAGCTATATCTTACTATTCCCATATTTAAAATACGGAAATAGACTTAAAGCAGGTTAAGTAACTTGCCCCAGGTCACAAAGCTGGGGACTGGAAGAGCAAAACGAATTAAATGCACCCTTTAAGAACTGGTGATGCTGTTCCCAACACAGTGACACACTCTCCCTCTAAATCCTCCACCCTCTAGTGGAGGGAGGGAAGAGGTAAACAACAGAGGCCACCTGTCACCTGCCTGTCACTCACGGAGTGCAGACAGGCAGCCCCAAGATGAGAGTGATTTGCTCCGAGTCACCTGCAAACATCTAGAGAAGGCCCCGATGGGCTTTCTTCCAGAGCCCAGAAATTGATAAAACATTAATGGAATATAAAATGATAAAATATGATTATATTTCACCCCCAGATTCACTGATTTGCTGGGAAATTTTTATCAACAGTCAGATTCAAGGAAACACGGTTAACAAAGGCAAGCTCTGAAGGCAATGTGCTGGGGAAAATGCGGGAAGGCACAATTAGTCCTCTAGCACCTAATGAAAAATTTAAGGTTTGGCTATCAGGGTGTAAACAGCCCTGCTTCTGTGCCACCAAGTCATCACGCTAGATGCATGCTGGAGTCGCGGGCAGTGCCAGCGCCATAGAGCTTTATGGACTTCGTAAAAAATAGATGGTTGTAAAGACCAGCTCTGCTCTGGGTTATGAATCTGGCCGGGTAGAAAGGGAGAAGCCCTCTGTGAACAGGAAAGAAAATGCTAGAAAACCAAGAAGGCCACCATTCCACGCAGGCCTGGGTGGCCCAGGCAAATCGGTTTCTCGTGAAGCAGGTACTGAATGAGACTATTTCCATCTACAAATGGGTCTCTTCAGTCACCCAAGGAAGCAGTGGAGGGCTCCACAACAAACCAAAGTGCGGGGTGGAAACATAGCTTTCTGAACTGTTCCTGGTTCGAGGATTTAGATGGTAGATGGGAAAGGGCCACAAAAGAATATTCCTTTTAATGAGAATAATCTATCACCACTACATCAATCGGATTAATGTAATGGGACCATTTCAAAAGGAGGAAATTACAGGTCATTAGGAGTAATTTCAAATTAAGTTACGGGTTTAAATGATTCCCTTCAGTTTTCTGAAGAATTTACCAAAAATTTTATCTTGCAGGTTTCATTCAGAAGACAAATAATATTTACATGACTTTATAAACCTTTCATGTGCAAAGAACCGTGTGGAGGCCTGAATGCTGAAATACAACCAAAATTGTCTCAGATCTCTGTCTTGCTCCCACCCACCCCCCGTGCAGTGTTTTTCTGGTTCAATCGATCATGCATTCCATCCCAACCTATTCTTTATTTATTTTATTCAGTGATAAAACAAACACCTCAATTTCAGGTTGTTTACAAAACGGTTTGATAATCTGCTCCCAATTAAACGGCTAAGAACTACAATAAGAACAAAAATATAAATCATGTTAACCATCTGTCTTTGGCTGACAAAGGCGGCAAATGGAAAGGTTACGTTGATACCGTGCATTTAATCTGTGCTATTGTGGAAGGAAACCCCAATTAGGGATGATATTTCATTGCAGGCTTTACACTGTTTCCCTTTTGTTCTTTAATTTGAGTTGTACCAATTGTGTTACCAAACTAGGGGAGGGTTCATTATCTCCTCCTCCGACATGTTGCACTGGGCTGCCCTCATTTATAAATTTAATGTCGCCAATGCCGGCTAATTATAACCAGCAACTCTCAACCGCCAAATGACTCCTTGGCAGAGTTTAGCAGCAGGACTGTCTTCAAACCATCAGACAACAACAGACTCGACTGCAACCCGCGTTGCTCTCTCAGGTAGAATGAATAAGGCGGGAACTCAATGAAAAGGTGCTTTCAAAGATTACAAATTTAAGGCGAAGATTAATCCAAACATTTCCCCTGGCGTTAGCTCTCTGGGCGCCATTTGTGAGTGGACAGGGAAATCTGGAGGTGGAACATTCCGAAGTTTTTTGTTTTGGTTTGTTTTTTTTTTTTGCGGTACGCAGGCCTCTTACTGTTGTGGCCTCTCCCGTTGCGGAACACAGGCTCCGGACGCGCAGGCTCAGCAGCCGTGGCTCACGGGCCCCGCCTCGCCGCGGCATGTGGGATCTTCCCAGACCGGGGCACGAACCCGTGTCCCCTGCATCGGCAGGCGGACTCTCAACCACTGCGCCACCAGGGAAGCCCATTCCGAAGTATTTTATCGAGGAAATCCTGCTGCCTGACCTGAATGCAAACTGCTCTCCCTGTGGATTCTAAAGTAGGGTTTTAGTGACTTCTTCTGAAGGTCCGATACTCAAAAGCTGCGAGATCGGGGTGTCAAACGCCCAGGAGGGACAGAGATGCTGTTTCTTGCATGTTTCTGAACTAGCCACCTGGGGAATACCCAGCACTCCAGCATCTGGTCACTAATGGCAATGGAAGGCGCCACCGGAGTCACCACTCTCCCTAGAATCTAGAGTTCTGCTCGGCCAAGCCTTCATTCTTCTGAACACACTGCTCCTATGCCTTGAGCATCTCCTTTTCCTCCTGCCGATTTCCTCCTTGTCCCTGAAGAAAAAGCCTTCCCCGCCAACCTCACCATCCTGCCTTTGCCTCCAAGGAGGCTCGTCTTCCTCCTGGCCCTGCCACACCCTCACAGAGTCAATGACACTTGTCCCAGCACCTGTTTGCATGTCTGTCTGTCCTGCTACATTGGGAGTTCTTTACTACAAAACTACCTTAATAAGCTTTGTATTCCCAGAACCATATACAATGCTGATTCCTGATGAAGGACTGAATGAACTGACGGACTGCCACACACACAGTCCGGTTCTTCTTTGTGTTTTCTTTAACATCTTTATTGGAGTATAATTGCTTTACAATGGTGTGTTAGTTTCTGCTTTATAACAAAGTGAATCAGCTATACATATACATATGTTCCCATATCTCTTTCCTCTTGTGTCTCCCTCCCTTCCACCCTCCCTATCCCACCCCTATAGGTGGTCACAGAGCACTGAGCTGATCTCCCTGTGCTATGCGGCTGCTTCCCACTAGCTCTCTGTCTTACATTTGGTAGTGTATATATGTCCATGCCACTCTCTCAGTTTGTCCCAGCTTAAGTCCAGTTCTTGTCTTGAATCTCAGGGGTGGTGATGAGGGGCATCTCTGCTGTGCTCTGATGTTCTCCTGGCTTTGCACAAGCACAGCGGTTTGAACAGACCCGAGCCTTCCATTCCTCACTGGGTAAGCTTGGCAGGTCTGAAAACCTCCGTAATAGGAAGGTCCCCAATCTCTGGGTTACTCTCACTGACTAGTCCTGGTGGTGTATGACTTGTCATTCCCACTTCACTAGGGACTGTCCCTGAGTTGTGTTGATGCAGAATTCCTATCAGATCCATCTGCCGCCCACCCCCCAACCACCAGTGGAGGCAGTAAGTATACTCTGCAAGGAGTCAATGGCCATGGGCTGGAAGGTGAGATCATCCCTCCCGGTCAGCCTGCTGCCCAGAGAGCAATGGAGTGAGAGTGACCCCATGACTGAAGAGCTCCTTTGTGCCAGTGATCAAGTGCATTCAGAAATTCCATGACCAGACTGCTGGAATGTAAGCTCCACAAGGGCTGCGACCAATGATAGGCATGGTGCCAGGCTTGAAAGATGCTTGTTGGAGGAATGATTCAGGCAAAAACTTGGATGGTGGGCAAAACAGGTGGTTTTCTCTCCATTTTATTCATGAGGAAATTCTCAGACCCGAAGAGGTTGCTCTGTACGAGTTAGAGTTGAACTTGAGGCTTCCAATGCAAGGCAGGCGCGTGGCTTAAGGTCCTGCAGTGGGACCAGGCCACCAGACAGGAGACCATTACTTCTAGAGGAGAAGCCAGAAGTGCTGGGAGGACAGAGTCAGCATGAAGACAGTGGTGTCTAGCCAATGCTCAGCGGATGCTGGGGGCACCAAAAGCAAGGGAGGGAAGAGAAATCTGCTCCTCTTGCCCCCAGGGAGAACCTAAAAAAGAGGGTTCCCATACAAAGCTGGAGCCCAGAGTCCAGGGGGCTACCCTGGTGCAAAGGCAGTGGGTGCCCTGGGGCGAGCTCACAGGCGTGCAGGGAGCCCCAAGCTTGGTACTAGTGCTGAAGGCCCCCCACTGACACACAGGCTCGGGCCCTGTGTGTCGGGCGATGCACGTGGTCCTTCCAAACAGGCACATACCTTGGACACCTTGATACCACCAAACACAGCGGCTGCCCGTCCTCCACACCAGAACATTGCACTTGAAGGAAACAGTGCACTGCATACCCTGAGATACGGAGTATGATACAGCTAGTTCAAAACCAACGCCAACATGTATCCTGACTGTATTCAACTATGGACGATGTAGCCGTGGACCCACATCGGTAAGTGTAGGTCAAAATGGTGCCGGGGACTTCCCTGGTGGCGCAGTAGTTGTGAGTCCGCCTGCCGACGCAGGGGCCACGGGTTCGTGCCCCGGTCCGGGAGGATCCCACGTGCCGCGGTGCGGCTGGGCCCGTGAGCCAGGGCCGCTGAGCTTGCGCGTCCGGAGCCTGTGCTCCACAATGGGAGAGGCCACAACAGTGAGAGGCCCATGCATCGCAAAAAAAAAAAAAAAATGGTGCCGGAAAAATAAATCTGTCTCCATCATGACCTCAAGTCACTAAAATCAGGGCCCCAGGTTACCTTCTGACCCAGCCTCTCTGCAGAGGGCAGAGTAACCTGGAACCCCACTCCACCTGGCTCCTTCTAGCCCCACGGATCTTCCAACACAGCACTTCCCAAATGTGCTCCTCAGAACTGGAGGAAGGGGCACATGAAGAAGCTTTCCTCAGTCCAATAAACTCGGACCATCCTGCTTTAAAAGAAGTGGAGCACGATTGTTTTTGTTTGTTTTTGCCACATTGGGAGTTCTTTACTACAAAGCTACCTTAATAAGCTTTGTATTCCCAGAACCATATACAATGCTGATTCCTGATGAAGGACAGGAAACTTCCCCACAGGACCGTGCTCCTTTCAGGGTCTAAAGCTCCACATTGCCTGGGCCCTCGGTCTGGCTGGCGGGAAGCGAGAGCTCGGAAAGCTCACTTGAGCTTGCCCTGCTTTTGTGTGGTTCACCTTCTCCACGGACAAGTGAGGTGAGAGAGCGTGGCTGCCGGGGAGGCTGGGGCTCCAAGCCCGCTCTGCTGACCACCAGGTGCCCCCCTGCAGCACGCGGGCCACAGGTGACCACATACAGAGGGCCAGAGGGTAGCACGTCCACCCCCCACCCCACCACCCCCAGAGCTGCTCTTAGACAGAGTCAGAAAGCAAAAAGTGAAGAGCACCAATAATTTTGCAATTTCCAAATCATATGTAATTAATCCCACCTCCCACTGATAACTGAACCCTAAAGATTTCAATATGCAGAATCGTTTTCTTTACCAAACAGAATGGGGTGAATGTTTTTTTTTCACCAGCCAGTATATCAAGGACACCTTTCCTGGTCGACACAAGGAACCTCCTCATCTATGCCATCAACTTCACTTTACACACCTGTAAGAACTGTCACTTATTCCCCAGTCCCCTGGGGCTGAACATAAAAGACTTTCCGTTTCTTTTTCTTTTGGCTTTTATTATTTGTTGCTACAAATAATACTGCAGTAAGTATGCTGGAATTTATGTCTTTATGTACCACGTTTGTACCCTAAATTCCTAGAGACGGGATTGCAGAGTCAAAGGAAAGGATATTTTTAATTTTAAAAGTCTGTCAAATTATTCTCCCCAGACTGCTGTAACCATTTTACATTCCTGCCTACACTAAAGAAGGGTGCTTAGCACTTTCCCATGATAGTTATTTGGGTATATGTCTTATTTTCACAACCAGTCAGAAAATGCCTGGATGGCAGCAAACATCACTTATCCATCTCTGTGTAGCACATGCTTGGTGTTTCATTTCACTCACAGTAGATGCTCAAGGAACATTTGCTGGATGAATGTCAGTAAGAAATCATTAGACATCATTCAAGTGCCTGGGATGAAACCATAATCCACAAGCAATAAACTAAGACCTAGTGTTATACAACATGACAAAGGCATGCAATTATCTGTAAGAGTAACTGGCCTAAATGGGCCGGAGATCAATGACCAATTAATGGGCAATATAAGTTTCACAAAAGGATGTATTGCCTTTAACAAATCATGCCTTTAGACAACCCCCAAGTGGCAGGGACCACCAGGCACACAGCCATGAACAGATCGGAATCTCCACTCACATGCCACATTCAATGCTACGCAAGCCACCGTGGGTTCCTGAACTACTTGGAAAGGAGGACACCTGTCAATAACAACAATGAACGATTAATTCTACGGTTGCAGAATCTTAATTTACTGCTCACTTCCTCATAGGAAATCCATGCAAGAGTAGAAACCAGGACGTACCCGGGACAGTGTCTCCTCAGCAGGTAAGCAGAGAGACAGGCTGGTTTTCAGCCTGTAGGATGGACCTGGGAGGGAGAACTCAGAATTGGCATGAGAGCTGTGATGCCAACTGGGAGAAGAGAGGTGACCCCCAGTGCCCCGTGTTCATCCATAAGACTATCCAGATTGGGCGGGGGGGTGGGGGTGGGGGGTGCATCTCTCAGCACAGTCTGGGAAACTTTCTACTAGAAAACACACTGTCCATGGGCTTCTGAAACTCTAAGTTTTCTTCAGTGAGGTCACTGGAAGATCAATTTTCTAACCTGATGCTTCTGCCCCGACTCACAGCATCTGATGTGCTGTATTTCCTGTTGGTTCTGAATCCAAGACTCTCACCTTCTAACTCCCAAACATGCAGATTCTCATTTATGATGAATCCCACCATCTTTTACAAGAATAAATGTGGAAGTAGTGGCATTTCTGTAATACAGCCTGGAAACTTCCTGTGTCAAGAAGGAAGCTGGGGCTTCCTTGGTGGCACAGTGGTTGAGAGTCCGCCTGCCGATGCAGGGGACACGGGTTCATGCCCCGGTCTGGGAAGATCCCACATGCCGTGGAGCGGCTGGGCCCATGAGCCATGGCCGCTAAGCCTGCGCATCCGGAGCCTGTGCTCCGCAATGGGAGAGGCGACAACAGTGAGAGGCCCACATACCACAAAAAAAAAAAAAACCTAGCAAACAGAATCCAACAGCACATTAAAAGGACCATACACCATGATCAAGTGGGGTTTATCCCAGGAATGCAAGGAGTCTTCAATATACACAAATCAATCAATGTGATACACCATATTAAGAAATTGAAGGATAAAAAGCATATGATCATCTCAACAGATGCAGAAAAAGCTTTTGACATAATTCAACACCCATTTCTGATAAAAACTCTCCAGAAAGTGGGCATAGAGGGAACCTACCTCAACATAATAAAGGCCATATATGACAAACCCACAGCCAACATCGTTCTCAATGGTGAAAAACTGAAACCATTTCCTCTAAGATCAGGAACAAGACAAGGTTGCCCACTCTCACCACTATTATTCAACATAGTTTTGGAAGTTTTAGCTACAGCAGTCAGAGAAGATAAAGAAATAAAAGGAATCCAAATCGGAAAAGAAGAAGTAAAGCTGTCACTGTTTGCAGATGATGTGATACTACATATAGAGAGTCCTAAAGATGCCACCAGAAGATTACTAGAGCTAATCAATGAATTTGGTAAAGTTGCAGGATACAAAATTAATGCACAAAAATCTCTTGCATTCCGATACACTAATGATGAAAAACCTGAAAGAGAAATTAAGGAAACACTCCCACTTACCACCGCAACAAAAAGAATAAAAATACATAGGAATAAACCTACCTAAGGAGAAAAAAGACCTGTGTGCAGAAAATTATAAGACACTGATGAAAGAAATTAAAGATGACACAAACAGATGGAGAGATATACTATGTTCTTGGATTGGAAGAATCAATATTGTGAAAATGACTCTACTACCCAAAGCAATCTACAGATTCAGTGCAATCCCTACCAAACTACCAATGGCATTTTTCACAGAACTAGAACAAAAAATTGCACAATTTGTATGGAAACACAAAAGACCCCGAATAGCCAAAACAATCTTGAGAAAGAAAAATGGAGCTGGAGGAATCAGGCTTCCTGACTTCAGACTATACTACAAAGCTACAGTAATCAAGACAGTATGGTACTGGCACAAAAACAGAAATATGGATCAATGGAACAGGATAAATAGCCCAGAGATAAACCCATGCACATATGGTCACCTTATCTTTGCTAAAGTAGGAAAGAGTATACAATGGAAAAAAGATAGTCTCTTCAGTAAGTGGTGCTGGGAAAACTGGACAGCTGCATGTAAAAGAATGAAATTACAACACTTCCTAACACCATACACAAAAATTAAGTCAAGATGGATTAAAGACCTAAATGTAAGGCCAGACACTATAAAACTCTTAGAGGAAAACATAGGCAGAACACTCTATGACATAAATCACATCAAGATCCTTTTTGACCCACCTCCTAGAGAAATGGAAATAAAAACAAAAATAAACAAATGGGACCTAATGAAACTTAAAAGCTTTGGCACAGCAAAAGAAAACATAAAGAAGACAAAAAGACAACCCTCAGAATGGGAGAAAATATTTGCAAATGAAGTAACTGACAAAGCATTCATCTCGAAAATTTACAAGCAGCTCATGCAGCTCAATAGCAAAAAAAACAAACAACACAATCCAAAAATGGGCAGAAGACCTAAATAGACATTTCTCCAAAGAAAATATACAGACTGCCAACAAACACATGAAAGGATGCTCAACATCACTAATCATTAGAGAAATGCAACTCAAAACTACAATGAGGTATCACCTCACGCCGGTCAGAATGGCCATCATCAAAAAATCTACAAACAATAAATGTTGGAGAGGGTGTGGAGAAAAGGGAACCCTCTTGCACTGTTGGTGGGAATGTAAATTGATACAGCCACTATGGAGAACAGTATGGAGGTTCCTTAAAAAGCTAAAAATAGAACTACCATATGACCCAGAAATCCCACTACTGGACATATACCCTGAGAAAATCATAATTCACAAAGAGTCATGTACCACAATGTTCACTGCAGCACTATTTACAATAGCCAGGACATGGAAGCAACCTAAGTGTCCATCGACAGATGAATGGATAAAGAAGACGTGGCACATATATGCAATGGAATATTACTCAGCTGTAAAAAGAAACAAAATTGAGTTATTTGTAGTGAGGTGGATGGACCTAAAGTCTGTCATACAGAGTGAAATAAGTCAGAAAGAGAAAAACAAATACCGTGCGCTAACACATATATATGGAATCTAAAAAAAAAAATGGTTCTGATGAACATAGGGGCAGGACAGGAATAAAGACACAGACATAGAGAATGGACTTGAGGACACAGGGAGGGGGAAGGGTAAGCTGGGACGAAGTAAGAGAGTAACAGTGACATATATACACTACCAAATGTAAAATAGGTAGCTAGTGGGAAGCAGCTGCATGGCACAGGGAGATCAGCTCAGTGCTCTGCAACCACCTAGAGGGGTGGGATAATGAGGGTGGGTGGGAGACGCAAGAGGGAGGGGATATGGGGATATACGTATGCATATAGCTGATTCACTTTGTTCTACAGCAGAAACTAACACAACACTGTAAAGCAATTATACTCCAATAAAGATGTTAAAAAAAAATGAGGGCAGAAATCAGCATAAAACCTAAAAAAAAACAACAACAAAAGGCTTTCAACCAACAGAAAAGATTTTTAAAAAGACAATTATTCCATTGTTCAAAGGACCCTGTGCTGTGATGGTTGCACAGCTCTGGAACACACTAGAAAGCGCTCTGAAGGGCGATGATGTCTATGGTATGTAAATTATATCCCAATTGTTTAAAAAAAGACACTGACTTAGAAAAGATGTTATTTGCCAGAGCTGTGCATGCCTTGAGTGGATGGACAATGTGACTAGATTCACAACATCTGGATACGGATCTCCTGTCTTACAAAAGGCAAGATATACCTGCATGTGGAACAGGATAGGAAGATAGCCACGTCCTCATCATAATGGTCACAAGGCCGCTGACCACTCTAAAGTCACACGCTGCTGCTGGCAGGCGACCCCTGGTCACAGGGTGGGAAAGGCCAAGTGCCCCACTCTTAATCGACCCAGGCCTGGATGGGGAAATCAATGTAATGACCCGTAAGAGGAACACGCTCGTAAAGAAGGTCACTAAACACCTCTGGTTATTTGCTGGCTCTTTAGGAAAGAGAATATCATAAAAGTCTATGAAGAGGGCATAACCCCACGCTCTATTAACACACGTGATTTGGGGAGGAAAAGGACTCGTGGGCACTTCAGCTAACATTTTTCCTCCTCTGTACAGCCCACGGCCCTTGTTTGGGTCCAGCATTTGCTAAGTACCTCCATGCCAGACACTTGCTGCAGAAACACCAGAGGCCAAAGCACAGGCCAACACCACAGACGAGCTCTTCGTTCTCAACTCACTGAAGACAGATGTTGTTCGAAAACAACCTATCCACAGACCAAGATGTCCAGCATCACTATGGTACCTTCAAGGCCCATTTCATTTTGGGTTGTCACTTGCTACGTGCAAACATCCAGTAGCATCCTAAAATTCATGTGAATTCATGAATAAATACAATTTGCTCCTTGGGAACAGGCCTTGGCCTTTCCCACGAGGCCTCCCTCCCCGCTGGGCTGGGTTGCCTCCCTCCCTCCCGCCCCCTGTAACAGATGGCCTGAGGCAGGTCCACAGAACACAAAGCACATGGCCTCCACTTGGGGGTTCTGGGTCCCCCACCTTCTGTTTTCAGCCTGGAAGGCACATGGTAACTGTGAGGGTCGCGGAGGCAGGGGGACTTAGGTGAGCCACAACCTCACACCCTCCTCCAACGCTGGCCGCAGACCTCCTTCATGTGGCCCTACTCGTTTAGGAACTGGAACTCAAGTGAACCTTCAAGGGTCTGTGTCATCAAGTTTAATCTGTCTCTCCAGCACCAGGGAGATGGCAGACGTCCAAAGCCCCTGGACCCTATGCAACGTCAACAGTCCTGGCTGTGGATGTTCCATAGATGCTCCCACTGAACCCACTGGTGCTTTTTCAGCTGACACCATTCCTACCCCTGAAGAGGTCTGCACAGCACTAGATCCCCTGAGGGTATCGACAGAGGACAGCCGCTCTTCTCGGCCCCTCTTGTCACACGGGTTCTGTATGCCACCGACAGAACGCCGGCTAATTCAGACTGACAAAGCCCGAAGATCAGACTCTCCTGGACGGCCTGTCACACCCCAGCTCATCACGGGATGTCTGAATGCACCGTATCCGTGAACAGCAAGACACAACCTGGGGCTGGGTACCACTCACCGGGCTTCAAAATTTACAGCACCTCTCCAATTCTGCATTTCCCTTTAAATAAAAATCTAACGCTGACCCCCCCAAAACATCTCAGATTGTTTTGTTCTTTGGTAGGTTTTGTATCACCAATTAGTCTCTTTTGTGCTCTTGGCCCTGCTTGGGTTTGGGCCAGAGTGAACAGCATTTAAAATGAAGGCATTGTGTATTCACAAATCAAATAAGTTCCTGACAGCTGCCCCAGTGGCTTCCTCATTCAGTTAAATTAATGCCCAAGGCCTCAGGGTGAATGGTCTTCTGGGGAGAATGCGGGCATTTATTTTCAGATTCCCATTTGGTGTTGGGCCTTTCAACGCCAAATCCTGTTTAATGTACTCGTGTTCTGTTAAACTGTGAGCAAATTTATTCTATGGACTACTTGACAGAATTCATACGATTAAAGTCAAATACGATTTGCACTTGAAAAAATAAGATCTTTGCTTCACTTTCAAACAGGAGCAACCCAGTGTTGCCCTTGGCAAGTGTAAGCCCGACCAGACCTGTCCTCCCTCCAAAAACCACCCCTCGTTTTCTTCCCAATGACCACTGTCAGAAAGGTCTTTTAAAAGGACTGCAGGCATTTTGCTCCTCACTCATGAAATCATTTATACAAAATTTTTGTAAGATTTCTTATAAAAACTACTGTCCTTTTTAAGTATGTTACCAGCACTGTTTTCCAATACTGTGTTTCTCATTGTACCTTGCAAGGGACAGACAGTTCTTAATAATGGGTTATTGAATTTTATATCTGTCCTTCAGACTCTATTCTCTGGAAACACCAAGCTTCTCAGAGCTTTTAGTCCTCAAATCTCTGAGTCTGAGGTGAGTTTTGAATAAACTAGTCTCAGTTTTTTTGGCAGTTCTATCTTAAGCACCTTGGCATGCCTTCAACACCTCGTAGTGCTCAAGAACATCTTAGGAATGCTCAAAGTAGCAGACGTATAAAGACTGCATTGCGATATTTTGTTTTTATCACTCGAGTATGGGTCTCCTGTCATGAATAAGAAATTACTTTAAATATCCCTGAAATGGTTGGTCCACTCCTCTCCTTACAACACTGAGGAAATCGCAAGAGAGAAACTCTTAGTCACAGTACCAGGCTGTAACTCACAAGAAATTATACTTTCTGCTCTCTCAGTGGTAATTCAGATCAACTCTCCAGCCACAGCCACTAACAGCATTTTCTTTGGTCCCTGAAATCACTTCTAACCAGGATAAGTCTGGGGGATTATTGTTACCCTCCCAGCCCACGAAACAATTCTGGAAGTCACTGTGCACCTGTGAAGTTTCCAGTTCCTGCATTGGTCTCGGTTTGTCTATCTGTCTCTATCTCATCGATCTCTTTATCTCTCTCTTACACACATACACATACACACACACACACACACCCTCATATACACATGAGAGAGACAGAGACGACAGAGACAGGAACAGGACCTCATGCTACTTAAACCCACCGCACTAACGCTCCCAAATCTATCCTTGTTTTGTGGGACCACTTCCCTTCTCGCTTGCATCTTCAATAAATCGCTCTCTCTCCATGAAGTCCTTTTCTGTGCATAAACATATTCAGACCTCCTTCTCCTAAAAACACCTCCCCTCAGCTCCTCAAATTGCCATCCTACTGCTGACTATCCAGCTCCCACCCTGGAGTAGGGAAGAGTGGAGTTGACACTTCAATCTCCTTTTCTTATCCGCCAGTTCCACCCATTCCTTGAACTCTGATTTCAGCCAAAACGTGCCATGGAACTTCCTCCCTTGAAAGATTCCAACGATCTCCTTAATCTCAAATCCAACAGCGTGTTCTCAGACATATTTTCTTTAACCTTTAAATAGGAGACTGTCAACTGTTCCCTTTATGGACTTCCCTGACACCAGACTCTCAAGGTCTTCTTAATTTGCCATCTGCTCTGCAAGCCTTTCTTACATCAATACTTAGGCTAAAAAATTCCTCAAACTTGAACTTTGTCCTCCCTGCCGTCACCCCCTGTCTGATTCCCACCTTTCATCACAGGTCCAGCCCCACGAGGCCTTGCCTTTGCCCCCCTCCGTCTTTCTCTCCCTTGAACAACTGTAACACTTGTTTTTTTTAATATTTTATTTAATTGATTGATTTATTTTTGGCTGTGTTGGGTCTTCATTGCTGTGCACGGGTCCAGCTGCTCTGCAGCGTGTGGGATCCTTCCGGACCAGGGTTCGAACCCATGTCCCTACATTGGCAAGTGGATTCCCAACCACTGTGCCAGCAGGGAAGTCCCAACAACTGTAACACTTTATCTGACACAGCCCTCTTACTCTCTACCTCAAGGTCATCTCTATTCGCATCGTCCCTCCCTGGCCAGATCCTAAACTTGGTGCTGGTGGAGACTGCCTCAATCTTCTAGAAATTTCTGTGCATTTGGCCCAATGCCTAGTACATAACCCCTGCTGAGTGCTGAAGGAGTTCATTTTCAAAATGAGTTGTGACCAAAGTCGTTTTTTTCCTTTCCAGTTTCTTTGTTAGACTCTCATTTGGCATCCCTGGAAGACCAAAGTTCTGTGCAGACAATCCAGAGAACCTGGGGCTTAAAACGGAGATTCCCCAGGCTCCACCCTCATAGCAGCTGAAGTGGTGGGTCTAGGGGGGATTCCAAGAATCTGCATCTTTGTCAAGCACTCCATGAGACCAGACCACACTTTGAGGAAGCTGGCTTTATATTCATAATTTCAATATAACCATTCCTACAAAATACCCATGAGAGTTAACCTCTGGATCAAGTGCAAAATTCAGTTCTGATTCATGAAATTCTTAATTCTTAGTAAGAGTCCATGGTCAAAGCCTTTTAGGTCAGGCAGGCAAGTGTGATTGTCCATCAACAATTACTCACTGAGAGCTTACTAGGTCCAAAGAACTATTCTAGGTACTTGGACTATGGCAATGAGTTAAACAGACAAAGCAAAAAACACCTGTCCTCCCGAGGCCTCAGTTCTGGAGGAGCCTGGGTGCCGGTGGACGCCCCACCGTGTTTGTCACCAGGTCTCAAAAGAGAACAAGGCGGGGGAAAACTGGCTCCTGAGGTTTCCAGTAGGGTCAAACCACAAGTGTGTCCACAGCCTGTGTAACCAGTTTCCACACTGGGCAGCCCTGGCCCAACGTCCTTGTGGACCGGCTACTTCCTTCCCCAAATGTCTAGCTGCTGTTGCATCACCCTTGGTCCTGGTCTGGTCCCACCTGCTCAGCAGGCCTTTGAAGGAAGGGCAGGGGTGCTGGCCCATGGAAGTAAATGCTCAGTCCCCCTTCAGGTGACTACGGCCATGGGGGGCGGAGGGTGGTCAGGGCAAGCCTGAGGGGTCTGGGCAAGGGGTTTTCCGAAGGTCCCCAGAGCCTCCCTTCCACTGTCTGGCAGGCAGAGGCGGTGGGGCTGGTGCGGAATCTTTCATGTGTACCGGCTGCTGCTAGAGCTGTTTTATTCATCGTTACCTTTATTTGATCCAACTGTTTCTTGACGCCATCCGCATCCGGCATGCAGATTACATGCGTACCAGAATTTCTTTCAAAAATAAAACCCACCATGACTCTGCTACGTAAACAATCTCTTAGTACTTCTGAGCACTTCAATAGCTTCCCTTCGAAAACAAAACCCTAAGTGGTACTTAGAGGTGGGTTCCAGAAGGGACAGTCAAGTGTGTCCTGCCCCTGGGAAATGAGCAGCCGTTTCTCGCTACAGGCCGAGGGCTGGGTCCCATTCCCTGTTCTCCTCCTTCCTTTACTCACCTCGCACCCATTCCCTGCACTGGTTTTCCCTCGCCACCAAGGAGTCCTGCCTCCAAATTCAGGACACAGGACTAACTCCAGGTCCACTATCATACTCACCCAGCACCCCTGCGATCATTAAGATTCTCCTCGACTTGACTGTTATAGTTCATTCTTTGCTTTCCAAAGGCTCACCTGGACCCTAAACTTTAAAAAGTGAAATAAAAAGCTCCTTCCCCCAAAGCTGATCCCAGCCACCCACTAATCAAAGGCCTCCAATGAACTCACTTTAAGGTTAGGATCAAGAGGTAAACGACCAAGGTTATCCACAATGTGACACCAAGCTGGTCGAGTCTATTAGGTAAAGAAGACACTTCAAGAAGAATCCTTAACTATTTCTTAGCATCTACTAGGTGTGTGGCGTTGCAAAGGAAGGGGGAGGTCAACCTCCTCTCTCCGGGCTACACGGTTCACACGTGTCTCACTCTTTACTTTCAACTTCTCAACTGACATAATTCACACTGAACGCCTGGAATATGACCTGGACATTATAACTACTCAACAGACGCTGCTCCACTCACCCGGCTAAACTCCTGGCTTTGGGGCCAAATCAAAGGAAACCTATACCCTCTTTGTTATCGACTGCAATAGCAGAAGTCTCTCCCACTCTCTCCTCCCCCACCCCGGTCCTTAAACATTTAAAATGCAGGCTCCAACCCAGTGCCCCCGGGGTGCTCAATAAATATTTGATGACAACTTATTCCTGTTGTTCAAGGCTTTGGGAAGTTTGAGGTAAAGACTCAGGGAGGCTCAGGATTCTCTTCTCCAAGAGGCCCCTGCTTTTTCCAACCTGATCGTAATAAATCAAATGAAACAAACTACACTTTATGTAAATTTAAACCTATCGGTTAATAAAGCTGGGCTCAGATAAGCAAGAAAACCCCCAAGAGTTCAGACGAGAAGGCACCAGACAAAGAGCTTCTCCCGAAAGCTTATCTGTTCTCCAGGGACCTTGATTTCCATAGCTCCTGTTAACCTGATGTCTAAACGTCCTGGAAGAATTCATTTTCAATGTTAAATACTCACAGGACACCTCCTCTTGCTAACACACCCTGGCCAGCGCTCTAAAGTCATCTGCACAGTATTTGCAGGCTAATCTTTCTATGCTTAGTTGTAAAAGCTGTCAGTTAGGAAAACCTCTCTCTCTTGACAGTCAGGACCTGCCTCCTATTTTCATGCACATAGACACACAATGAATCACAGGCTTCACTAATCCTTTAAGAGTGTTAGAGGTCCCAGGAGACTGTTGGGATGCAGGCAAACCCTGCCCTGTATTATGCTATTTCCTACTAATCCTAGAAAAATGAATGTTAATTTATCACAAAAAAGGGTTAATTATGCATTTATTTCCAACATAGGTACGTAAGATCAGGCTCAGAAATAATACTGAGTATAATTTTCTTTTGAATGAGGATTCCATTTTGAGCATTTTTACCAAACAGAGGCTAAACTCGGAGCAACTGTGCAGAAGAAAAAGAGTGGCTGGGTAATGACAAGACCCAACTATAATTTTAATTAACCTTCTGATCCTGCTTAAATATAGTTTGCCTTGTAAAAAATCTGTAATAACATCTATTTCAATCTCCTCTGCTATTAGTTATTAAATTGAAAATGGATGCCTAGACTGATTTGGCAAAGATATTCAAGAAATTTGAATTCTTTATTCTCTCTTTATTAAAGTAATAATTGGTAGCATTAAAAAACTTCTCTGATTAAGTCATTCAGTGTAATTAAATCACCAGATTTATTAGGCTTCCTGAAGCCGCATACACACAGCTGGAACGATGTTGATTGTTGGCAGGTGCTGAACCACAAGCACATCTTGGCAGTAGCTTCCCTTGAACTTCCCTGCTGCTCAGACCAAGTGTGCATCGGTTTCACATGCCCTCTCCCACGGCCTCTAGGGTTCTGAAGGCCCCTGCCTACTGACTCCCTCCTGCTCACAATGAAAGAAGAGTCCTCAGGAAGGGTCACTCTGTATGTGTTGGTGTGGAAAGAAGGAGAGAGAGGTGCGCCAGGGAAAAAACACTCAGATTAGCCCAAACGCAAATGTTCCACGCCCCGGTTTGGTGGTTTCGCCTCTTCCGTTCCCCTGAATCTCCAGCAGCTCCATTCTGAATGCCTTCCTTGTCCTGAGGTTACACTTCGGGACTTTAGCCTCGGCTATCCTCAGCCCTGAGAACCCCTTGGAAGATGAGACCAGGTCAACTGTTTCTGAGCCAGACGCTGCCATCTTTACAAAGCCTTTGGGTTTTACTGGAGCGAGAGCAGAAAGAATCTGGGATGACTCACAAACTTAATAGCATATGCAGTCCCTAATCTCTCTGTGGGGCCGTTCCCTCCTAACAATTGATACACTAGAAGTTACCAGCTAAGACATGGGAGCTTTCATACCTCCATCCATCCATCCACCCACCCACCCACCCAACAAATATTTATTGAGAATCTATGATGCGTTTCCTGCTGAGGTGGTATGGAGGAGAAATAAAGGCCCAGGAATCCTCCTCTCGGTAAGTCCAGAGTCTAGTAAGGAAGGTAGACACGGATCCTAAAAATGAAAGTACAACACGGTGAGGTAAGTCTGTGGGAAACAGGAGGAAGCCCAGACTTAGCTGGAAGAGAGGATGCAAAGGTTTTCAAGGGAAAGTGGCACGTGAGTCCCTTCTTGAAGGGGAACAGATTCAGAGAGGGCATGCCAGAAAGAAAGGGGAGCAGGTGTGAAAGCAGGAGGCCACAGAGGGACTGGCACTTTGGGGATATTCGAGTAGTTCCAGCTGGCCTGGAGGGAAGACTGCATATGAGGAGGCTGGAGACTTGGCCGGAGTCAGAAAGTACAGGGCCGTGTGTCTCAGGCCGAGGTGCGGGGATCCTATTCCAACAGGGCTGGGCAGCCACCACCTGAGGGTTTCAACCCCCCACCCCCTTGCTCACAGGACAGACCCACTTGCTCAGCTCGGTGCTGGAGGAGGACATCTCTAGCAGCTGTGAGAAGACAGTATTAAGAAAAGGCATACTCAGAAGCCAAGAGCCCCTTGGTTAGCTGCTGCCGACATCCAGGACTGTAAGGACAAAATGCTGATATGAAAACATCCTCAGTGGACTGAGAGCTGCACCTTTCAGGGGTCTACTTTGAAGGAGCCAATATCAATTTTGATATATAAATTCGTTCACTAACACTAATATATATATATATACCTATTTGTGGAATATATTCTGTGTCTGGTATTGGATACATTACTCTTTTAAAACTGGAAGTTGTTACATGCTCAGTTTCTTACATCAATACACTTTGAAAAGCACTTCCATACAGATGATTCGGTCTCATCCTCACCCACACAGCCCTGGGTACCAAGCACACCTCAGTTCCTGGGGTGGGTGCTAAGGGGCTGGTGCTTTTGCTGATTGCTGAGCCATGCTGTCTTTGATTCCTTTATAGGAGAGGCTGGATTACAGTTCTGAGGATGTATCTGATGGAGGCATGATGGGTGTCATGGCTCCCATCTTACAGATAAAGAAACTGAGGTTCAGAGTGTCCAGTGTCACCATGGCTCAGTGATGGAGCTGAGACAAGATGCCCCTTTCAAACCTTCCCTGTGCAATGATTTCTCCTGTACTACACTGCCCCTGGTACAAGGCACATTTTATATTCCAACCCATGTACGACGAAGAGTACACCTATGGCTTTCACAGAACTGCCTTTTCAATAACTCTACACACTCCCTCTGAAGGGCACAAGATAGACTAGTACCCCCAAAAGATTCAGAAAGATTCCCCCATTCTAAACTGAGGCATAGAATTTGATAGTTTTAAAACAAAACATTGCATTAAATACCACCCTAAACTAGAAAAAGCGTTCTGTAATGCGTCTGTTTAGTTTGGGCCGAACAGGTATTTTTGCAGGTGAAAAAAGTCCGCCAGTGGCCATATCTGCCAACCCTGATCTTTTCGAATTAAGCTTCTTTAAAAAGTCACTTTGCTTTTTCTTTGCAAACCTCCAAAGAGTGATTGTGTCCTTGTGGGCTAAAATATGATTCCAGTGTATTTCTGATCCATATAAATTTACCACGTAACCAAGAAGCCCTTTCCAGACTCAGATATATCTATATCTCAGGAAAGAGCGCTAAGTGAATTCTAAAAAACAAAATGAGCTAATTTTGTGAATCTTCCAACTAGTCTTTTCCTGCATTTTTCTCCTTAATAACCTATAAATTTTAGTCATGAGAATCATTCTTCAGTGTCTGGGGCAGTAAAACTCTTGCTAAAAATCAATAGTCTGCCTACTTTTAAGACTTCAACATGTTGTTAGGCTTGAGCGGAGGAGGCCTTTCTTTATAAAACGCCATAATGACCTAAAACAGATTTGATTCTAGAAATCAGAATTCTCACACTAATAGACTTTCATTTAAGAAGGCTCTCTTAACTGAGAACAGACTACCAAATGGGTTAGATATTTCAATTTTATTCCTTAGTCCATAAGTGCTAATTTCTCAGTGGAACGGTCAGATAACATACTACTAGAGATTACTGAAAACTCTAGTCACAGTACTGAATTATCAATTTAAAAGGCTATGCACCAGTGCTAATATAAATTATCTTTTAAAACTATCTATAAGGGTAACATTTTAATAAGCTTTAAAACATGATTTTTCTCTCTCGATGTTGAAAGCAAAATATAATATGTAAATGGCTCTGAGAGAGGTATGGATTTATTGTATTCTTTTCCAAAAGATCCGCACAACCACTTCCCATAACTGATGAGAAAGCCCCAACTGCGGGTCCTGCCTGCAAATGTACCGTCCTAATCAATCTCAGGTGGCAGGTGCACCTCGCTCCCTCTGTCCTAGGACTCTAAAATGAAATCTCGTTCTTCCACAACCTGTTAGAAAACCTGCACACAGCATTCAAGCTTCACCTGAGCACATCACAGCGAAGAGGCAGGATACCGCCAGGCCCCAAGGGAAGCAAATAAAATACCAGCACTGCGGCAGCCTGCAGAAATGTCAGCTTTCCTCCAGGTTAATAGCATTTGTTCTGTGCCGAGTGCAGAATGTGCACTGGGTTTTATCCTCAACATGGAGCCTCATCCTTGGGAGAAAGGGTGACTTGGAGGAAACGTGTGACTTCTTAGCTGTCTAACTACATGCCAGCTCCAAAAGATAGGCTTGACATTTATCAGAAAAGCCTGAGCAAGCGGGAGCCCAGCAGGCTGCCTTCCGCCAAGGACGGAGAAGGAAAAAAATGCAGTGTTAGATTACCATGCATAGATCATTAAAGGGCCAGATGAATGCTGGTTGATTTTATGCTCATTACAATTCTTGGCCGGGAACCTCATCTTAGAATTTCCTTGCTTAGCTTTACTTTGTGAGCTAAATTAGGAACTTCAGAAAAATCAGTAAAGGTAACCGCCCAGACTTCACCAATCCTCAGGGTCCCTATGTTTCGCCATTGTCCTACCACGGGGAACCGCTTACCCCACATGCCTCACCATAGGGCTGCTCCATTCTACCCTAGGTACAAAACGTAAACATCAATACAGTAATAAAAGGAAAGAATTCAGTTGCATTGCTGTCCACATTCAGGAGGAAATGGATATTTTCTTGATTTTTCTCTTTTTATTAAGTTCATTGCCTTATTTTCCAAAGGGACCTGGCCGTTTCAACTTTGCAGGGCCTAAGCATTAAGTCAAAAAAGCAGGCCCAGGGCTTCCCTGGTGGCGCAGTGGTTGAGAGCCCGCCTGCCGATGCAGGGGACACGGGTTCGTGCCCTGGTCTGGGAAGATCCCACATGCCGCGGAGCGGCTGGGCCCGTGAGCCGTGGCCGCTGAGCCTGCGCGTCTGGAGCCTATGCTCTGCAACGGGAGAGGCCACAACAGTGAGAGGCCCGTGTACCACAAGAAAGAAAAAAAAAAGCAGGCCCGCATGGGAGATGGAGTTTCCTGCTGGTTACCAAATGCCCTTCCTTTAGCTTTGTCCTAAGTGGATGCTTTAAAAAATATAGGGGCTACTAATGTCTGATGCAGGCAGACAGTTTCCACCACAAATAACCCGGCAAATGCACTATTTTTAAAAAATATGACAAACAAAATATTTAATTTATAAGCAGAAAAAATACCAACCAGTTGCCTGTTTTTTTTTGTTTGTTGTTTTTTTACAGCCCAAGAGTTTTAAAGCACATTTTCCACAGACATGTCAGTCGGTAAATACATACTAAAAGCCTGCTATGTGCCAGTGCTCCTGGTTTTATATGGAGCAGGAAACAAAAGTACATGACATCCTTAGGCATCAGGGAGATGGGACAGAAGGCCTGCATGGAGAATAGGATTCTAAATGGAATTCATTGCTTTCTTCCATCTTTCCCCCTCTTTCCTTCTTTTCTTCCTTCCTTCCTGTCTTCCCTCCCTCCTTCCTTCCTTCCTTCCTTCCATCTAGCAGCCATCCCTCCTTCCATCTTTCTAACCATCCCTGCAGCAATAAAATCAAGGCTACAATGGACCGGACACTGGAGATACAAAGATAAGGTTCAGTGTCAGCCACCTCCTAGAGAAATGGAAATAAAAACAAAAATAACAAATGGGACCTAATGAAACTTCAAAACTTTTGCACAGCAAAGGAAAACATAAACAAGACGAAAAGACAACCCTCAGAATGGGAGAAAATATTTGCAAATGAAACAACACACAAAGGATTAATCTCCAAAGTATACAAACAGCTTATGGAGCTCAATATCAAAAGAACAAACAATCCAATTAAAAAATGGGCAGAAGACCTAAACAGACATTTCTCCAAAGAAGACATACAGACTGCCAACAAACACATGAAAGAATGCTCAACATCACTAATCATTAGAGAAATGCAAATCAAAACTACAATGAGGTATCACCTCATACCAGTCAGAATGGCCATCATCAAAAAATCTAGAAACAATAAATGCTGGCGAGGGTGTGGAGAAAAGGGAACCCTCTTGCACTGTTGGTGGGAATGTAAATTGAAACAGCCACTATGGAGAACAGTATGGAGGTTCCTTAAAAAACTAAAAATAGAACTACCATACGACCCAGCTATCCCACTACTGGGCATATACCCTGAGAAAATCGTAATTCATAAAGAGTCATGGGGCTTCCCTGGTGGTGCAGTGGTTAAGAATCTGCCTGCCGATGCAGGGGACACGGGTTCGAGCCCTGGTCTGGGAAGATCCCACATGCCGCAGAGCAACTAAGCCCGTGAGCCACAACTACTGAGCCTGCGCGTCTGGAGCCTGTGCTCCACAACGGGAGAGGCCGTGACAGTGAGAGGCCCACGCACCGCGATGAAGAGTGGCCCCCGCTCGCCGCAACTGGAGAAAGCCCTCGCACAGAAACGAAGACCCGACACAGCCAAAAATAAATAAATAAATTTTTAAAAAAGAATCATGTACCACAATGTTCATTGCAGCTCTATTTACAATAGCCAGGACATGGAAGCAATGTAAGTGTCCATCAACAGATGAATGGGTAAAGAAGATGTGGCACATATATGCAATGGAATATTACTCAGCTGTAAAAAGAAATGAAATTGAGTTATCTGTAGTGAGATGGATGGACCTAGAGTCTGTCCTACAGAGTGAAGTAAGTCAGAAAGAGAAAAACAAATACCGTACACTAACAGATATATATGGAATCAAAAAAAAAAAAAAAAAGAAAATGGTTCTGAAGAACCTAGCGGCAGGATAGGAATAAAGATGCAGACATAGAGAATGGACTTTAGGACACGGGGAGGGGGAAGGGTAAGCTGGGATGAAGTGAGAGAGTGGCATGGACATATATACACTACCAAATGGAAAATAAGTAGCTAGTGGGAAGCAGCCACATAGCACAGGGAGATCAGCTCGGTGCTCTGTGACCACCTAGGGGGTGGGATAGGGAGGGTGGGAGGGAGACGCAACAGGGAGGAGATATGGGGATATATGTATTTGTATAGCTGATTCATTTTGTTATACAGCAGAAGCTAACACACCATTGTAAAGCAATTATACTCCAATAAAGATGTTAAAAAAAAAGATTCAGTGTCATCCCTCAAGAAGTTACCTGCCATAACGCACCAATAGCCAAGCAGGAGACTGCCAGGCAGTGCGGCAGGTGATGTGGAGGTGTGGTCTGGGTGCAGAGCTTCACGGAGAAGAGACTTTTGAGCCCGGGCTTGAAGGTTGAGCTGTCATTCATGAGGGAAACAAGGTAGACAGAGGCGAAAAGACAGCATGATCGAAAAAACGGAGGCTGTACCAAATCTGGCTTGTCTGGGAAATGGTAAAAGTCATAGAAAATAGAGGATGCTAGAGGAAATGAGGTGGAAAGGAAAGTGGAGGACTGACTGTGAAGAACATCAAAGGCTTATAAGAGATGTAAGTTTCCTCCTCCCGCAACAAGGAGTCACCCAGGTTTCTTGAATTAGACAATTACAGGGACATATCTATGTGTGATGGCGGTAACCGTAGTGACAGTGTGGAGGACAGAGAGACCGTGGCCCATCAAGAGGCTTGTGCGATGGTGCAGGGAAAACACCTAGGGCCTGGGCTAGGAGAGGAGACACGGGAATGGGAAAGAGGGGAAGGACTTGAGATTGACCCAGAAGGTGGAATCCCGGCTTCTAACGAGCAGCCGTGAGATGAGTGGAGTTGTGGGGGGGGGGTGGGGGGTGGGGAGGAGGTACACAGGCTGAGTCCAGGCTCAGGGCAGAGGAGGTGCTGCCATCTGTGACAGGAAACAGGAAGACGGCAGGCCTGGGCTTGGGGGCAACAATGAGGCCGAGGAGGCCAAGGGAAAAGCATCAGAAATAAGGATTGGCAGGTGTTGGCAGGTGTCGGGATCCAGGTGGGTAACTGAAACCAGGGTGGCAGACGGCACCACGCATCCACTCCCGGTCTCCGTAGGAACGTGAGGTACCATCAAGGAGAGGAGGATTTAGGCTGGAAAATGAATCACATGGGCAACAAACAATAAAATTGCCTGCTGAATATCTGAGTGCTGTCACTATAAATATGAAACACCTCTACCCAGCCCCTGCTATTTCTTCCTCCTGACAAATAAGTCATACACCTGTACATCTGGGAGCATCGAGGACAAAGCCAAATGTCCCGACTCCTGAGCTACCACGAAACAGTGTCCACCAAGGAGCCCAGGATCGTGGCAGCCAGAGGCAGGAGGCCCTAGAGACCCCAGTCTGAGCCCGTTCTGCCACATCCGCTAACAACAGGGTCCAACTAGTGCCACGACTGCATTTTCCAAATCTGTACTTTGGTACGTCTTTATAAGTAGGCACATTGGACTTATAAGATGCACACTTTCAGAAGCAGGGGCAGTTCTGCTGAGGTGGAACTGCATACAGATCTTGTCTGGCCTTGGTTTCTTCCCAACTGGTAAATCGTGAAGTTTTCCAATAAAGCAGAAGTATAAACACAGGGACGTTTGCTGTGCCAGGAGCCCTTCCCTGGAACACTCCAGCCCACAAGGTGTGTGTGGGGTGGGCTGGGGGGGGCTTTCTCTCCCCCAAGACTCTTACAGAATATATTGTTAATTAACTACTTCTTGATTTATTATTATTTAATTGTCATTTACCCACATGTCAGGCTTCTTAAGAACGGGCAGATTTACACTATTCTATGGGTTACCAAGCCAGAGTGTACTCAACGACTTCAACACTTCACGAATCTAATTCACTTGTTTGGGGAAGCAATCCAAGGTTTCAAAATTGGGTGGAGGAGACAGATTCATATCCGATGAGTAACTGTACCAAGTTCTAGAAGAGGTAGAAATGGTGGGCAGTGGACGCCCAGAAGAAGGCAGGGATTAATTCCCACCTCTGATCTGATGGGCGTCCCCCATGGTACGTGTCTTTGCTCAAGTCAGTAAATACACTCAAACCAAGGGCGCCCTGAGTGGGACCAAAGAAAGACCGTCCCAGAAGGAAGAGAGGTGCGCAAATAGAACAGCATCACCCTGTGCTTTCCGCAGACTAAGGGCTTTCTCTCCTGTGCTCTTCTAGGGCCCTTCCCTTTTTTTTTTTTTTTTTTTGCGGTACGCGGGCCTCTCACTGTTGTGGACTCTCCCGTTGCGGAGCACAGGCTCCGGACGCGCAGGCTCAGCGGCCATGGCTCACGGGCCCAGCCACTCCGTGGCATGTGGGATCTTCCCGGACCAGGGCACGAACCCGTGTCCCCTGCATCGGCAGGCGGACTCTCAACCACTGCGCCACCAGGGAAGCCCGGGCCCTTCCCTTGATGGAGTCATCCTCTCGGGGTCACTGAAAGGAATCTTGGGTCCATCCTTTGAAGCTTCCGTGTGCACTGGAGCAGTCTGTATGTAGGTGAAGCACCCCTGTTTGCAGGAGTCAGGGCTCTCCCCAGCCAGGGCCCTGCTCCCGTCTACTCCCCCGCTTAACCATGCCGATGTGCACCGGACAGTGATAGATGCAGAGGGAATTACTCAGAAGCATGGGGTTGGCTGGCCCCCAAGAAGCTTACAGTCAGGATGAGAAGACCAAATGCAACCCCAGCCTAATCAGCTAGGCCCTCAGTACCAAACAGCTATACTCTCGGGACTTAATTTAACACATTACGCCTACGGTAATATGTCAGGCGCTGATATAAGCACTTTATAAATGGTAACTAATTAACTCTTCATCAAAACCTTATGAGGTAACTACTGTCATCACCGTCTTACCAATGAGAAAACTGAGGCATGGAGGCTATGTGACTAGCTGGTGGTCACATGGCTGGTAAATGGTAGAGCAGGGATTTGAACCCACACTCTTCACCATCACAATACATTGCCTTTATTCATGGAGACACCAGAGCTGGACCCTGGAGACAGTAGACACAGCCAACCCTTTGGGGCCAGTGGTCTGAGAGAATGGTCTGAGATGGAGAGGCATGGCGTGGGTCTGGAATAATAAGCAGGATTTAGACAGAAAGAGAGGGCTGGGAACAGGCCACTCCGTGCAGTAGAGGGGTCGGAAGGAGTCGGGAAAGCACTGAGGGACCCTGAGTAAACTGACTTGGCTGGAGAGTTGGGAGCATGGAGAGAGTCATGGGAAAGAAGGCAGGATGTGTCCTGTGCTCCCCACGGAGCAAAGGCTGCCTGTACGTGGCAGCTGGAGACAACTAATCCCAGTCCTGAAGGCTCTGGAGAGCCACTAGGGTTTGGAAGTGAGCAGACGCTCTAGAGAGATGCATGTTCCGTGGCAACAGAAGAGCAGGGTGCAGATTCTAGAGTTCCAGGGGTCGCTGGCCCAGAGAGAATGGCCCTGTGCACTGTCCCCTAGAAATGAAACACAGACTCTAGGTCACCCACCAAGCCGACCTTGCAAAGGTTGTTTCCTGTGCTGTGACTCCTGTAACTCTGGTAATCTGCAATTTGCCAAATGAATTAGATTCCCCAATAATCGTTATTCCTATCCATGACAGTCAGCAAATATTTCTTCCCAAACAAATACATAATTAAATCAGACAACACCTTTTTGACTCATAGGTTTTAAAGTGCCTGGCTGAGGTGAACATTCAGGAAAAATAATGGTATTTCCAAAGGAAAATTCATACATAGCTCAATTTACAATATTGTAATAAGAATCTGTAGCATAAATTCCAGCACTGGACAGAAAACCTATTTGTGTAGCATGTGAGAACATAAATAAAGCCAAACACTTATACTGTCCTCACAAATAGGAAATTTTCTTTTGTGAATCTATGCTCCCTGACACATATTCCAAGAAAGTAGGGTGCCGTGATAAATATTTTGGCGTAAAGGTCTTCATCAATATCAACTCTCTCATTATTCAGTTACTAAATAATAAGGGTGGTAATAATAGAGTAACAAATGACAGAAAGATATAATTAAAGTTATGTATCAACTTTCATTCAATATTCAGTCACTACAAATTTTGTCACCTTCTTAACTTTTTCTCCCAACAAAA